>NC_043703.1:148335571-148523407 GCF_006229205.1 Suricata suricatta
GGCCCCCCAAAACAGTGAAAAGCTTCCTTCTTGGGGATTGGGGTCCAAGTCCAGAGGCAGAATGTTGCCAGGCTTACTTGGTGCTAGGCTTTCCAGCTTTACACAGAGAACCACTGAGTTCTCCCAACCACAAGGCAAGATTGGTTTTCAGGCTTACGGTAGTGTTTAGCATGCATATGGGAACTAATGGTCCCGATATGTGGTTAAAAAGCAGTGGGAGAGATATTAGATAGTCCTCTATAATAAAATCCTGATACACATCTGGTCAGGATGATGACAAAGGTGATCTTGATTCTCTGACAATGATGTCTGTTTCAGTCTGCTTAGAGGAGGCACATGCAGGGAAGCTAATAATAAGGAAGTTTTACACTTTAGCCTTAATGAAGATGATTGCTTGATGGATCCCAGGCACAATCAGAGAGACTAGGGGCTCGAAGGCATGTTGCCAACGAAGACTTATTTTCAGTTTGGGCAGTTGGTCCATGGAAATAAAAGCTAATTCTATTCTATCAGCTTTTTATAGACTTAAATATCTTATTTAATGTCAACCATTCAACCTATGCTCTCTTCTTTTTCCTTATATTATTTTTATTTTAAAATTAAAATTAGTTTCCAGGTTAACATTAGTCTTGGACTGAATCCTAGAATTCCAGCACTTCATACTCAGAGGTGTGTTGGCTGTAGCTCAGCTGTTTTTCTGAGAGTACCTGACTGTGTTGACAAGAATATTTGGAGAAGCTGCCCAGGCTGCCTGAGCATAATTGCCTAATATATTTCAGAGCTCTATTTAATGGATATTACACGGGGGACTCCATTTTCTTCTGTTTCCTTTAATTTGTGACTTAGCACTCATAATGAAAGTGCTTGCCTCTCCCTTTCACTCCCTGCTACATTTTATTCTTCTTTTACATGAGATCCCAGCAAAGAACAGGACTGGAGGGATCTATCTCCTCCTTTTCAAGTTCTACAAAGAAAGAATGAATACTCTAGTCTTCCACATTTCCCAAATCCCAAAACTCCCACTGCCCAAGCATCCCAGATTCTTTAACATGGGAATATAGACCTGAGCTCTAGTCCTAACGTCTTTCAATACAAAATGGAAAACTGAGCAAACTATGACCTCCTGAGAGACTTTTCAATATAGAAGAGAGGAGGAAAAAAAGTAATGGGAGGAGCAGACTTGATCCAATTAAAGTGCTTCTAATATATAGATGACAGAGTTATCTGTAAAGTGAACGTTAGGTCAGATTTTATTTTAAGTTCCATGTATTGACTGTTTACTTTATGGCAGGTTCTGTGCTACATTCCTTACATAGGTCATTTCATTTAGTCTTTACAACATCACTATGAAGTTGATACTTGTATCCTCAGGTTAAGCTTTATGAAATAAAAAGAATGAGAATGGCCCAAGGTCATTATACCATAACAGAACCAGATATTGATGCTGGATTTACCTCCAATTTTGTGCCCTTCTTGACTATATGTTATACCTCCAGTTGGCTCAGGTATCAAACTGCTCTTTGCTTCCTGCTGTGCTTCAGGAAACCCATTGCTTAGTGAGTCTGGTCATATGTTGGTAGGAATAATTATTTACAGCAGTAAAATAGTGGGGGAGGCAGAGCTGTTGGAATGAGGCAACAAATAACATCTTGGTTCCAGCCCATTTAGCTACTATGACAGGACCTTCATCAACAGTTAATGACAAAGAGAGTAGTCCAATCTCATGAAAAGGAGGGTGATGACAAAGTCAAATATTGGCTAAGTAATGCTGAAATTTGCTAAGATTCTTGGCCCAAGGACAATTTCAATTATGTGGCATGAAAGAAAGTTTGACTAACATGGTAGATAACAAGTGGAAGTGTGTGATAGGAGCTCCCCTAAGCTCAATATTAATAGACATTGCACTAGCATAACTTATTCTCATTAGCTAGTGAGCTTGGGCTGGTGATGTGCTATTTGCCTCATCCAGTCTGGTTCAGAAAAGCAGAGTTTCTGTGAGCTTTGGCAGTCTGTATCTTTAAAAGAATTGGCCAATTTTATCTGTTTTACTAAATATATGGGTTTAGAATTATTCATAGCATTCCTTTTTATCTTTTTAATGTATACATGATAAGTATTGATGACCCTTATTTTATTCCTGATGTTGGTAAGTTGTATCTTCTCCATCAATATTCTACTTTGAGAAGCGGACAGAGACCAAGGCTGCAGCACTGCTACAGCTATTTGATGACCTAAGGTATACATTAAGGACACTGTGTTTTCATTCTCTACGAATCAGTAGATGGTACACACTGCATATTATTTGCAAAGTAAGTAAAGAGAAGAAATGGATTCCAACCAGAAGAAGGTGGTGAAAAAAAAAGGTGGTGTGAGATTTAAAAAGCACAGATGGGTGCCCCAAAGCTCTAACTAGGACGTATCATTCACAGTCCAAGAACTCATCCATCAGGGTAGTTTAGAGATAGTACTAAGTAGCCCTAAGAGCCTCTTAGAAATCCCCAGATTTTCCTTCTTAAAGTGATAGACTATGACTTTTCTTTTCTTCATGCAGAGTCGAATGGTTATATTACTACTTTGGGGAAAGCACTTAGAGACACACATCTGGTACTTTCAGAAAAATGTTGAAAAGTCCAGCAAAAGATCATCTTATACTAAATCCCACATCAGAGGAATAACTTATTCTAAGACTTTATTTGATCTTTGGAAAGGTCTACAAGTTTGAGAAATATTTGAGTTACAGATAAATTGACCAAGGTCAGAAAGAATTAAGTGAAATGCCTAGTAAGAGGATAAGCTAGGCTTAAAACTTGTGTCCAAACCTCGAATCCAGTGTTCTTTTTACAGCAAATACAGTTCATCCTCAAATTTGCATTCTTGAGCATATGTTTTTGCTTCCGTCAAATACACATACATGAATTCTTGCTGAACCATCCAATTATCTAATCTACTTCCTTTACTCAGGATAAAGGCATGCTGGCAGAGGCTATGAAGGACTTCTCAATGCTCATGTCAGTCATACTGTAGTAACTCCAAGTGCCTCAGACCTCCAAGTGACAATCTCTAATACAGCACCTTTCAAACCCACCAGAGAAATGATGCGTTAAGGATGCAAACCTGAGTGACAACCTGGAATTAAAGTTAACATTCAGTGACTATATATATTACAATAACTTGGAACTTTAAAAGTATATATTTGTCTGCTGTGTCTGTCATGTTAATAACCAATTTTGTCCAAAGGACTACCACTTACCTTTTTACCACTCAATGTAATACATGTTTTTCCTTAGTTTTCTGTTTACCACATGTTAGAATTATAGTGTTCTATGATTTACTAGATCATTTAAAGAAAATATTATTCAAATTCAAATTATATAGGAAAAGTATATATATTTGTATATAATACATGTGTATAGGAGTGTATATATACATATATATTATACATGCTTATAATTATACTTATTATATGTCATTATATATAATTATTATTATATTATATTATATTATTTATTATTTACTGAACATCTTCTATGTGCCAGACATTGTCATAGACACTGAAGATATGAAAATAGGAGTGAAAAGGACCAACAAATATACTGAGGAAGTTTATTCTAAGAAAAGAGAATGAGAGAGTGAGCAAGAGAGAGAGAGAGAGAATGAACAAACGGAAGGAAGGAAGGGAGGGAGGGAGGGGGGGAGGCCAAATGACCAAAAAGGGGAGAGAAACCACAAGATAATTTAATGTAATAATACATAGTCTAGAGAGAGTTAAAGCTGATCTAGAAGTATGAATGTTTAGATATAAAAGAAAGCATCTTCTAGGAAGTCATACCTAAATACATATTTTTCAATGCACTGTTGAGCTGGTAGAAAAGCAAAGAAATGAAATATAAGAAAGTCCAATCAGGAGGAGAAAGTAAGGACTGATATTTCTCTGGGGGATTCTGTTCATTCTTGATGACCTAACACATGGAAGGTTGGACAACTACATGAATCTAGATGCATTGAAAGCCATGACTATCAGTGACAAAATATAAAGCGTAAATGTACCTCACAGTAGATGTGTGAACTTATACCCCTCTGGCACACTATGTCTAAGTGATAAATTTTTTAAAAGAAAAAACATTATGAGAATTCCAAACCAAGAATATGTTAAATTTGAGGCTTATCATTAACATTCTCCCACTTCTCAAAGAAAATGTCATCTAAAGTGGCTACAAATGGTAGTCCTTCAGGCATTAGTCAGAAGCAACTGATTACCTTTGATGGAGCAACATTTTTTAAACCCAAATCTCAACAACCTCTCACAGTTAGAGTTCCAAGGGACATGTGTTCACAATAAAAAGTTATTAAACAAATCATAACACTAACCATCATCAGTAAGAGATAGCAGAAATAACTAATTTCACAGTGAGCACATCAAAGTCTTCCACTTTGGAGATTATCAGTAGATTTTATATTTTTAAAGAAAAAGAGACTGTTAAAATATGATTAGTGGGCAGATACTATTAAAATCAATGTGAGTATATTTGCAAAAGAACCAATTAAAATTATGAAACACAATGATTGAAATTATGAATAGGCTAAGCATTTGATTAGACAGAGCTGAAGAGGGAATTAGCAAACTGGATGATAAACCTGACAGTATGGAATGATAGAAAAAGAGGCACAGAGTGAAAAGGAGATAAGAAAAATTGAAAGAGGGGTCAAGGGCATAGAAGTTTAAGAGAATGATTTCTAGTTCGATTGTGATGGTTAGGGTACAGGCCAAACTGCTAGGATCAAGAAACTAGTACACAGTAGCTTAAGTGAAATCGAGTTTATATCTCCTTCCCACAAAAGTCTAGAAATAAGTGGTTTAGAAGTGAAAGGGAGTCTCAGCTATTCTAAATATGTGTTTTCCAAGGTCATTTAAGTACCAATAAGAATATGTGGGAATGAGAGATTCCAGGGCAAGCATCTTGTTTGTAGTAAAGTGACCTGGAAATTTCCCATAGCATCTTCACTCTCAGACAATTGGCCAGAATTCAGAGCTCTATTACATGGACTCATGTAGCTGCATTTTTTTTTTCAGAGATATGAGCAATTCTTCTTTTTTTTTTTTTAATTTTTTATTGTCAAATTGTTTTCCATACAACACCCAGTTGTTTTTAAACAACTACAAAAATGTAGCTGCATTTTTAATCCTCGAAGTGGCACATCAAATTTCCCTCATGCTTCTGATCTTAGTCTCTTCTGCTACCAGCTCTAGAAACTTTCTGTTTTTGAAAGGCTTATGAGTTTGTATTAGATCCATTCAGATAATCCCCCCATCTTAAATTCAGTTGTGCCATGTGACATGATATAAAGGTGGGACTGCCACCTTCTCACATTCAAAAGTTCTAGAGATTAGGGTATGGAAACTGCAGGCCAGTTTTGATTTCTGCCTACCATATAAAGTAAGCATAATTTTAAGAAGGAAAACATAAAAATTTATGGTAGTAGCATAAACTAAGGAAAGAGAAGGCAAAGACATAATGGAGAAAGGATCAAAAAAAGACAAAATGTGTTGTTTGAATAGACAAATAAAATAGATAAATTAATTTTCCAGATAAATAAAAGTAGAAAGAAAAGTCTAAACAATATTAGGCATGAAAAATGGACAATAATTATAGAGATGTCACAGATTAAAGTAATGATATGCTAACAAATTCAAAGCGTATCTGTAGGGAATAAATTCCTAGAAAAATATAAGTAGCTAAAACAGATTTAAGAAGAAATAGGAAATATCAATAGTCTTAAATTCATTAAAAACATTATATTAAATATTTTCCCAAAGAAAAGTCTGATAGTTTTATAGGCTAATTCCACCAAATATGAAACACATAATTCCAATCTCACATTAACTTTTTCAGAACATTGAAACTGAAATAATTCTCCCCAATTCACATAATAGTTTAGCATAACATGGACACTAAAACCAAACAAGAGCGCCATGAGAAAGAAACCAACAGGACAATCATATTGATAATTATAGATAAAACATTCTTAAACAATGTATTAAAAATATAACATTTATGTATATCAGAAAATAGTTGGATTATATCTAGAAATACATACTCTTTTTTAACTTTCAAAAACCTTGTAATATAATTCAGCATATTTACTTATTAATTGAGAAAGATCATATACAATTTTCTATTCATTCATTTCCTATTTTCTTAAACCACCTAAATATTACTAGATATTATTCTAAGTGCTGGGGAAACAGCAGCAAACAAATAAAAATTCCTGCTTCAATATAATGGTAAAGATCAATGCTTAGAAGGGGAAAGCCATTGTTATGCTGGTAAATTTTTTACCAACCAAGAAAGAAAAAGCTCTGGGTTGTACTATTTGCTGATTTCTGTGTATATACCCCGACAATGGGCAATTCGAAGCTACCAAATGAAGACAAAGGATGTCTTCAGTCAGCTCTCTTGAGCTTGCATAAGGAATTGCAAAACACCACTGGGAAGACAGACACTACAATAATTCAGCAAGTTATGCATCATATTGGGAAGTGAGGAATGTTACAAAGGATAATTCACACAGTAAATGGAATAGTAGGCTCTACTGGAGGGGTTCGTTTTAATTTTCAATATTCAAAAATGTTCAGCCTCACTGACAAGCTGACTTTTGAGTAAAACCTTGTAGGAGGTGAGGAACTATCTTCTGTGATCAGTCTAAAACAAATGTACTCAGGCAGGAATGTGTTGGTCTTTTCAAGAAAGTGTGGCTAGAGTGCAAGGTGGGGAGAGAGAGTAGCAGAGATCAATTCAGAGGGAGATAGTGGCGTGAGGCCTCAGAGGGCTTGGTAGGCCATGGTCAGGGGGTTTAGCTTTTATGATGTAAACTAGGGTATCATTGGAGGATTTTGATGAGTGGGTGACACAATGTAAGTTAATGTTAATATGATAATGGAGCTCACTGTATTGATGGTGATTCCTGGGAGAGTTAGGGTGGAGAGAGACAAGTTAAAGATGCAGCAATCCAGGCAAGAGCAGGTGGCAGCTTAGAGCAGGCAACCAGAGTATGGATGGAAACAATTGGTCAGATTCTGAGGATACTTGAAGATTGCATGAAGCACATGAAGAAAAGGCTAGAGGCTGATGCACACTGTTCATCAATGCCATCTAGTTTTAAGAAGTCAGGAATGAGAGAAAGAGTAGTCATCTGATGCAGAAAAAAAATAGCAGAGTTTAATTATTTAGAAACCAAGAGTGGGTGTTTCAGGGAGAGAGAGTGATCAACTCTGCCCAAATCAGTATTAGTCAAATTTATCAATCTAAGGGTCATTGATGATCTTTGGAAGAACACTTTCAGTAGAATGGTAGAATTGAATGCCTGAATGGAGTCAGTTTAAAGAGAGAACAAGAAAAGAGGTATTAAAACAGTGATTCCAATCAAATTTTTCAAAGAATTTTGAAAAAAGGGAGCATAGAAATGAATATAGCTGAGGGATATAAATGTTCAAGAGAAAGCGGTCTTATTTGTTTCTTTCAAGGATAAAGTATGCTCATATGCTGATGAAAGTGTGCTCATATGCTGATGAGAACAACTCTTTAAAGGAGGAAAATTTGTGAATGGAGAGAAAGAGAAGACAGAATCACTTGTACACTGTCCTTAAGACAAAGTGGTTGAGATTGTGTACACAATTACAGAACACATAACATCTGTATTCTAATGTAGTAGGCAAAGAAGCTCATTGTGATGTCTTTTAACAGATGCTTGTAAACGAAGTAGATTTGGTGGCAGGAATCTGTAGAATTTGAATTCTGATTGCATCGCTTTTCTGTGTGAAGTAGGAAGTAAGATATCCATTCATTCATTCATACATTCTTTTATTCATACATTCTTTCATTCATTCATAGTTGATATAAAATGGTAAGTAAGTTTCAGCTGTACAACATAGTGATTTGATAAGTTTATACATTATGCTTTGTTCACCACAAGTATAGCTGCCATGTCCTATTATATCACTATTACAATATCATTGACTCTATTCTTTATGCTCTGCAGTTTGTCCCCATGAGTCACTCATTTCCCTAACAAGAGGCCTGTATCTTTCTCTACTCTTCACACATTTTCCTCAACCTTCCACTCCCCTCCTCTCTGGCAACCATCAGTTCTCTATATTTATATTCTGATTCTGCTTTTTGTGTGTTTATTAATTTATTTCTATTCCATTTGTAAGTAAAATCATATGGTATTTGTCTTTTTTAGTATGACTTATATTACTTAGCATAACACCTTCTGAGTCCATCTATATTGTCTCAAGTGACACAAATTCACATTTTTCATGGCTGTGTAATATTCTTGTGTGCTACTAGTTTCTGGGCATTCATATTATATCCTGCTACTTTACTGAATTCATTTATTAAAATAATTTTTCTATGTATAATATTATGTGGTCTGACAAAAAGGACAGTTTAACATCTCCTTTACCAATATTGATGCCTCTTTGTTTTTCTTATCTGATTTGTATGGCTAGGATTTCCAATAATATGTTGAATAAATGTGATAATAGTGGACCTCCTTGTCTTATTCCTGACTTTAGAAGCTTTCAGTTTTTCACAATTAAGTATGATATTACCCATGGATTTTTTCATATCTGGCCTTTATTATGTTCAGGTATGTCCCCTCTAATTCCATTTTGGTGAGAGTTTTTTAATGGGTGTTGAATTTTGCCATACAATTTTTCTTCATCTATTGAGATAATCAAAAGATTTTTATCCTTCATTTTGTTGACGTGGTGTATGACATTGATTTGCAGATATTGAACCATCCTTGCATCCTGGGAATATATCCCATCTGACCATGGCAAATATTCTTTTAAATGTATTGTTGCATGCTAATATTTTGTTGAGGACTTTTGCATCTATGTGCATCAGGAATATGGGCCTGTAGGTTTATTTCTGTGGTGTCTTTGAATCTTTGTCTGGTTTTGGTATCAGGGTAATACTGGCCTCATAGAATGTATCTGGAAATTTTCCTTTCTTTTCTATTTTGGAATAATTTGAGGAGCACAGAGATTAACTCTTCTTTAAATGTCTGGTAGAATTGTGAATCCATCTGGTCCTGTGTTGGGAGCTGCCGAGTTTTGGCTGCCTCAGGCAAGGATATATCGCTCTCCAGGGAGCAACCAAAAAACAAGATTTACATCTGGAGGCTAGGAGAGTGCATTTCCTGGTCCAGATTTTGGAGACAGTCCTACTGAGCCAGACAAAAAAAGCCAAAATAAACAAAAGATCAAACCGCTTTCTGGATTATGCAGCGCTAAGCTTCCCCTCCCCAGCATTGCAGAGGCAAGTCTGGGAGTTTCTTTTTGATGCTGTGTCCGGAGTTTCAGTTTCGGTTTCTCCTTTCTCTAATATTCATTTGACTCTGTTACCTGGCAACCGACCTGGGTCAGTTCCCCGCCCCAAACCCTATATAAGAGTATTATTTTCTTAATAAAGAGGGCTTGATCAGAAACCGCTTGTCTTGCCTCACTCTCTGTGCATCCCCTTCCTGCCCTATTTTTCTCTCCCTCCCTCAGGAAAGAACCTGCAAGGATTTTCTGCCCTGCTGGCTAGGGCGGGACCGACAGTCCTGTACTTTTTTTAGTAGTTTTTTAATTAACAATTCAACTTAGTTATTTCTAATTCATCTATTCAGATTTTCTATTTCTTCCATGTTCAGTTTTGGATGATTGTATGTTTCTAGCAATCCATCCATTTTTTCCAAGTTGTCCACTTTGTTGGCATTTAATTGTCCTTTGTATTTTTGTGGTATTGGTTTTTATTTCTCTCTCATTTATGATTTTATTTATTTGAGTCCTTTCTCTTTTTTCCTTAATGAGCCAGTTAAGAATTAGTTAATTTTGTTTATCTTTTCAAAGAACTAGCTCTTGATTTCATTATTTTTTAATTTCTTAAGCCTCTACATCATTTGTTTCTGCTATACTTTTATTATTACCTTCCTTATTTTCACCTCAATCTTTTTTTTCTAGTTCCTTTAGGCATAAAGCTAGATTGTTTATTTGAATTTTTTTTCCTGTTTCTTAAAGTAGGCCCGTATTTTATACTTCCATCTTAGAATTGTTTTTCTGTGTTCCAGAGATTTTGGAACATTGTGTTTTCATTTTCATTTGTCTTACATATTTTTTCTTTCTTTTTTTATTATTTCATTGACCCATTGGTTGTTTAGATTATGTCAGTTAGTCTCCATGTTTTTGTGCTTTTTAAAATTTTTTTCTTGTGATTTTTTTGTTTGTTTCATACCATTGCCGTCAGAAAAGATGCATGGTATGATTTCAATCTTCTTAAATTTATTGAGGGTTGTTTTATGGCCTAATATGTGATCTGTTCTGGATAATCTCCCATATGCAGTTGAAAAGACTGTATTCAGCTGGTTTTGGATAGAATGCTTTGTACCTATCTGTTATGTCCATCTGGTCCTATGTATCATTCAAAGACATTGGTCCTTATGGGTTTTCTGTCTGGATGATGTATTCATCCATATATGTGGAATGCTAAAGTCCACTACTATTATTGTATTACCATCAATTTCTATCTTACATCTATTAACATTTGCTTTACATATTTAGGTGCTCCAGTGTTGGATATGTAGATATTTACAATTGTTATTTCCTCTTGTTGAGTTGATCCCTTTAGCATTATGTAACACCCTTCATTGTCTCTTGCTACATTCTTTGTTTTAAAGTCTATTTTGTCTGATATAAATATTCTACCCCAGCTTTCTTTTAATTTCACTTCCATTTGCATGGTTAATGTTTTCATATCTTTGCGCTCTCAGTCTTTATGCATGTTTATGTTTGAGGTGAGTCTCTAGTAGGCAGCACATAGATGTGTCTTGCTTTTTGTTGTTGTTGTTTTATCCATTCCACTATTCTGTCTTTTGACTGGAGGCTTTAGGCCATTTCCATTTAAATTAATTATTATGTATACTTAATGAAATTTTAAAAATTTGTTTTCTGGTTATTATTGCAGTTCTTTTTTGTTCCTTTGTTCTTCTCTTGTTCTCTTTCTTTGTGATAAATGAATATCTATAGTGTTTTATTTGGCTTTTCTTCTCTTTATTTTTGTGTATCTATCAAAGGTTTTGGAATAATGGTTACCATTATGTTCATCTATAACATCCTAAATAAATAGCAGTACATATTAATTTTATGGTCATTTAAGTTTAGACATGTTTTAAAAAATGGAAAAAGTCATATGTGGAACTTAAGAAACTTAACACAAGACCATGAGGGGAGGGAAGGGAAGGGGAAAAAATAGTTTCAAACAAATATGGAGGCAAACATAAGAGATTCTTAAATACAGAGAACAAACTGAGGGTTGATAGGGGTTGGGTGAGAGGGGAAAATGGGTGATGGGCATTGAGGAGGGCATTTGTTGGGAGGAGCACTGGGTGTTGTATGTAAGTAATGAATCACAGGAATCTACCCATGAAGCCAAGAGCACAGTATCTACACTACATATTAGCTAACTTGGCAATAAATTATATTAAAAAAAAAGAAAGTTTCTTTTCTTACTGCTCCTTCTCTTCCTTTTTTATTCCCTTCTCCACATATATCTCCACATATATATTGTCATATTTTGTGTCATTTTATTTATAATTTTCTGATGTGTTATTATGACCATTTATTTTCCACTCAACATAGTCCCTTTATTTTTTTAAGTTTTGTTTATTTATTTTGAGAGGAGGAGAGATAGAGGAGAGAGAATCCCAAGCAGTGTCTGCTTTTGTGCAGAAACCAATGCAGAGTTCAAACTCACTAACTTTGAGGTCATGATCTGAGCTGAAATCAAGTTGTGTGCTTAACTGACTGAGCCACCCAGGTGCCCCTCAAAGTAGTCCCTTTACCATTTCTTGTAAGGCTGGTTTAGTGACGGTAAACTCCTTTATGTTTTGTTTGTCTAATGAACTCTTTATCTCTCCTTCAAGTCTGAATTATAACCTTGCTAGTCATAGTTCTTAGTTGTAGACTTTTTTCCTTTCAGTACTTTAAATATATCATACCACACTTTTCTGGCTTGCAAATTTCTGCTGAACAGTCAGCTGATACCATTGTAGATAACGTGTTTTTCTCTTGACAGTTTTATGATTTTCTCTTTCACATTTTAATTAATATGTGCCATGGTGTGGACCTCCTTGGGTTCATCTTGTTTGGCATTCTCCGTGAATCTTGAACTTATATCTACTTCCCCGTTAGGTTAAGAAGTTTTCATGTATTATTTCTTCAAATAAATTTTCTACCTCTTTCTCTATCTCTCCTTCTGGGACTATATAATACGCGTATTTGTTCACTTGATGTTTTCCAAGAGACCTCTTTAACCATAATCTTTTGAAAACATTTCTTTTTCTTTTTGCTATTCATCTCATGTGCTTTCCATTACCCTGTCTCCCAGATTGCTGATATGTTCTGCATCCTCCAATCTACTATTGTTTCCCCCTCATGTGTTTTTTTATTTCAGTTATCATATTCTTTGATTCAGATTGGTTCTTTTTAAATATTTTTTGTCTCTTTATTGAAAATTTCACTTATTTATTTCATTATTTTCTCTAGGCTAGTGATCATCTTCATGATACTCAACTTCAAATTACTTTTAATTCTTTATCAGGCATATTGCTTACTTGTGTTTCATTTTGCTGTTTTCCTGAGATGTCTTCTTGTTCTTTTGGAGCATATTCCTTTGTCTCTCCATTGTGCTGTGCTTTCTATGTTTGTTTCTGTGGATTAGATGAAACGGCTACTTCTCTTAAAGTTGAAAGAATGGCCTTGTATATGATGTGCTTTTTGCAGACCGTGTGTGCTTGGTAACTCATGCTGGCTGGCTGGAGCTGTGGCTGTGTATGCTAGTTATTCTTGCACTATGGCATGTCCTCATCTCTATTGCTGTTCTTTCCCATTCTCTCTATCTTTGGTTGTTGAGTAGCTGTTCGGTCGGCACTCAATTCTTCTTCAAGAGGAATTGTTCTAGTAATAGGTATAATTTGGTGTGTTCTATGAAGGAGGTGAGTTCATAATCTCCCTATGTTGCCATCTTGAGCTGGAACCAGGAAGTAAGATATTTAAACTGGTCAGACAAGTGGACAGAAAAATTGAACAGAAGAGGATTCCCAGAAACAGATCTACACATATATGGACTCTTGACATGGGAAAAGGTAGCACTGAAAATCTTTGATCACTCCATTGTGGTAGTGAGGTCTATGTACTAATTCCATTAAAAAATGGTTATGAATATGGAATACAATAGCAAAATCAATTGGCACAAATTTGAGGTGATTTTCATTTTTATTTTAATTTGTATATGTTAATACTCTGTAATCCAAATGTTCCAACTTATAATACATGGCATAGAGAATTCATTTTAATAAATACCAGGTGACCAAACCATTATATAGCAGAATATTTTCAAAGTTACCAAAAACTGGAAACAATCCAAATGTCCACCAGTAGTAAAACAGACAACTAATTTGTGGTGTATAAATTACAGATAGGGGGACACATGGGTGGCTCACTTGGTTAAGAATTGGACTCTTGACTGTGGCTCAGCTCATGATCTCACAGTTCATGGGTTCTGGCTCCATATTTGGCTCCATGATGGAAGTGTGGAGCCTACTTGGGATTCTCTCCCTTTCTCTGTGCTCCTCTCCCACTCACACTGTCTCTTTCTCTCTAAATAAATAACCATTTTTTAAAATTTAAACAGTAAATTACAGATAGGCACATAAAGATGAATTTCACAAACAATCCTGAGTACAAATTTTTCAAATAGTTTATTACATAAGAGGTACACATGGTATAGGTTAAAAATTAAAAAGTTTGTAAAAATAAATAAAATATAGTTAGATATATGCTTATGTGTGGTAAAACTATATAAAATAATATAAATTTGGGATAGCAGTTATATTTAGAAGCGATAGAAATATGGTTAAGGAGAGGCACATAGGATTCTTCTAAGGTGTTAATTTTTTTTTCCTTTAACTTAGATGATGATATGTGTTTATTTTATTATTATTAATTATTACTATTTCTATTTTATTATTTAAGCACTGACCACACATGCTAAATATATATATATATATATGTTTTTAATGTTTTATTTATTTTTGAGAGAGACAGAGAGAGAGAGACAGCGTGAGCAGCAGAGGGTGAGAGAGGGAGGGAGATACAGAATCCGAAGACAGGCTCCAGGCTCTGAGCTAGCTGTCAGCACAGAGCCCGATGTGGGGCTTGAACCCACAAACTGTGAGATCGTGACCAGGGCCAAAGTCAGACGCTTAACTGACTGAGCCACCCACGTGCCCATAAATGTGTATTTTTAATTCTGGCATGTTTTCTCCCTTTTAGGTATTTTCGATTTGTTTCACTTTTAATGTGAGCAGCTAAAAATGTATTTTAATTCATTCAGAATCTATAGGCACTGGGTCTGTAGATATCACAAATCAGAAAGAAAGAGGGGCTAATGTCTGTATAAAGGAAGGATGACAGCATATATATGAAAACCTTTCATTTATGCTGCCAACATAAAGAAATGTAACTTGTTATTTAAGGCCACTAGAATTTGGTTAAGGGACCAATACCTTGGGCAAATAGGTAAAATTGAGGGGTTTTGGGGAGTGGATCTATGGTGATGCAAGAAGGCTTGAAGATACTGCAGGCCTCTGATCTTCAGGAGAAGTGGCTTTCTGCCTTTTGGTCACTCACAGGGGAAAATATTATATGGATATTTAAAAAAACAACCTTGAAGGAGAACAAGCAGCAAGTCTTAAGAGATGTTTGTAGAGAAATCCATCTACCCTTATATATTGGTCCTGGTGGAAGGTTAAGCTGTCTTCATCTTATGGCCCCCAGTGCAAGGGTTTTTTGTATTTGCTTTTATGTTCTCTTTTGTTCATTTACACATTTTTTCTTGTTTCTATTTTTTTAAATACGATGTTAGTCATGCTAATTTTTTCTACTTCCCCACAAATCATTGTGAATCTTTGTTCCTCTTTTTTAAGATCAAGGTGCTCAAAATTTTAAGATCAAGGTCATAATCCTTTATATGCCCTGGCCATAATTAATTCCATGTAGAAAATGATATCAAATATATGGTGTTTAGTTTCTTCTCATCAAGTAAATTGTGATTATATAAGGCTGTCTGGAAACCTGAAATAGCTCTTGTGTTGCTACTTTTTCCCCTCATCCCAGACATCCACATCTCCTCTCATCAAATGCTTAACTCAGCATCATGGAGGAGTTTCTCCATTAGTGAAGAAAATTAGACTTTATTGCATAGTACAGAAAGAAATATATATACATTGATATATATACATTGCCTGTGGTCAACAGGCAAGACTAGACATGACCTGGATACCATCAGGGCACACCAGCATCCTTGAAAGTTACAGTCTAAAATTAAAGCCAACAACTGAGAATTAGTAGACAGAGCCTAAGTGCAGGGAGGCATGCATATAGTGGGGTTTAGAGAAGAGTCTCAACTCATTCTACCAAATGGCGTCTTCTTGCCCAGGTCTATTCTTTGAAGTGTGTCATCCACTCAAGTCCCAAAGCATTTTTTGCCTTTGGAATTTTAAAGAATTCACCTGGACACTGAAAGTAAACAGGTTGAGTTGGAATAGATTTTCTTTTGCAGTCCTTCTTACCCAGGTATTCCGTGATATACAAATGACTTTTACTAAAAATCTATGCACACCTGGATAAGCACATTGCAAATCCTGATTGCTTATGAGAAAAAAAATATAGTGGATGAGTTCATGAAAGGACAGATCAATTTTGTTGGGAAAATTCAATCTTCCCTACTGAGCATTGAAAATCTTATTAATGATACCTTCAAAATCACACTTTGACCAATATTCTGGAGATGAGGAGGCAGTGATGTCATTTTTACCTCCTATGTGCATGGTTCTGTGACAATTTCTATATTTATTTACTCTAAAGTTTTGTTTTCTCCTGTGTAGAAAATGTGTTATATTTCCTTCATAGATGTTTTATTATTATATCATAGGTGTTTGTTAAATTACTCACTGTATAATGTCTATTACAATTCCTGGCAAGTTATAAATGTCCTTTAAAGGAGATTATTTTATCATCATTATTGTCATTATTCCAATTTATAGTCATTTCATAATTCTATAAATTAATTGCCAAATATTTTTGTGATGCCTAAAATGGTGCTGCCCTAGATACTGGTGTTGGCAGGAAAAAAAATTTGCAAAGTTTGTGCCTCAGTTAGCTTGTGACCTAACAGGGGTAACATCACACAGACATGTATAAATAGAACTTCACATAATAGGAGCCAGAAGAACAGCATAGAAAATCAAGTTCAATCTATTTCAATCATATTAGGCAACAAGGTTAGAAAGAGTCCCTAAAGACTGGATCTCAGATGAGGTAGATTGTGAAGTCTTGAGTTCACTGGCAGATGAGGCTGTTTGTTAAGGTCCATTGGTGTGTATATGGGTGGATAGAAAGTGGGGACATGTGTAACGCCTTTCTCTGCCATTGGGTTTTGTTTGTTTGTTTGTTTGTTTGTTCATTAATTTGGCAGACAACCTGCTTTATAAGTGAGGTTATTTCTTGTGGCATAATAAAAAAATATATATTTGGTCATCTTTGACCCTGGTTCTGATTCCTGGAATATGTCTCCTAAAACTCTTGGAATATCTGGAGTGGTAAGAGTATCTTTTGTATGCTAATGAGATGACTGGTGGCTGGGGCCCTTATATGGCATCAGGATGGTTTCTGGTCACCAGAAAGACCAAGGAGTGATTAGAAGATTGAGACTTTCAGCTCCATCCCCAGACCTCTAGGAGGAGAGCGGGGCTAGAGGTTGAGTTCAATACCAATTGACTATAATTTTGTCAGTCATGTCTACATAATGAAACCTCTGTAAAAACTCCTAAAG
This sequence comes from Suricata suricatta, assembly GCF_006229205.1. Taxonomy (NCBI): domain Eukaryota; kingdom Metazoa; phylum Chordata; class Mammalia; order Carnivora; family Herpestidae; genus Suricata; species Suricata suricatta. Next base: position 148,352,509 of record NC_043703.1, read on the forward strand.
TACAGAGTTTGGAGAGCTTCAGGGTTGGTGAACACATTGAGGTACTGGAAGGTTGGAATGCCAGCAGAGAGCATGAAAGCTATGCTCATCATCCCCCCATACCTTGCTCTGGGCATCTCTTCAATTTGGCTATTCCAAGTGGAATTGTGTTATTTATAATAAACCAGTAATATTAAGTACAGTGCAATTCTCAGTTGTGTAAATTGTTCTATCAAATTATCAAATCTTAGGAGAGGATTTGGAAACTGTTGAATGTATAACTGGCCAGTCAGAAGAACAGGTGAACACTGGGGGCTTACAACTAGCATCTGCCATGGGGGAGTCCTGTCGGTCTGAGCCCTTTTAACTTGTGGGATCTGGTGCTGACTCCAGATGGGTAACAACAGAATTGAATTGAATTGTGGGAAATCCAGCTGGTGTCTGGAGAGTTGAAGAATTGGTTGTTAGTGTTAGAAAACAGTGCAGACTACTCTATTCATTTGTTTGGCAGAACCCGTGCTTTTTAACTTGTATTATTTTCCTAGTGGAAAAGAAGTTTATAGCAGTAGCTCCCAGATAAAGATATATCTCAGTGTAATTTCAGACACAGTTAGAGAGAACCAACCGCATAGAAGGTTGGATATGGAATCTGTGTGCCTGATTAAAAAGGCATTCAAAGAAATCCAGAGAAAGCTTCCCTGAATAGAACCCAGACTAGAAGTGAAGGAGAATTTGGAGGTGGCTAGATTGCACAAAGCACATTGTGACAACAAACCTAACAACTCTTTCTGTGGAATGTACCTAGCCTGAACATTGAACGATCTCTCTAGCATGGGATCATGGTTAAGCAGCCAAGGGGCTTCAAACTAGTATTTGTGGAAAAACCACAGGAAATAGACCATGTAATCTGGTCAGTGGCATGCAAGTGACCCCTGTATGCTGGCTAGGATGTGTGAATCTGAAGATGAACATTGTTTTTGATCTTGGCCATATCTGTCTCATAACCTCAACAGCTGAATGCTACTGCTCCATGTTAGTGGAAAACTCTCTCTCTCTCTCTCTCTCTCTCTCTCTCTCTATCATGTTTTTCCATAGCTTTGTCAATAGATATGTATTACCAGAAAAAGAGACGTATACATGCTTGCAGAAAAATGGGAAGAGGCAAGGAGGGAGGGATAGAGCCAAGGAATGAAAAGAAGTAATAGGAGACCTGTGGGAGAGAACATATTTATTTCAAAAACAACTTACTCATACAGTCATTTCAGTTTTCTTCTTGCTATTACTGAGGCAGAGGAAGAAATACGATGCTGGAAGAGAACTCTCTTTCTCTCTCTCCCTCAGCCAAACCTCCTGCTGACAGATTCTGCCTAAGAACCATTTTATTTTGCAATTGTCTATGACAATTTATGTGGATGACCACCGGATTGAGTGACTAAGCAGTGGATATGGGCAGAGAACCCCTCACGCTTGCCTATGTCCCTATCCTTCCACACTTGTTGGCATTATCAGATAATAAGGGCAAGTTCAAAGTTCCTCTGTCAGACTGATATGTAGTTTACATAGAAGGCAGTTATGCTCAGGGAAATGGCTGAGATCCATCACCAATATCTTATGGAGATTTTGTGGGCTTCATTATTATTACTGTTATTTTCATATGGACCCTGCCCTCTGATGACTCCATATACTATACAAACATATTTAAAATAAGCATCCTGTTCTTAATTATAGATTCAGGCCCATGTTTTGTAATACAGAGCAGGTGAGTATTGGTCTGATGTGTTTGTTTTAGAAAAACAAATGTGGAATCAGAAGTTGAAGTTCAGGTCTAAGACACTAGGCTCCTGAATCAGATTATTTAGTCCATCTGCCATTGGCTAAGCAAGGGTCTACCTTAATGTCAAAATCTTCTATCTGTGGTTTGCGTAGTAGCTTCTCAAGAACCCTGCTCTCCAAGCTACAAAGAAATATTCCATATCCTCCATTCTCCTTATCTCTTGTGTGCTTAATCAAAACGTCTCTCTTAATTAATTTTACGATGATCCAAAAACCTGTGTTTCCATTCCATTAACTTATGGATGTGACCTAAAAAAAACTTGTTTCTTATCTTATTACTCCCTCATCTCAGAGGATAGAATGAAGAACACAGGAATACTATTTTCCATAGTAATATAGGAACCATGTGAATATAGAGAAAATCAACAGGTATATAATGTTACTTGTGTTATGTAAATTTTGAAAGCCATTAGCAAATCTGGGTGACAGTGATGTTTGGGAGTATGCTTTTTAAATCATTCTCCATAAATATAATATCTGCAGAAATTGGAAGGTTGGGCTGGGGCTGTTCAGGAGTAGTGAATAGACATTTCACTTACACCTTGATAGTTGACATTCTACATTAAAAAAAAAAATATATATATATATATATTGATCTGGAGTGCCTGGGTGGCTCAGTTGGTTAAGCATCTGACTTTAGCTTGGGTCGTGATCTCAAGGTTCATGGGTTTGAACCCGGCATTGGGCTCCACTCTGACAATGTGGAGCCAGCTTGGGATTCTCTCTTCCCTCTCTCTCTGCCCCTTTTCCACCTGCACGTTCTCTCTCTCTCAAAATAAACTTAAAAAAATATTGATCTTGCACATACTATTTTATATTTTTAAAAAGATGAAGAGGATGAAAAGATAAGCCACAGACTGGAAAAATATTTTTAAAAGATACAAAAGTACAAGGTTTACTATATAAAATATACAAAGAACTTCTTAAAAATCAACAATCAGAACACAGACAACACAATAAATGGGACAAAGACACTTAAAATATATTGCACTAAAGATATACAGAGGGCAGAAAAGCATATGAAAAGATGCTCCACCTTATGTCATTAGGGAAATGCAAATTAAAACAATGAGATACCATGGCACAACTATTAGAATGGCCTAAATCCAGAACATTGACAATACTAAATTATGGCAATGGTGTGGAACAATAGGATCTCTAATTCACTGCTAGTGGGAATGCAAAATGGTACAGCCACTTTCAAAGACAGTTTGGTGGTTCCTTACAGAACCAAATATACTCTTATCACAGGAATCAACAGTTCTGCTAACTGGTATTGCCCAGAGAAGTTGAAAACTCATTTATACAAAAACCTACTACACGTGGATACTGATAGCAGCTTTATTTTTTATTGTCAAAACTTGGAAGAAAGCAAGATGTCCTTGAGTAGGTGAATGAATGATGAAACAGTAGTATATCCATCCAATGGAATATTTTTCAGCACTAGAAATAAATGAGTAATTAAGCGAGGAAAAAACACAAGATAACTTAATTTTCCATTGTTAAGTGAAAGAAACCAATCTGAAAAAGCTACATACTGTATAATTCCAAGTATGTGACATTCTGGAGAGGGCATAACTTTGGAGACCATAAAATAATCAGTGGTTGCCAGGGTTGGGAAAGGATGTAAATAAACAGAGTACAGAGAACTTTTAGAACAGTGAAAATATTGTGTATGATATTATACTGGTAGATATACATAATAATACATTAGTCCAAACCCATAGAACGTACAATATTAAGAGTAAACCTCAGTGTAAACTATGGACTCCGGGTGATAATGATGTCAAGTAGGTTAATCAGTTGTGACAAATGTACTATTCCAGTGGGGGTATTGATAATGGGAAGGCTGTGCATGTGTCTGTGTAGGAAGTATATAGGAGATCTCTGTACTATCTTCTCAATTTTGCTGTGATCCTAAAACTGCTATAAAAGTAGTCTATTAAAAAAGAGTTAAATTATTAAAAGCATAAAATAAACATTGAGAAACTACACTATCTAGAATAATTATTAATACAGTAAAACCTTGGAGTGCGAGTAACTTCTGTGAGTGTTCTGCAAGATGAGCAAATATTTGTAATAAATTTTAACTTTATGATAAACAAGTGATGTCTTGCAAGATGAACAGTATGTGATGCCAAACATCACATGATCACAACTGAGACAATGGTTCTTGAAATTTGCTTTGAAATACAAATGCTTTAGATTGCAAGCATATTCCCAGAATGAATTATGCTCTCAAAACAAGGTTTTACTGTATTTTATAAGACAGTAACAATAGTTCTCTTAAGAGCTTATTAGTAGTGGCTGACACATAGTAGGTGTTGAATTGACATTTATTGACTGAATGTATGTATATATGTATGAGTGTCTGCTCACTCCTGCATACATAGCACTCAATAACTCAAAAATACTTGTAGTACCACAACCTAAGAAACACTCTAATCCAAATTGACTCTTGCAGACATAATACTACTACACTAAATGAAGCAATTCCATTTCAGAAGGCTTTCCTAGAAGTTTTGGGGTTTTTTCTTTAATGTTTTTATTTAGTTTTTAGAGGGAGAGAGAGCCAGCGTGAGGGAGTGGGGGAGGGGCAGAGAGAGAGAGGGAGCCACAGAATCCGTAGCAGCTCCAGGCTCTGAGCTGTCAGCACAGAGCCTGACATGGGCTTGAACTCACCAGTCATGAAATCATGACCTGAGCTGAAGTCAGACGCTCAACTGACTGAGCCACCCAGGTGCCCCTAAAAGTTTTGGGTTTTAATGGTCATCTCTGTGTTTTGTTTTGTTTTTAAGCTAGCCAGTAGTTTTGTAATCAAACTTAGTTTAGAGATTTTGCTTTTACAAACCCACCAACTATTTCTGCATCCCTTGAAAGTTGACAGTAGAACTGGCAAAATGTCAAGAACAATTCTCAAAAATGCCAATACAGGATATTCTTCAACAGAAGGAATACATCTTTGGAAGATTCTCTGCCTGAGTTAATTAGTTGTCTTTCTGAAACCTCTCACAGAAATATCTTAGAATCACTTTTATTAGTGGTTTCATCCATAGCATACAAGTCATGACCAGGCTTTTAGTCTGACCTTAATACAGTGATATCTGTTCTGACAATCCCTGTACTTTGATTGGAAAAGGGATTTCAAGAAGACTCATTATTAACTCTTGTTATGAGAAATTGGCTCCTCAGCATTGAGTTTAGTATTTGAAGTTATATTTTTCTAGTCCTAGAGTACAGTTGAAATTGAAAGAAATATTTTGTATTTGATGGAGTCAGATGGAGTATCAGCCCATGATTCCACTCTGTGGAAGTCCTGGATATTGGTATTTCCCTCTCTGCACTGCTCCCCCCAAACCTCCTTACATAAAGAAAGACTTTTAATCAAGGTAAATTCTTTTCTATGTCAAAATGAGTGAGGCCAACAGATTCTGAAATATCCACTCCCAAACAAATTTCCTTTTATAGCTTCTGATCCCTTCCCTCCCTGCCTGTCCCCATTCTGGATCCCTCGATGCATGTGGTAGGTGAGATAAGATGGGGGACACTTTACATCTTGAAGACCTGTATTTGTTCTGCAATAATATAGTGTGTTTAAAGCCATTTCATCAAGGTGTGGCAAACTAAAAATAACTTCTCCATATCTCTCTTTCTGTTCTTCTTGCTTTGTCCTCAGAGACACATTCATATTTACTTCCTAAACAATTTACTTCCTGTTTTAATAATTATAGGGGGAAAAGTCTGACAGAAATAACAAGTGACAGTTTATAAGAGAAAAAGACATAGGAGCAATTAGAGCAACATAGATGTCTGGCAGAATTTTTGTTTAAAAAGACGAAACAAAACAAAACAAACAAACAAAAAGATATGCCTTACATGTAGCATTAAGTCAAAGATGTGGGAAGGGGGAAAGGAAATTTTCCATATTGTCACTGCAGTAGTTACCCTAAGTAATCAAGTAAGGTCTGAGATATTAAAAGTAATTGCAGAGCATATTTATGTAATATATTTCTTTATTTTTTTAAAGCTTATTTATTTTGAGAGAGAAAGAGATTGGGGTGGGCAGAGAGAGAGAGAGAGAGAGAGAGAGAGAGAGAGAGAATCCCAAGCAGGCTCCAGGCTACCAGCACAGAGCCTGTTGAGGCGCTCCATCTCGCAAACCATGGGATCATGACCTGAGCTGAAATCAAGAGCCAGATGCTTAACCCACTGAGCCACCAAGGTGCCCCAGTACTTTTCATTTTTCAAAGCATATTCTCAAACATAATTTCCTTTGATGTAGCAAGGTAAGGTAGGAAGGAAAAGCAACTTTTAAAAGCTGTTTCCATTTTATTGGAAAAACTGAGGACTAGAGAGGTGAAGTGGCTTTCAAATGTCCCACAGTGATAGAAGTCAGAACCATCATCTGGTTTTAACTTTCCCAATGCACCATCTCTGATGTACACTTACAGAAAGTCTTCCATATCATTAACAGATAATGGTTCATTTACTCCTGAATTATTAGCCCCATATTTCACCCCAGCTCAAACAAGGCATCAAAAAACTGGAGAACATATGGAAAGAACAAGGCAGGATCAAGTTGTTGAATCAAGGAATGGACAGAGATGAAGAGATGGAGAATTGTAGTACAAAATTTAAGTTTTTATCATCAGAACATGTTTGGAAAGAAAATAACCAAATTGTTAATGTAATTAATTAATAATTTGAACATCTTTTGGACACATATTATATGATTATTCCAGAAACAATCTTATGTGCCTAGGATACAAGGATGATAGATAGTCCCTTTGGGAGAAGCACATGTAAACAAACATGGAAAACCACACAAGTAGGTCTTCTGGTTCCAAATGGCAACTTGAGTCCTACTCATTTAATTCCCTTCTCTACCAAATTTACATTTATATGAATATATATGCATGTATACAAATATATGCATAAGCAAGTAGATGGATATATACATATGTACTATGTACATTTATGCATGCATTCATGTAAATATGTATGTATCTGTATGTATATGTGTCTATGTTCATATGCACATACACAAGTTAAAAGTTTACATCAGCATTGATAAGAAAGTGAAAAATATACAATGTCATGTTGACAGAATCAAATTGAAGGCTGGACTGATAAAGCCAATATCTAATAACTGAAGCCATATTATAAAGGGTTATGAATGTATAATCTTATAACGGGGAGGAGGGGAGAGTTTTGGAACAATGAATAAACAAATCACACATGATCAGCCATAATGTCTATATGTTATGTCCCTAAAAGAATTTATAATGCTACGGGTTTATCCTAGGCACTATCATTAGCCACCCTTTCTTGTCACCTTTGTTCTTATCCACTTGAGGTCATACCCACCTCTGCCTAGGTGGTCTTAACCGTAGGGCTTGTGGCCAGTGGAATGCATTCAGTGATCACAGTTTACCAGTTTCAACCTTGGCCCTTAAGAATTGCCTTTTGCTCTGGCTCACCATCTTGTGGCCTGTGATCCACCATGAGAAGCATGTGGGTCAGGTATCTGTTTGCCCCAAAAGAAAAGATGTTTGTAACAATCTAAATCTGACCTGTTGCCCAGCCCATTCTGTCCCAGCAAAGTCATAGCCTGTCCACAAAAGTAAGAAAACTAAGTGCTTGCTCTTTTAACCTATTAAGAAATTGAAGTTACTTTTCACACAAAATTATTGTAGCAGTAATTTATCAATACACCATGGGTTCTCACCTAGTATCCTTGGCATGGGGCACATGCTGTTTAAAGTCAGGGTGTTACTGAAGGGAATTTGTTAATAAGAAAGTTATGTCTATTGGGAAGAGGGAGGGGGCGCCTGGGTGGCTCAGTTGGTTGAGCGACCGACTTCAGCTGAGGTCATGATCTCGCGGTTTGTGGGTTCTGGCCCCCATCAGGCTCTGTGCTGACAGTTTGCTTAGAGCCTGGAGCCTGCTTTGGATTCTGTATCTCCCTCTCTTTCTGCCCCTCCCCCATTCATGCTCTGTGTCTGTCTCTCAAAAATAAATAAATGTAAAAAATTTTTCTTAAAAAAAGGAAGAGGGAGGAATAGCCCAGATAACGTCAATGTGTCACAACTAACTCAAGGGAGGAAAAAGTTCAACTATTTTGCAAGTAGCAGCAGGTTTGTTACCATATATTGCTCTTCGCAGTTGTAATGCAAAGGCATGCCAGTCAGGCAGGAATACCCATTGGGGCAGGCAGCAGGGATTGGAGAAGAAGGGTCAGGACAGTGGGGCCAAATATCAATTTTCAGGAATGGAGAGCTGCACAGAGCCTTCTCTGGAGGTCTGCCAGATAAGGAGGAGGTCTTGCACCCACCTCACAACCTGGACATTTTCACCACCTTGTAGACAAGGACCAGGTATCTACTAAGGTTAAGCTGCTACATCAAAAACAAATGACAGCCACAAAAACAGAAAAATACATTTCCATCAGAAGAGTGAAACTTTTTCACAGAACAAATTCCTGTAGTTATAATTCTCTTCTTAATTCCTCATTTACAAGTGGCATCCTTATCTGGCAAGATAGAAGTGTGAAAAAATTGCACAGATCAACAAGGTCATTATCAGTGGCTTGCTGAGGAAATGTCTCTATTTTATTTGGTGTTTTTTGTGTGTGTCGCTGCCCATGGCCTAAACCTTGTGACCTCAAGGATTTTCCTGATGTCCCTCCAGAAGTCATTCACATTGTGAAATTTGGGCTCCTGTGATGATTTCCCAGGTCCTCTCCATCTCTCTGATCCCGGTCCCAGTGTTTCAGAATTGAAGGATTGCCTTCCATGTATTGAATCCTAGGCTAGTAAGTAATTTTCTGTCTAGTAATCCAAACCTATATTATATCTTGGAAAATGTCCTCACAATATTGAATATGTGAATGGCATCCTTCCTGTTTGGTCACACTGATACAGTTTTCTAAAATATACCTATTTTTATATAACATTGTAAATGTAAATGAAAATTTAGCATGGTGCAAATACATGGGCTCTGTTTACCATCTTGAATAGAAACTTGGAAGCATTTCCAGAATCTAATGAACAAAACTGACAATGGATTATATATGGGAGAAATTTAGGTTTTGCTCTGTTTTGGAGCCTCAGGGATGAAATTATATAAGAAAAGTACATGTAGGGGAAACTGAAAATCATTCTTTATAGTCCTAAGATTTAATGATCAAATAATGGAAAAAGACTATTCGAGAAAGTTTGGAAGAAATTTTCAAGATTGTAAGGAGAAAAATCAAGGTATTGCACACTCCTGGAAACAAGAGTTCAGAAAATAAATGTGTAACAAAAAGTGGTAAGTGCTGTTGGAGAATGGGTATGATAACAATTGAACTGGCCGTCAGATTGGAATGTTGAGTAGCCCTGGTGATCTTGGGGAGATCATTATCAGAAAGGAGTGTGGGCCAGATTGCAGTGTTAGGAAGTGAATGAAAAAGGATTAAGTGGAGACTGCAAAATTCAACTGCCCCTTTGGGAATTCAGTCAGCTTGCTATCTTTCTCTTCTATGTTCTAATAATTTCTTCACTTGACTATCTTCCCCAGAGGGCAGTAAGATCTTGAGGGTAGGTACAATGTCTTTAACTTTTGTATTGCCAGCATCTAGCACAGAGCCTGGCACATAGTAAGCGTTCATTAATTTCCCTCAATGAGTGAATTACCAGCTGTGGTGGCTAGAAGCACCATGTGGACAGATATTTATGCCACCTTTGGTAAAGGAGCCAGGGAAAGCATAATCCCCCTGGAGAGAGTTCTCTAAAAGCCTTAGCAAAGCTTTTCTGTGCAACCTGGAATAGATGGATTGCCAGAGCTACAGTCTGCAGAAACTGCAAGGGTAATTTTAGGTCATCAAGATGTCATTTCCCTAAATGGAATAACTAGTCTCTTGCTGGTTGGAAATCAAGTGTATTCTTGTCAGAGAGCTTTCGGTGCGGATACTGGTGATGGCCTTGCTGGTTTGAACTGAAGCTTTTAGCCCTCATTCTATAAGCATTAGATTTGGATCCACATTTAAAATGGAAAATGCTATTTAAAAATATCTGATCGCCCATTAAAGTTCATCGTCTGTCATCTTACCATCTCCTCTCAAAAGGAAGCGCCGGGCTGTGCTCCTCTCTGCTTGAAGCAGCTTTTACAGCGACACAGCACACAAAAGCTGATTGTCTCTTCTTGAAGGGGTACGATCTTCCCATCTCTGGATAGGTCACTTTTTAGAAAGCATTGTTCCAATTCAGCTAATTTCAGTCTGATCATTTTCTTGTTCAATCTTCTCAAAAAGCGTCCATTTTGCAACTCTAAATTCCATTCTGATTTTTCTTAGGTTTCATCTCTCATCAAGTTACTTTTTCCTTTTTGCCTTTTCCAACCAGTATTAATGTAGTGCTATACCCAAATACATATAGAACGTATGTATGTGTATGTCTCTCTCTATATATATGTATGTATTTTGAAAGCATTTTTATACATACATGTATTTTATCATAATGGAGATTAAAATGAATAGATGGGTCCATTTGTCTATAAATCATGGCATGGTGGCCATGTACCTGTGACATCCCAAAGAAAAGTAGGTTTAGTGTTTATCTCCTTGTCATTTCTCCTGTTTTGAATGAACAGAGCAGAAGACATTATCTATATTTAAAGCTTCTCCTAGGTTTGACTAGTTTGCTAATACCCCTTTTGTTTCAGTCTAACATGAGGGTCCAGACTGATATTGTGGATATAATAACCTCAAGGACAGAGCATACTTAAGATGCTGACACCGTGGATTCCAACAAAGCGTCTAGCTCTCTTCCTCGCCTTCCCCACTCTCATCCCTTCCAACCTCTATTCTATCTAAGATGTTTAAATGTCTGTTCCATTATAGACACTCAAAATTGCCACTGGACATCTCTTCCCATTCAATTCATGAGCCTTTCTCCAAAATGTTTCTCTGAGCACAATATCCATGGGGATCTCTCCTCACTCTGAAATCACTCAGCTCTAGTTTAGCCAGGTCTCTGTGTTCTTCACATGTCTCTGTAGACATTTGTTCTTTAATACTATATGGCTGCATTCTAATCTTTTTAGGATCAAAGATACTAATTATTTTCAGCTTTGTTTCTCCATCACCCTTAGAAAACACCTAGACATAGTAGGTGTTCAATCAGCACATTTTGTTGAATTTGTTGGTTCACTGACTAGATCACCTTTTAAAATTCAATTTTTTAAAGTCTGGTTGTGGCTTTCAGTTTTACATAACCTTTAGTTAAATGGTTCCTCTCCTAGGCAACCAGTTTGGGCTGATTTCTTAAGACCCTCCTCAAGAAGAAATTTGTTTTATTTCAAAATGGCAGACAATATTTGGTTGTAACTTTGATAATCATTAAGATAGTATATAACTGCCTATCTGAAGGTCTCAAAATAATCCAAATATTTGTGGAGTAATTAATGACTTCAGCCATGTATTACTCCATAATGGAGAAAGGTGAGATGCTTTAACTTGATGAATGTCACAAAGTCAGCAAATAGCAAACTGGAACTGGAAACCTAGTTTTCTGACCCCAGGACTGGTGGGGTTCTGTTTATTTGTTATTTGCTTATTTCCCTTCTACCAAAGTGTTCTCTTGGGTATTTACATTTTTTGTGTGCCCTTTCACTTTTTTCCTAGAAATTAGGGCATTTATATTGTTTTTATTTAGTTTTGCACTCTAATGTGGTAACTCTGTCTTCTGTGGCTATATAAAAGTTTTTCCCAGAGTGCTCTTTTTTAAGCAAATTTGTAGCATGATATTTTAAACAGTCCTTCAAATGAAATTCTAAAAGGTTGGCATGTTAGGGCTGACCTTTACACAGAGTGAATCCAACTTGACATTTCCCATGCTTTAAGACAAGACTTCTCCATGATTGCTTCCTCTCCCCACCCTGCCTGCCTTAATTATTCCTGATCTCTTACACTAAAGCTCTGCTTAAGTGAACTCCACTGTACCTACTAGTGGCCTCCCAGAAGAGTGGGTCAAAAGCAATTACCATTACAAAGTGATTGGCTTTTCTTAGTAGAACCAAGACTTATAGGAAGAGTACTTTTACTGACTCTCTAAGGCTGAGTTAGGGCAGAAAGGCTCCCCTGCAGAGCCTGGCACATCATCTCACACAAAGCAAGCTCCCTAGATACACTGTTATCGTTATCAACCTAGTCCTTGAATTCTCCCAGTCTAAGAAAGATACTAACCATCAAAAGCAGGATGAGGGTGTATCTATGCCCTGGATTTGTCCACAAATATATGTTTAAATAGAACCTCAGAATGTAGCCTTTTTTGGAAATAGGATCTTTGCAAATGTATTTGGTTACAATGGGGTCATATTGTTTTAGAGTGAAACTTATATCCAATATGCCTTGCCTCCTTATAAGAAAAGGAGAGGAGACACAGGGATACTGACACAGCAGGAAGTGGCCATGTGAGGATGGCAGCAGAAATTGGAGGGACACACTATGAGACAAGCAATGTTCAGGACTGTAGGCAATACTAGAGGCTAAGAGAAATGCATGGAATGGATCCTCCCTTTGAGCCTTTAGAGCATGACTGATAACTTTATCAAGAACTTCTGCCTCCAGAATTGTGAGAACATATATTTCTGCTGTTTTAAGCTACTTGATTTGTGCTAATTTGTTACAGCATCCCTAGAAAATGAATATAAACTTCCACCTTTCCCAGACCTGTGTTTTCTTTGAGGGATCGGCATACCTACAAAACCTAGTGCCAGGCAGTGACTGCCTTCATAATTTAAATGTGGCTCAGCCAACTCAGGGAGAGGAGTCTGGTGAACTAGTGTGGTCAGTGTAGTGACCATGGGGAGGTATAATTAGAGATCATCTGTGAGCATTAAGTGGGACATAGAAAATTATAAGGAGTTGGGGGGGGAAAGACATTCTAGGGAGATGACTCTTATGTTTCATACTGAATTTAGGTGAGTGGGTGGGGACCATGGAGAGCCCTACACTAAGAATAGGTGCAGGTTTTTGGATTGCACATTTAGATGGGATGGGCGCATTGAAGGTTGCAAAATCCCGAGGAAAGGCATTCATCACCCTTTTACTGATTATTTTTTATTAAAACAATTTAATGCTTTTATTTTATTTTTGAAAGAAACAGAGCGTGGAGGCAGAGGAGTGGAGAGAGAGGGAACACAGAATCTGAAGCAGGCTCCCAGCTCTGAGCTGTCAGCATAGACCCTGATGCAGGACTCAAACTCACAAACGGTGACATCATGGCCTGAGCCAAAGTCAGACTCTTAACCTACTTAGCCACCCAGGGGCCCCAACCCTTTCACTGAGTATTGATAAGGTTCCTTTTCATTCTGTTTCCAATACATTAACAACTGTGCAGAAAAAAAATGAAAAAAAATTAAAAATTACAAAAAGTAGACTGTCCCTACAAAAGTAGGGAAGTCTATATTACTTAGCAGAAAGAAAAAGAAGCCCGAGCTTTGATTTTTTTCCCAACACTTCATTTCAAATGAATCACTGTCAGTTCTTGTCAGTCTGCTTTCATTTGGAACAGTCAATGAAAGCCTAGTGTCCTGTGAAACTGTGTCTCAGTCTGGCATGCTGTGAGATAGCCATTGAAAAACGGATTATTCTGGCCTTCTTTGCTAGAAGGAGTGTTTTCTTGAGAGGCTATTCCTGATGGGTCTCCCAGGCCAGGTATGCAGGTGAGTTCTGCTGCTGCACATGATCTTGGTTGAGTATCAAGATACTGGAAGTGGAAGTGTATGTTCATATCACTCCTTCTAGAAAGTGAAGCCCAAGTGTAAGGCCTTCTCTTACACTTAAGGAACACTACGATAAGTGTTCCTCAAGCCATGGTATGGTGATTGTGCCTTTGGTTAACAATCAAGCAAATTCTGATTGGAAACCCTTTTACTTGTAGATTGTGACCACTTTGAAGGCATTTACTTCAGGGATACCTGAGACCAACACAATAGATTGGGTTAGAAAAAGAATGGGAAATGAGGGGCACCTGGGTGGCTCAGTCAGGTGAACATCTGACTTCCGCTCAGGTCATGATCTCATGGTTCAGGAGTTTGGGCCCCACATCAGGCTCTGCCTCAGCATTGGGCTTTCTCCTGTCAGTGTCAGAGCCTGCTTGGGATCCCCTCTTCCCCGCTCTCTCCGTCCCTCCCCGTCCTCCACTCACTATCTCAAAAATAAATAAACATAAAAAAAAACTTTAAGAAGAATGGAAAGTGAGATTACATGATAGTGTTTATTTTTCGCACTTTGATTTTGATAGTTAATTGATATATTTGCCATTGATAATGAGATATTTTAAGTGTGCAGGAGTTTCTTTCTCTTTTAAACATTTATTTCATAGTCAGCAAATAGATAATAATATCAAGATCCAGAATTGAGTAGATTAAATAAGATTAGTAATATTCACAATGCCGGATACATGGTAGAGGCTTGATCATTATAGAATGAGTGAATGAATGATTGAATCAGTGAGTGAGTGAATGAAGTAACACATCTAATTTTCACACACGTTTCTGGCCACAAGTGTTTTCTATATATATTTTAAAATATGTGTTTTCATAAGGCATTTTGCTAGATAGAATAGAAATATATTCATTTTTTAAAATTTTTTCACATTTATTCATTTTTGAGAGAGAAATAGAGTATGAGTGGGGAGGGGCAGAGAGAGAGGGAGACAGAAATACATTCAGTTTTGACATGAAATTGAATAGAGAGTTATATGAAAATACGTAAGACCTAATTCCTTCTCTTAATTCAAAATCTGGTGGCTAGGTGGGTTCTAGTAAATTAAAAGTTACTATATAGTATGATATGTAATAGACTATTCTGAGGAACAACCTAGGGTCCAAGGATAGAGACCAACCAGCACCATTTCTTCCCTTAGGAATTCACATGTTGAATTTGCTAGAGAAAGATAAGTAAAAGGACATTTATAATAGGTTTCGTTGTACTCGATGGTAAAAGAAGGATAGGATGGCAGGTAGGCCTGGAGAAAGGCATCCCTAACACTGTGTGGATCACACACAAAGACTCTGGTAGAAGTTACTAAACAAAGATTCAGTTATCCAACTGGTGTTCAAAATGGAACAAAACGCAGGCCCTGTCACTAGCATAAAGCCTACAATTAGGGATGAAATGATGTCAAGTTCTAAGTAGTGGTCTAGGGGTCTTTAATTACTTTCGGTAGTGAAATGACCCCCCAAATGACTTCTGTGATATCAGCTGTATGAAAAGAAGGCCAATAGAGGCTTAGATAAGCATGATCATTTGATATGACTTAAAATGTTCCAAGGAAAGCCCTGAAATCTGCCTCTAACACTAATTGTATTTTGTAAATCTTTTGCCACTTCCTACATTGCACCTGCTACCAATCCCTGAAGACTCTCACTTCTCCTAAATTTCCATGAAGACTCTCACTTCTCCCTTCCTGATGAATGTTAATAAATAAGATAACAGTGTTCCCACATTGATACAAGACAAAAATATGAATTGATTGCCTACAAATATTTTCTCTGCAAAGGAGAAGCTCCATATTGGAGAGATCTGGCAGAAGGTATGGTTGTGACTGTCAACATTTTAGAAAGAAAACTGTCACACTGTATAATTGTTTAGGGGGTATAGTATCAAGGGTGAAAAGGCAATAGTTAGTTGACTGAAACCTTGCAGTGCTGGAAATGCATTCTCTGTGCCCCTAGGCCTAGCCAACCCTCACAGACTTCCAGGATTATTTTTTTTATTTTCACAGCCTAACATAGGATTTTTTTTTTGAAAATGATGTTTCTGAATCATTTAACCCTTATTATTAATGCATGACCCCTATTCCTATATATTAAATACATGTTATAGACAATATTTCAGGGGTTTGCACATCATTGTAGAACCAAGAGAAGGGACTGTAATTCCACGGAGAGCAATGATGTTTGCTTAAAAAGCATACAGCATTGTTAGGCCAAACTAAATTATCAATAAGTATGTCACAAGGAGTTAAATTACAGCAACTTGCTCACCACATGATTTTGTACAGACAATATTAAAGAGTTCTATAATGTGATACTTTTGTCTGGAATAGACAATTGTACACTGTGTGTCTACACAGTTGTGAGTATGTGTGAGCCCCTTGGAGCTTTGGGAATGAGAGCACTGTGCATTTAAAATAGCACAAAGCAAAGACACAAGCCAACACTGTGCTTCAGTTCCCCAAATTTCCACTCAAGTCCTTTCCATTCATCATTGAGATGTTTCCAAGGTAACTTCAACTCAAGCCACAGGCCTTTGCAAATCAGAGTCAGTTGCTGGAATTTCTAGGGAGAGCTGAATCGGGCCAGCATTCTGACGTGGCACTTTCTGCAAGGAGGTGAGCAGGATGCTGGCACTGAGAGAGAGTACTATAGGGTGCACTTTGTCAGGTGAGGCTATAGGAGATTAACAGGAACCTGACAGTGAGCTCTGACTGTCCCTCTGGCTTTACCCTCAGCAGTTCACCTTCATCATGTGGTGTACTGTGCGACCCGTACAGAAATGCGTAACAACTAGATTCCACAGAAACCATCTCCCTCCACACCAAACAGAATACAACTCCTAGGAGGAGCCCATCTGAGTTCATTGAGTTTCAGGCCTCAAATTACACCCTTAATTCAACTTCTGTCAACAGTGTATCTAGCACTTGTTTTAGTTCTTTGGGGGCTGTTATAACAAAATACCACAGACTAGGTGGTTTATAAAAAAACAAATTTATTTCTCACGGTTTTAGAGGCTAAGAAGTCAAAGATCAAGGTGCTGATAGTTTAGTCAAGTCCAAGATCAGTGTCTGGGGAGGGCCTACTTTCTGGTTCATAGATGGTGCCTACTGTGTCCTGGCATGGTGGAACACCACAGCTCTGTGGGACTTCTCTTATAAGGGCCATAATGACCCAATCATCCCCCCCAAGCATCCCACCTTTCAATATCATGACTTTGGGAATTAAGATTTTAACATATGAATTTGGGAAGACACAGACATTCAGACCACAGCAGCACTATCTGAAAGCCACTTTATCATACCCTAAATACCCATGAGCACAGGGGGTATAGTTTTTCCTTTCCCATCTCAGAAACTCCCGTAAGTGTTACATCTTGTTTCTAGTATTGATTTTTCCTAGTGACTATATATATTAGAAAATATATAATCCCTTTAAATTTCCCGATTTGAGGTATTGCAATAAACTATCCCAAATCATCTTCCAGTTATTTAGGCTTTCCCTTTAACTTTTAAAGAGATGTTATTTAAAAAAAGAAATGAAAAAAAAAAAAGCTCTCTTTCCATCTTCTGAGAACGAAAGGAAACAGCATAGAAAGAGGAGAAGATTTTGTAAACATAAAAATATATATAAATGCAAAGAAATTTATTTGTTGTTCTATACTTTAGAATTTCCTGGCATTCCTCTTACCCTGACATTGGAAGAATGTAATCTCACAGAATTTTGTTGCCCCATGCTTTAGGACCATGGTTGTAGAGGTCAAATGATTTCTGAGGTTCTATGATAATTTTCAAAGCCTTCATATCTCCTATCATTTGCAGAACTGCAGAATATCAGTGAGGAACTTTGTTATGTCTTTGAATAGTTTCCAACCTGTTTAGCAGTGGATATCTGACTAGCCTCTGAGCTCCATGAAAGAGCCCTTGGTTTCTAAACCCACTCCATCTTTCTAGTCCCAATTCTAGCAGAGTGCCCAGAATTGTTTTTTAAACAGTAAATATTTTTTTTTGAGTAATTGAATAAATGAGGCAATTCTGGAGATGGATGCTAACTGTAGAAAGGCAAATATAGATAGTCTGGGCATCTAACCAAAAAAGGGTTAGATAAGGTGGCCATCTTAGAAAAACAGACACTGTAGTCAAGAATAGGGAGTTCCCTATATTCATTTCCCAGGAAATTTCTTATGTTTTGGAATTGTTTTAAATACCTTGTAATAGAAAACACCTCTCCTAGTATAATATGTTTTGTTTCTGCCTCTGTGTGTGGGCCAAATCTTACTTAGTTGAAACTTCCTTCAAAGAGCCTAGAAGAGGAAATTGCTACACTTTGGTCCTTTGTAAAATCTATTTTTTGTGGCACTTGGGTGGCGCATTCAGTTAAGCATCCAACTGGTGGTTTCGGTTCAGGTCATGATCTCACAATTCATGAGTTCAAGCCCTGCATTGGGCTCTGTGCTGACAGTGTGGGGCTTGATGGGGATTCTTTCTCCCCTCTCTGTCTCCCTCTTTCTCTGCCCCACCGCCACTTGCTCTCTCTCTCAAAATAAATAAATATAAATATATTTTGTTGGTGGTGTTGTATTGTTTTTTTATACCTGGTGATTATGACATCTTCCTGTGTGTCATCAAGAAAAGTCATTATCTTTTGGTTTAGTGTGTGATCTGATCATTAGTAAGAGTGATGATGAAATTCAGTTTGTGGTTGGACTCCAGGCCTCAATCTGGAGTTGTTCACATCCCTGAATCTTCACCTAAAGAGAGCCCAGAGACCTCAGAGATGTAGTAGACTCATCTGCAGTGCGTAATTGAATCAAATTTTTTGTTAATGTCAAAACTAAAAATTTAATTTGGTAGACTGTGGGTGTAAACACACTATCCATCAATGTCATGATTGGGTTATACCTTAAGCCTTTTAATAGTTATGTTTTACCAATTTTTTTATTTTAGCCACCATGGGGGAGAAATAGATAAGGAAATGTGTTTACTTCAATTATCTCATTTCTATCAGCAGACACACGCACACACACATACACACACAATCCCTATTTTATTTTTTGTTTTTCAAATGTTTATTTTTGAGATAGACAGAGTGCAAGTGGGGAAGGGGCAGAGACCGAGGGAGATACAGAATCCAAAGCGGGCTCCAGGGTCTGAGAGGTCAGCCCAGAGCCTAATGCAGGACTTGAACTAATGAACCTTATGATTATAACCTGAGCCAAAGTCAAATGCTCAACTGACTGAGCCACCCAGGTGCCCCACATTATCTCAATTTTAAAGAAATGAAGATCAGGATGCTAACCGATAACAAAGCTTTTTGTCTTCAATTCCCTTTTTCTCTTTCTCTCCTTGTCTTCCATTCCTCTCTCTCACCATCTTTCTATCTCTACTCTTTTCATTTTTACTCTCATCTTTTGTTCTCCTCTGACTCACTGTGCCTCCCAACTCTTCATCTCTTACTCCTTCTGTGCTCGTTCTCACTCCATTTCCATCTCTGTACTTCTTATTCTTTTCCCCTCGCTCTTTCTCTCCGTCCTTCTTATTTTCTTATAAGAGAATACCTGAAGTGGGAACTCAAACCAGGAGGGATCTCTCTCCTCTGTCTCAATTCCATGGTGAGAGAGAAGTGGACTTTGGACTCTCCCCAAACACTTCTACTTCTACCCTTAGAGGAGAAGCAGCCTTGGATTAAGGAAATAAGAGAATTGTCATGTTTTAGTGTGAATCATTTTCTGTAAATGCCCTTAACCGTCACCTTCTTCTTAGCATTAAATTCCCTGTAGGCCATGGAGAGATGCAGTTTAGCATGAATAGATTCCTGACCCAGGTTCAGGAATCTTAAGAAATTTGGATGTGAGTTAGTGTCCAGGATTTTCAGCTGCTAAATTGTGCTGGAATCAGAAGCCCTGGGCTTGAGAACTGCTTTATCTCGTCTCCTCTGTGGGCCTGTGTTCTTCTTGTATAATGTGGGGATGGTATCTCCTCTCCCTACTTCACCGATGTGCTCTGAGGATCAGATTACATAGCACAGGAAAAACATTAATTGTAAAAGGAAAAAATGATCATGCAGTTGTATTATGCTTGATAGATCATTATATAAGGACAAAGGAAGTCATTAAGAGAAATAAAAAGTAACCCTCAATGGGGAGAGGTTATTGATGATACACCTGATCAATAAGTACTACTATCTAGAATATAAAGAGCACTCCTACAAATCAATAATAATGAGGGAGAACACTGCAATAGAAAAATATGCAACAATGTGAACATAGCTCCTCACAAGAGGAGGTTCACATGTCCAGGAAACAAATGAAAAGAGGTTTCACTTTATTAACTATTGGCACTTCACAGACTATGTCAGAATTGTAAATAAATACATGAAAACGTGATCAGTTGGAGATCATTTATTAAAATATGATACCACTACATTCTCATCAAAATTTCTATAATATAATAATAATTCCATACAAACTTCAAGTTGATGAGTATGTAGGGCCACTGAAATACTTCTCATACAATGATGGTAATGGAGTACATTTCTACAGCCACATTAAAATACTGTTTGGTGGTATCTACTACAATTGAACATTTATACACTCTAGGACTCAACAATTCACTTCTGGAATTTTTCTATAGAAATTCATAAATTTTTTTTCATCAAAGGCATGGACAAAAATGTTTGCGGCACAATTCTTCATAATGCTACAAATGAGTAATTAACTAAATGTCCACCAAGAGAGGAATATATAAATTGTGGTTCATTTACAAAATGGCATGCTACACAGCAATGACACTGAATGTACCATCACTCCATGCAACTACGTGAGTGACTGTCTAATGTTGACTGAAAGAAGCAAGATACAAAGGAATCAATATCATGTATTTCAGTTATGTAAAATTCCAGGGCAGGAAAATTAATTGTTGGTAATAGAATACAGGATAATTTTCTACTACCCCCTGGGTTGGTGGGTATGACTGTTGAGGGGCCATAAGGGAGAGTTCTGTTGTATGGCTAATATTCTTTTCTTGAGCTGCATAGCTGGTTCCAAAGGTGTATTGAATCCTGAAAATTAAACTGGCTGAACACTTATGATGTAAGCGCTATTCTATGCCTGTTATACCTTGATACAAAAGTTAAAAATATTATCCCATAGGTTGTCTTGAGATTCAGAAATGAAAGAAAAATTCTTTTTCCAGTAGAAATGTATTCTATTTGTCAGAAATTCCATGCCTAGGTAAGAGAAATTACAACCTGTTCCTGGTCAAGGAACCAGTTCAGACTAAGGGGGAAGATGATGTAAATTTAACTTCCGTGGAGAAGAATCAAGGAATTAAAGAGAATATTTATGGTATAATCCTGGCTTTATGTGTAAACAAGGCTGACCAAAACATGGAGGAAAAGTGGCTGTCACAAAGTTCTGGTAGAATTCTAATTTAAAGAGTTTGTTCTTAATTCTGAGATGTTGAAAGAGTCTGATCTCTATCCACAAGAGGAGGAGTAACCGATAGAATGGCAGGACTGCATGTGGGATCTGAAATCCAACGTGGACTGAAGGGAGGAGGTGAGATGGAAGAAAGGGCAGTTGGGTACAAAGAATCAAGCCCTTGGTCAGAACTTGCTGAGGCCTGTAAATTCTTTTTTATTAAACAAGACTATCATATTTTATGACAGAAACTAAAGTCAACATCTGTTCTAACATCACAGAACTGGAATTTCATTTTGAGTTTATGTGTTTGTCCACATACACCATATATATGTACAGTGAGGAATCTTAACTATCCTCACATTAATATGTGGGGAAAACTATAATTTTTGTTTTTTAAAGCATCGTTTAAAAACCTGGCGATCTTCTCTTCCTTCTCAGCCAAAATGGAGTAGTAGATTGCACTCCATTTATGAACCGGCAGTACGTTAAC
The DNA here is from genome assembly GCF_006229205.1 of Suricata suricatta. Classification (NCBI taxonomy): domain Eukaryota; kingdom Metazoa; phylum Chordata; class Mammalia; order Carnivora; family Herpestidae; genus Suricata; species Suricata suricatta. Next base: position 148,373,997 of record NC_043703.1, read on the forward strand.
TTGCAGCGTGGGTAGGATTACCATAAATTAAGGCAAAACTACAACGCTAAGCAAAAGAACAGAATGCGTTTGGCAATGGGCTATCCTTGACTTTGTAATCATTTGTTTTAGTTCTAATCTGCACACTCCAGTAATCTGCCAGCCAGAGAGGCTTGTGAATTAGCAAGGTTTAGCTGTTTATAAAACACATGCATAAATATATGCGGGGACTGTGTTTGCATACAGGGTGTGCATTTCCGTGTGCAGATGCATCTGTGTGGGAATGGGCAGAACGCTGGATGTCCTGAGGGGACGTGCATGCGTGGTTCTGAGTATTGTGTTGAGTGGGTATGTATGTCAGCGTGTGAGGGGGAGTTGGAGTTGTCCTGCACTCAGTTGTGCTGGCAAGAATTTCCTCATGAAGAATTGACACAGCCAGAGGTTTGTGCAATTGCTGCCTAGTCTGCTCAGCCACAATCAGCGTAATCATGGAGCAGACGGGGATCTTAGGGATCTTTTGTAGAAGACGTCACAGCAAGAAGAGATGGCGCGCTCAGAGCCACATAGATACTGAGAACTACTCCTGAAAATAACCATAGAATGAAGGAAGTTTTAAGTCCATTGAGCAACTCTGGCTCTGAGAGTTGTAACCATAATCAGAAGTCAGTAGTTGGAAGGTAGGTACTCTCCATGTCACTGTGTTTATTTGTTTTGGTGTCGTAAAATGATGGCCATTGTCCACTTGCCAGAGCCTCTGGAGTCTAAAGACTGAAACACAGAAAAAATATAAGGAGACATTTTGGGATGTTTATTTAAGAGATCCAGGTATTTACAGGGTGTGCACATACCCTGTATATATCTATACATGGCTTTAGGTACAGAGAATTAAGTGGTAACAATATTCTATGAAGTCAGTAAGTGACCTTCCTTCCATGCTTACCTGCGCATTAAATTCTCCTAATAAAAGGAAACAGCTTTTTCTTCTCTGCATGACAGGGGTTAGCAATTGGTCTCCGTAGGCAGCTTAGAGTCATTGAAGGGGTAAGAAACTGATTTTTAGAACCCTTCCCAAGAGTAGGGCTGAAAACTGAAGAAACAAGAGAGTGTGAGAGCAAATAGGAATGTGGGAAATATAAAAATGAGAAGGACTCATGAGCTAAGTTTCCCTGTTGCTGAATTTGCTGAGCATTGGCTGTGTGTATGTGGTGAGTGTGTGTGTGTGTTGGGCGTGTACACACATGAACACATATTGAATATATAAATTACCAGCACATTTTCTCTGTTGTGAAGTATTTAAGTGCCAAGATATAGGTGGTTCTTGGAAGTGCTTACAGAACATATGCTGTGCTATTCCACCATCTGTAGCCTAGGACTTTGGACCAGATTCTGTTGCTTTGCTTTGGGGCAAGGAAGAAGGAAATGCACAGATTTCTCCCTCATTTGTGACTCCTCTGCCCAACCAGAGTCCCGTGACTCTAACCTTGCATGAGTCTAGCTAATGCCTCTCCCTGGGGTGCCCTCGAAACTTGATGTTTGAAGTTAACAAATGGCTCTGTTCTTACCTGAGGGGAGAAATTTTACCCTTACAGACAACTCTGTGAAAGCAGTCATTTTTGTCCAAATTATTCAAGTATGCCATGTTTTTCTTCTTCATGAATTCCACTCCCAACTGCAATTGCCTTCATTGCCTTGACGATATAGTCTATCTAAGACTTATCTGATCACTGTCTACCCATAGTTTTCGCAACAGAATCTAAACTCTTAATTTAGCTACATCAAACTATTCATGGCCAGGTTCTGCCTACCTTTGCTGACTCATGTCTCACTACTATTATATCTGTTCTGTTGTCCCTGCCACTTGGATGTATGTGAAGCTACACCAATTTGCCACTCTCTAGGAGGCCAGATACATTATTTCTTCTGCCTGGAGGGATGAAGGGCAGTAGACGTCCCTCCTACCAGCCCCTGCTTCACCAAGCCCTGATGCTGCCACACCAGGCCCTTATCACACTGTGAGGCTTCAAGCTCTCCTGGTGAGCCATAGAAAGAGAAATCTTTTTATTTGTTCTCTAGAGATAAGGTTTTTTTTTTTTTAAATGAGAACACTGAGGGGGAAATAGAATTTAAAAAATGCGACAAAACATAGATTTTATTAGATTATACAAAATGGGTTCCTTATTAAAATAACTTGCCCCAAAGGACTTAGCTATCCCGGTTTTCTCCAGTGCTGCCTTGGCTGAACCAGGGAATAAACAGATTTCCTGAGACCTTGGCGAGTATTCTGCCACTGTCTTGGGAGGTTTTCTCCTTCACTCTAGGGGACATTGCTGATTCATATTGCTCCGTTCTGGGAATTTGAAAAGGGCAATCAGATGTTACACTGCGTGATTTTTCATCTCCATGCTCTCACAGAGGGCTGCCGTGAGGGCATTGAGTGAGGTGACCTCCAGGACTAGTCCTCCCCGAGTCTCTCCCGAGCATCTTCCCTTGATCCCTAGCTGAATTTTTAGCCCTTGCAGCTGAAACATTACTTTTCACTGATCCTCAGGGTGATTCTGGCATGACAAGACTTGGAGTAGAGGAAGCACACTTCGTAATTAATTACGATCTGGGACCTCTTAATGACGCAGCTTGTCAGATGGCAGCGGTGATGTGAATGGAGACTTGAAGCACCACTTGTGGGGTGATAAGCTCCATTCAGCTCTTGGCTGTCTCTTGGTTGCCATGGCAACATCCTTGCTCTAGGGCTCTGTGTCTGTGTGAGGGGTTGCAGGGATGAATTTATGGCAGCCTTTGGGAGTCAGTCCTGAGCACTCTCCTAACCCCCGAGGGATAGTGGTTTCTCTGTATATCAGTAAAAAGGGAGAATGCGGCATTGCCCGGTTGAAGCTGTTGGTTTGTGTGGTTCGGAGGCATCCTTGAATGCTAGGTGGTGAGGAGCTGAAAAGGAGAAGAGCAGAACAGGGGTTCTGAGCGGCTCAGGCCTGGCATTAGTGGCAGTGAGGAGTGAGCTCCAGCTGCAGACGGTAAATAACTTGGGAAGCTGTGACGCCCTGAAGTGTCGTCCGGAATGCTGGGCGATGGCGCAGAGCTGGCCTTCTAACTCATGTTGGCCCTGTGCTGGTGCTTTTCTGGAACGGTCCTGTCTCTTGCTCACTTCCATACATTTATATGGACTCAATTTCTTTTTCCAGTCCATAGGAATCCCCACTGCATTCCAGCTCTCCGCAGGGCGATGTTATCTGACCTCGCTTTTTTTGTTTAGCATTATTGAAATACAACTGGCAATTAAACTTATATATATTTAAGGTGTACAGCTTGATGTCTTGATATAATTCATGCTGTGAGATGAAGTCCGTGGAGAGGCCTGCAAGGCGTGATGAGGGTGGGCACTTTGCCTGGGCAGTGGGGTGGCCTCTGCCTCATGCTCCCCCCATCGTGGCCTCTCTCCTAATACAGGATGTCTGTACTTTAAAATATTTAGAGGATGGTTTATTTACCCAATTCCTACTAGGGAGAGCATTATAAGAATTTGGGAAAATATTTTAAGTATTTTAAAATGGGAAGTGGTATTCAACGAGGGGAACAATTAGCGAAAAATGGATTGAAACAGGTTTCTGAGGACATTGACGACTGCTACTTGGAGGCATTCCTTTCCAACCGTGCAGTGAGATAAGGAGGGGGTGCCGGCCGCACTTTGGACAGAGATGAATTGTTCCATGTGCAGCAAGGAGCAGAATTAGAAATTCAGGGACATTCAAGAATGGAGGCAGGAATTGGATAGTTATCTAGGTGCTAGAAACAGAGATATATGATAGGTTATAATCCTGCCCAATGCTTAATTAATCTTTGGCATGTTACCCGGTGTATTTGTCATAAGCCAGGATAGCAATAATGACACCTTCCAAAGCTGTATAATGTGAAGTAGTTTCCTTGCATTATCTCACTTACACTAAGCAGGTCAAGATGGTTTTGCCTATTTTCTAGATGAGGACACATTGGGCATGTTTTCTAGATAAAGACACCTAATTTCAATAAGTGTTATGTCCAAGTGTAAAAATTCGTTTACATAGAAATTCTCAGACATAAAAATTAAATTAAATTTACATATAATTTATTTTTTCAGCAACATATATTCTTTTTTTTTAAGAAGAATAAAGGTGCCTAGACCTAATATAGCCCAGGCACAGGCAAATTCGGGTAATAGAGTTGTTGTGTCATAGAAGTCAAGAGTCACCTTCTACATAAGGATTAACTTCAAGTCTAGTGTGGAATTTATTGGTGTGTCTTACCTCTTCTCCTCTGTGAATCCAAACACTGTGAATCCTACCTTCTTGTTCACTGTCAGTCCTCCCCTGGAATTCTTATTCTGGTCTCTTCAAGTCTCAATGAGTATTTTTCTTGTCTGTAATAGGGAAAGATAATATGTAGTTCCTGCTTTTGGGAATAAGTTCTCAATCTCAGAGATTAATTTGCTACTCTTTTCATAGTACATATTGCTTTCTAGAAAAGGGATTTGGGAAAAATATACTGAAGTCAGCTTGCTGCTGACAGTGAGTCAAAGTTTAGAAGACTGCTGTGCTTTTGGTGACTGTCTGGTACAACACTCACAGAGCTTCCCTAAGCAGCACCGTTAGGTTTTACACATCATTTTAGAACAACCTTGCTAGCTGGAAGTTTCATATTTACAGACAGTACTTTTACCTTTGGGTTCTCCAATTAGGTTATAGATAGGAAGTCTCAAAATATCTCTCAAAACCCATAAAACTCAAATGTTTTTATTTTTTTAAAATTTTTTATGTATTTTATTTATTTTTCGAGAGAAGAGAGAGACAGCATGAGCAGGGGAGGGTCAGAGAGAGAGGGAGACACAGAATCTGAAGCAGGCTCCAGGCTCTGAGATAGCTGTCAGCACAGAGCCTGATGGGGGCTAGAACCCATGAACCGTGAGATCATGACCTGAGCTGAAGCTGGATGCTCAACCGACTGAGCCACCCAGGCACCCCACTCAAATGCTTTTAGAGTCTCTTATGAAGAGGGTAAGGTATAGTGAAGACAATGAGGACTGTGGCAAATATGCAATACATTTATATATATATATATAAGTATATAAATATATATACATCTGTATGAAGCTCTGCAGTTTCCAAACTAACATATCTATAGTCATAAGGAGTCCAAAGGTCTTCAGTCTAAATATCTCTGAATATTACTTGGACTATAAATTATTCTGAAATTGAAAACAAAAAAAATTGATTCTTTAGTCTGCAAAGAATCTTATAGATTGATGCTCAGTATATTCTGTTGAAGTCTCCTTAACCCACTGAGATCCTGGTGGGAACCAAGGATCGGAAATGGGCATCACAAGAAGACATATTTCTGTCACTGAGTCTCTGGTCACCAAGAAGGAGATGGCCTTGGACAATGACAGTGATGACTCAATGTCAGAGTAGAATCAATTCTTTAGCCAGCTATTTAGCATAGTAATAATTCATATTTTAGATCAGATTATTAACAGAATGGCTTGCAGTAAAATATGTTTTGTGTCTGAGGATTGTTTTACTGAGTTTGTGTTAAATATGCTGACTGTACATGTCGTTTTGAGTGATCGAATTTCTCTGTTTCACATTTAGATTCATACCTTCAATAGGGTACATTACAGCTGAAACCCAACTGCTCTCAGATGCTACACTGGGAATTTGGTGGAGATAAGAGGTTATCAAGCAAACAATTAGAATCATGAGGGAGTAGAGAAGGTGTTCTTCTAGTGGTGTTGCTTCAGGGGATATGTTTGTTAGCACTTGGCTTTGTTGAAATGTGCACAATATATTTGGGAGATCTTGAGAGGCTTTTTAAAGTTTAATTGCTGCAAATCTCTTGTTATCACACTTTCCTGTGAGATTTACACAGCCCTAAATGCTTTCCGGTATGAAAATTCTTCTTTCCTATATTGTTTTGCCTAAAAAAGTAGAGTGTAATGAGCTATAGGAAAGAACGGCCTTGGTTCTCTAGAGTCAGTGAGAGAGTGCATATTAGTTTGCTACCACTGCCATAACGACATATCACTGATTGGGGGGCTGAAAAAACATACTATTATTTCCTCACAGTTCTGGAGGCTTGAGGTTCAAGATCAAAGCATTGGCAGCTGTGATCTCTTCTGAGACCTCTCTCCTTGGCTTGCAGAGGGCTGCCTTCTCTCTGTGTCTTTTTTTTTGAGATACCCCTGGTATCTCTTTACATGTCCCAATTTCCTTTTCTTTAATGACATCAGATGGTTGGATTAGGGGTCAACTAAAGGCTTTGTTTTAACTTGATCACCTGTTTAAAGGTCTCATCTCAAATACAGTCACAGTCTGAGGTCCTGTCATTTATTTAGGGCTTCACCAAAGGAATATTGAGGGCATGCAATGCAGCCCATAAAAACATAATTGCTTTTAGGGTTGGACCAAATGGTGGGTAAGACCCCTTTTTAGACATATAAGTGTAGGATTCTCTAAATCTAGAAATTGCTTTACCTTTGACTTCTGAAAAATGTAATCTTGATAGAAAGCTGGTTTTCTATCTCTCTTTCATGCACAGTTTTGGCCAGATAGCACCAGCTTCCCCCAAAGAATCAAATTCAGACATAATCTCCTATTTTATGACCTAAATGTCTCCCACTCTCAACATCATCCCCATTCACAATGTGCTGTGTTCTTCTTTTCTTAATCAGAAAAACTATCAAATGGGGACAATACAAATGCAAGTTGCTAAGGGGAGAGGAGGGGCTGCTAAATATTATTTCCTTTCAGGGAATTGCACCTGTTGATGTATCCTCATGAGAAATGATGGTTCCAGAACAGAAGCAGAATAGAGATTTAAGAGAAAATTCTAGGGTAAAATTTTACTGACTTGATTTCTGGCTTTTAAGCTTCTGTGGATGGTGGAGCCATTGGCAGAGATCACTAGTAAAGGAATGATGTTATTTTAAGTTATCTAAAGGCATTTGTGCATGTATGCTCATGCACACATGCGCTCTCGCGTGCGCACACACACACACACACATATAGTTCCCCACTGACACATTTTCAACTGTGCCAACTAAGCACAATTTCTACATTCTTTCAAAGAAACCTAGTCACAGAGCTTGACTTTTTGAATGGTTAACAGAAGTATAGCCCCAGGCTAAGGTGCCTGAGAGCATTTCTGTTTTAAATAGAAAATGGAAAAAATGCAAGAACTGCACCATATGTAAACACATGGCATTTATATCTTAAACAAAATAACCTGTGTTGAGAAAAAGAATCCTATAGCTAAGAATCCAGCATATAGAATTAAATAATATATTAATTAAATCAAAGGACTACCAATCATGCAATGTTTTAGGTTTTTTGATACAATTCCTTTATATCAAAAAAATAATGCTCACTCTTCCTCAGTAGCTAATTAACAATAAATAATGTGTGGGAAAGGTTGAGAAATAAAATATTCATAGTGAGCATTTCATTATGTGATTAAGGATCATTAGATGCATTAACTGCCTTACTAATGAATGCATTGTTAATTACTTGTTAGCATTTTATCCAAGCACATTACTTAGAACACTGCTGACTTTTGTGAGGAGATATGTTGGCAGTAAAAAGTGGAAATATTGGGCCACTTTAAGAGAAACAACAAACCTGTGAGGTTCCCCTTCTAAGATGCTGTCAGTATTCCTTTCCGAATCATTAAGCAAAAACCATCAATGTAAACTGACTATTGATATTTTGATGCACTAGAAGCAGAAAATGTGTTGATCTTTTGTGGCTAAAAAAATGAATCTCTGCATGTGTGCATTTCGCTTTACTGCCAAACTAACTTTGACCCTATTCTTCATTCTGAAAGATGGAGTTCAAAGGTTGACAATACTAGGTTTCAATATTGCCAAATCTACAACTGGACCACTTAGGGATAGTATAAGCTTAAGTGTAGAACAACCTGTCTTATCCAAAGCATATAGAACACTTTTGTTTCATTGAAGAGTCTGAGGAAATTTCTTTGTTGAGACATGGTGGAGTAGATAATTACAGCAGATGCCTAGCCAACCTTCATGTAACCAACTCATCAGACATAATTTAGTTCATCACTCCATTTGTAAATACACTGAGCAATGTCCAGGCACTCTTATCTCATGGCCCACAGGCTCTGTGCCCCTGTTCTCATGCCTATCTGTTCCTCCCACTGGTGCAAAGCTTATCACGAGTCAGTAAATGTATTTATGTCAGTTGCCCTTGCCATTGTAATTGCATAACTCAATTAAATATTATGTAAGTCAATGAGCCATGAGTGCAAAGAAAAAAAATGTTTCAGATTGTTTTTCTGAGAAGGTGAGGTGCTAAAAACAATTGTTTTGAAATTAGGTGTAGTTAGACAATTATAAAGGTAGAGGAAATTTTGTAAATTTCTAGAATTCCAGGCTTAGATTTGTTTTCTAGAGACTTTGCATTCTTACCCTCACTTAAAGATACCAAAAAATGAAATAGTAGACCATGCATCATAAATGTGCCTTTTTAAAGAAAACTGTGGAACTCTAATCAAAGGATGTGAACATAAAGAAAAAACCTTGGCCCTACATCATAAGCATGGCTAATGAATGTACGCTTATATATTTTAAGAGAAAAAAAGATGTTTAAGCAGCGAACATGTTTTTTTTAAAGCAATGAACATGTTTTTTAATGATTTTTCTGCTTTACAGAATTTTTTTTATTAATTGGTCAGTTACCAACTCTGCACTAGACAAGAAGAACTTTGATTGCTTATAAGGAGTGAAAAAAGCAGTGTGCATTACATTTAAAATATAACCTAGCTTTAAAAACATATACTTGCAAGCATGTATGTATATCTGTAGAAAAAAATTAGGTAAGAATATGAATACTTAATGTTAGGGGTCTGTTATGCCAGATTTTTATTTTCTAAGATATTTTTCTACATTAAAATTTCCCATAATTCATTCCCATTACTTTTATGATGAGATGATAAACCACTAAATGCTTTGTTAAAAAATATTTTAATTGGTTTATTTATTTTGAGAGAGAGGGGGTAGAGAGCAAGCATGGAGATGGCAGAGAGAGAAGGAGATAAGAATCTCAAACAGGCTTCAGACTGTCAGCACAGAGCCTGATGCAGGGCTTGATCTCAGGAACTGTGAGATCATGACCTGAGCTGAAACCAGTAGTCAAATGCTTAAATGATTTTATTTTTTATTTTTTTTAATTTTAATTTTTTACTGTTTTTATTTATTTCAGAGACAGAGAGAGATAGCATGAACAGGGGAGGGTCAGAAAGAAAGGGTGATACAAAATCTGAAGCAGGCTCCAGGCTCTGAGCTGGCTGTCAGCACAGAGCCTGATGCAGGGCTTGAACCCACAAACCATACAATCATGACCTGAGCCAAAGTCCGATTCTTAACTGACTGAGCCACCCAGGTGCCCCTGGTTTTATTTTTTAAATTTAAGATTTAATTTTTAAATAATCTTTGCATCCAAAGTGGAGTTTGAGCTCACAACCCTAAGACCAAATGTCACATACTCTACCAACTGAGGCGGCCAGGCACCTCAACCACTAGATGCTTTTTAAGGCACTATGTTTTTGCTCCTCTGTCTCTATCCTGGTATCTCTCCAGAGGCATTAAGCCATTCCTGAGAGTCAGGCTGATCTGGGCTGCTTTCTGAATAACATAAAGGGGCTTAACTACTAAAAGACCCTTTTTAATGTCTGTTCATTCACATGGGTTGTTCTTGGTCCCAGGAACAATTTAGAGGTAGTCTATGTGTGCTCTAGAGACAGAAGTGCTCTCCTGTCTGTTTTAGCCCAAATCAGCATGGTTTGGCCGAGTAATTGAAATTGTAGAAAATGGAAGAATTTTCAATCTTAGCAACATTTACAAACATTTCAGATGGCTAGTAGAGTTTACATACATTTTCTCTTTGCATGCATGTTCTGGAAAAAAAAAACTGACTTTAGTTGAATTTGTACCTTGAAACTGCATTTTGTTTTTGTTTTTATCATTGTTGAATAGAGAAATATCTTGATTGTTTATGTTAGGAAGACTAAGCAGATATGAGGTAAACACCTACCACTAAAGCTGAAAACTCAGAAGAAAGAAGACAAAACTCTAGAAAGTCCTTAAAAGGGGGTAACACAAAGGCTTTGTTACCTTGGGCCTATGACTCTCACTGCATAAAGCACACGAGGAATCAGAGCCTCAAAGACAGCACACAAGGCTTCTAAAACTTTTCCCGGAGCATTCTAAGAGTTGGGCAGTCATTGATATGTGACAGATGGATGTGTGTTTATCTTCAGAATGTCTTGCCTGATTATGTTTGCATCTAAATTTATTATTTTGTTTAGACAAAATTTAGTTTAATTTTAATTGTCCTTTGATGTTCTTGCATTTTTCTTTTCTAGGGCACTAGTAACATTGTTTTCTATGATAGAATATCATCATGTCAGATTTGGACAGATCAGAGAAAATGAGAAGGGTGAGGTTACGGGTCTAGGCTATCTCACAGTCATTCAGTCTGTGCTCCTTGAGCATGCTAACACTGTCCCTCGGGCTCCTCGTCACCACTGTGTGGGCTGCGGTCTGCCCCATCTATAGACTGAGTATGAAAACAAAAGTGGTATTTAACTGGATTGGGCATATATGTATACATAATTTACATATGTGACCTTAGCATAATGTTCACCATTGAGAAAATTGAGATTGTGAGTTTAAAGTCAATTGTCTGATGATAATTATCACACTGCTAAGAAGGGTGATAGCCAGAGTTTGAACTTAGTCCAGTTATAAAGGTTCTAAGAGGCTAGTTCCACATTTGAAGGGTTGCTGCACCTGTCTGGACCTGTCCCTTCATTCATAGCTGGATTGTTCACAGAGGGAGTAGAGCACAGAGAAGTCAACCATACACACCAGTCCTCAACTTGGGATTTCATTCTGCATCTGTTCTACTTCTTGGGTCTTTGTCTCCACATATTAGCTCTTCTTGTCTTGTCTTGTCTACAGTGAACTATGTAAAACATTGGTAGTATTTATTTTTCTGTTAAAAAATAAGGTATAGTTTATATATAATGACTATATTTTAGGTGTACGGTTCAGAGAACTTTGACAAATATACATAGCCATTCAACTACAATTCTAATCAACATATAAAACATTTCCCTTACTTCCAAATATTCCTTCATGCCACTTTGTAGCGAGTTGCCACACTCCCGCCTCAGACCTTCACTCTGATGTCCAGCATCATGAAATGGTTTTGCCCGGTATAAATTTCATTTGAACCATGACTGTAGAGTATATACTTTTTTTGTCTGATTTATTTGACTCAATACAATGTCTATAAGGTTCAACATAATGTTTCATGTCACATTTTTATTTCTCAGTAATTTCCCACTGTACAAATATATCTCAATTTGTTTCTCCATTTTCCTATCAATGGACATTTAGGTTTCCTAGGTTGGGGCTGGTATGCATAACGCTGCCATGAACATTCACATAGAAGAAGTCTTTCTGTGGACACATGACTTCATTTCTCTTGGGGATGAAATTAAGTCAGGGGGAAGGTATGTGGTAAAATCTATAAGAAATTGTTCTGTTTTCCAACGTAATTGTACCATTTTACATTCCCACAAGCAACACATGAAGGTCACAGTGCCAGATTTCACATCTTTGCCAACACTTAGTATTAGAAATTGTTTTCAATTGTAGATGTTCTAGTTGGGTGTGAAGAGGCATCTCATTGTGGCTTTAATTAACATTTCCATGATGTCTTATGATGCCCAGCCAATGTGTGTTATAACCATTAATATATATATATTTTTGTTGTTAAAATGTCTGTTCAAGTCTTATCCTGATCTAAATAGAAAAAAATGAGTTGTTATTGAGTTTTTAGAGTTCTTTATGTATTTGGGATTCAAGCTCTTTGTCATGTGTATGTACTGTGATTATTTTCACTCAGTTTGTAGTTTGTGTTGACCTTTTTGTTTTTAGTGGGTTTTTTTTTTTTTGAGGTTGTAGGGAGTAGGGAATTGGCAGAAAGAGACTGAGAATACCAAGCAGGCTCCACGCTATCGGAGCAGAGCCGGACATGGGGCTCAAATCCACAAACTGTGAGATCATGACCCAAGCCAAAATCAAGAGTCAGCTGGTTAACCAACTGAGCCACCCAGGAACCCCTGTATTGACTTTTAAATACCCTTTTTTCCTTTAATTACACTCTCAGCACCATTGTGCTGCCTACTCACAGTGAGCGTTCTTAACTCACATAACTCCTCCCTGATCTGAGTGCTCCCCTGAACAATGCACTGGGGGGTGCCAGTAACACCCATGAGAGAGGTCCTTGGTCTGGGGGGCATCTTGCAGCCACAGAGTCATGTGCCCTCCTCTTGCACCTCTTGTTCTCCTCATCAGGAATTTGACATGGCTTTAAAATGAAATGTGGCTTAAATATTTCAGGTCCCCACTTCTTTCTCCCTTGGCCTTATTATTTACTTCCAGATGCCAATGATCAAATGGATGCAATCCTGAAGATTTTGTGATAATCTCCGATTTTTTTAAATAATTACTTCTGTCAATCTGGTGACTAATGCCACTATCGAACACACAACACATTTCAGTTCATTTGTGCTGTGTACCTATAATAAGGGGAGATGGAGCCATGGGATTCAGCAACAATAACTTCAAATATTGGGAGCAATTGGTTGGGTGACTAATATCAGATTTGGCTATATTTTCCAAGGTGGATTGAATGGGGATATAAGTAAAAATTGCATTTTTTGCAGGAGGTCGAGAATTTTTTTGGATGCCAGAAGAAAATGAAATTGTCAGTTTGAAGTAATATAAACAGTTTGAAGTTGAATGGTCTATGCAGCTTTCACCAATAGCAAATCGCTTCTGGTAGAGGGTATGTTATAATGTAAAATGTAGGATATATTGTCATTTTTATTACAATATAGAAGCAATGGCAGAACACTCTGGTGTGCTCGAAGCTGTTTTGATCTATCCTAGGGACTGCTGGGTTTCTTTGTTTCGTGTCCCCTCTGCTCACATCCACAGGTAAATACAACCAGTTCCCACTTGGGCATTAAGACTTACAAGAGTTGTCTTAGTGATGGAGCTACAATTCAGAGCCCATGGAATCCCCAGATGGACCCAGATCACGTGGACCAGACGTGTGTGTCAAAGAAAAAAGGCTAAATAAACTTAGTATCTTTTTAGGTTCTAGCCTCATTGGAGTTCAATGAGTACAGAATATATAAAAATTTCAGCAGTTTCTCTATGGACTATCAAGCTGAACTGGAAAAAATAGAGTTTTCACATTTCTTGTAAGAATCTCTTAATTCAGTGGAAAGATTGAGATGAGGATGGATCCCTAATTCATAAAACATGTTGCATGGAATTCAAACCTCCAGAGCCAAGGGTATCGCTGTCCTTGCTTTGTGTGAGTTAATGAATCTATATAGCACATGGAGAGACAGGAAACATAGGAATCCTTTCTAAAAATGCATAGTTTAACATATTCCACTTGTTCTCAGCTTAAGAAATTATAAGGCATTGTGACACTATGAAAATAAAAATTATTTTTTATTAGTTCTGATTGTTATACTTCAGATACACAAAGGCTAGAGCATCATGCAGCAATCAGTGCTGGGTCATGGCAATACCAGAAGTGCAAACTTTCAGCGTTCACCTGAGCCCGGAGTATTAATGCTTGTGTTTACAGTGGACTTGCATCTCCATGAAGAATGGCCTTGTTTCAGCCATCCTGACATCTACAGCTGCAGTTGGGCTGCATCTATTATATATCCTACGTTTCTTTCTTGACTGATGCCTTCAATCCTTTTGTCACTGAGACGAAAGAATGTCACATTAACCTTCTGTTTCACTATGATAACTGTGTTTTGCTCAGAATTCAGCACAGTTACATAAAACCAATAGTCTATCCACAGGCTTGTTGGGGGGTCATTAGTAGCTTTGGCTGCCATCATTATTGAATGATCCATCATCTTGAAAGCCTTATCCTCATGGTTCTCCTTTTATGTAAATCCTCAGCTGCAAGATATGTTTTTCTTGAAAATAGAAACCAGTCTTGTGGCAGTAGCTGCCCTGTCACCCTCTATGGAGAAGGAGCATTCCAAATGTGGTGCTGTGCATTGGAAATGACAGCCAGAAAGTGGTGTCTAGGCTTCCATGCCATAAAAGAAAAAAAATCAGAGAAGCAGGTGAAGGCAGAGTTCTCCCACCCTAGGTGCATAGGAAGCTTAGTAAATAGCCATGGATTGGGAGAAGTTGTGAGTCACCTTGATAGACAGAACCTTGCTGATAACCTGCTTACCTGACCCCTCTCCCAGAGATCTGTCTCTGGAGAACCCCACGGGAGTTGATATTCTGGGCTCTCATAGCCCAGAATCTAAAAAGAATCTTTAGTTTCTTCAGGATAGATCTAACAGTTATTAAAACCAAAAATTCATGGACAGGAAGGAGGAGGATTAAAATATTTTAACAGAAGGTAAAATGATTGCCTGAGTTCATAGTCTAGAATCTCAGACCTTCAGAAGTTTTAAAATAAATGTCCTTGGATTTAGACTTAGTATGCCTTCTCAAAGAAGAAGTTAATTATGTCTTAAGAATAAAGATTTATCTCATCAGAAACACTGGAATGTTCCTTACAACTTGTAGTTGTTTTTCTCCAGTTATAATAGGAAGGAAATCTTATTGTAACCTTTTAGTTAAAGTAAAGCACATCTTTTTTTTAATAATTAAGCTTTCTGGAATTAAAAATATATATTATTATTTTTTATTTCACTAACCAGGAGTGTCAAAAGTACTGAATCATAACTATGGATGCCAGTCTGTGAGAGCTTGTTTAATACAACCTGCTTGCTCAGATGTGGGGTGGGGAAGGCAGATCCACAGGGCAGGGGTGGCCTGGTGGGGGGCCTGGGGCTGGGGCCCGTAAATGTGCTGAGAAGGGTCTTCATCTATAAGAGGTGAACTTCTAGGAAGGTGGTCAGGGAAAGCAAGGGAAAACATGGGAGAAGGAAAACTCTCTCTAGAGCTGGTCTGGAGCTAACCAGATCACACTTTGCCTCTCTATCTTCTGAAGGTGCCAGGCTAATCCTGATTTTCCCCTCCATTTAGTTCAACAAATGTGTGTGTGTGTGCCAGAACCTATGCTCGCTGCTTGGGATACAATTATCAATTAAACATGATTTTTTGTTGTTGTTGTTCTTAAGTTGCTCAGAGCATTTGAGGATTATAAACTTATTAGCTAAATAGTATGACTTTTATTTTTCCTGAGGTATTATTTAATTTTAAAA
Organism: Suricata suricatta; assembly: GCF_006229205.1. Lineage (NCBI taxonomy): Eukaryota > Metazoa > Chordata > Mammalia > Carnivora > Herpestidae > Suricata > Suricata suricatta. The sequence goes on from NC_043703.1 coordinate 148,389,312, forward strand.
TTTGTTATCTTTTCTTTGCATAGGCAATAGATAGATGCTTTATGGAAGAAAATTTTGTAAACATCAGAAAAAAATAATCTTGTTGTTTGCATTTTGATTACAAGGTTGCTGCACCTTTTATAGGAAGAAATTGTTGATACATGATTTGGTGTGGTTTTCTCTTTACTTCTCCCTTTACGATTTTGTTGTTCTGGGTCTGGGGAGAAGCAAGCCTTTGTTTCAAGTGAGGCTTTCTCTCTCAGAGATTGCTGTAGAGACTTCCCAAGTTATAACCCACAGGCAAATTGTCAATATATGCCCAGTAATTACTGAGTAGACTGCAGACTCAAACAGTGATTCTAGAGAGAATAATCTGCATTATACATGATGTGGTCAGGAGGACAGAAGTCACTCTAGATATTTCAAACAGGAAGGATTTAATTTAGGAAATCAGCTACTTACAAAATTTTGAGAAAAGGCTGGGGAAGCCATGAACCAAGGTTAGTTCAAGCAGTTGGCTTTGTGGCAACTAAAACATGCAAGACTTACAGGGATTTCCACACATGATCTCAAAGAACCATAGCCGTGGAGGGGGTGATTCATAGGAGCAGATTCAGAGTGCTCTGTGAACCTCACTTTTGCCTTTTGACCTCTCGCCTACTTAGAGGATGAAATTGATGGCTTTCCTTTCTCTTTTGTGTTTTTCAATTTTGTGTAGGTAAATTTAATTCCTGGACTCTAAATTTGAGCCTGTGAATATGATAAAGGTACTTTCCAGATTTTACTTGTGAGGCTTAGGGGTATGTACGTGTGTGTGTGGCTGGGGCAGATGGTGAATAGCAACAGATATATATAAAAATATAAATAATAAAGCTAACAAGTACTAAACTTCACCTTGTTCACATGTAGGATTTTACATGTGTTCTCATGGGAGTTATGTTAAATTGCCACTAAGATAATCCTTGTTTTACAGGTCATAGTTACTGAATCGTATAAATATTAAGGAAATTTATGAAAGCTTTCCTCCCCTCCCCACCCCCATGTAGCAGAATTGGCGTGCAAATTGGGGTCTATTTTATTCCCAAGCATGGATTCTATGTAAAATTGTATCTGGCTTCTACTGTTTGATCAACTAATGGCACAGAGATATATTTATTCATGAATGATTAGATGCATTCTATAGTTATCCTCCTGCCATAAAGCCAAAATTTAAAAAATGAAGGAGAGTTCATCAGTTTCCCAGGTCTTCACACCTGCCCCTTTCATTTAGGTATTTTTATTCCCTCAAAACTTCATCTGTGCTTTGGTTAGTAGAAATTCCCCCAGGGCTTTGGCTGAGCATTGAGAAATTTCAAGTTTCTAGTGCTGTTTCCACTTGGTAACACTTCTGTGTATGTTTTCATAAATGTTACATCAGGGCCACACTGAGAAGCATTCACAGATCTTTTCAATAAAATATATGTCCATTAATAGAGATAAGAAGAAACATACAATGTATATCTTTCTATTGTGCTAACAGTCTTTAAAAGGTATATCCCCTACCCTGCCATTTTTATTCAAATCATATGGTCACTATAAACATGGATAGTAGAAAGAAGATACTTAGCTAGTTAGGAGGGAGCTAGGTATTAGCACTCGACAAGATGCTGTCTACCTAACTATAAACTTTCTTGGCTTGGTTCTTGAAAAGGTGAAACCATCGTTTCATACTTGAGATTGTAGTTAAAGAACAAATAGAATAAAATAATCATAAAAGAATTATGTGCAGCTATTAGAGCTTTAAGACATAGTTTTTATCACTTACATTATCTCATTTGATCCCTTAACCAACCTAAAATTTAGATACAACACATAGTATATCCTTATTACAAATGAAGAATATCTAGTTCAAAAGGATTAAGAGTGACATAATGTGTTCAGTTAGCACTTGCCTAAATTTATCTCCCCTGAAGTTGGCCATGTGCTCAAAGAAAGCCTGCTGCAACCCCTGCTCTCCGGTGTTTAACTTGGGAATACATAACCGATACACATGATTTGTGAAATGCCAATTATATGCAGAAAATGTGTGGCAGGCTAGATATGCAGAGTGTCCAAATGAGTTGTGCAAACACCCAGTGCTGAACGTGCTTGGAAAAAGGACAGAGGTATAAAGACAAGCATTGTCAAAAAAGTTCCCTTGGGACTCTGGGCAGTGGGTAGCAAGTGAGTAAATGAGATGTTGGCCAGAAACCTGTCAGGGGTGTTACTAAGGCAGGAAGAACTCCCCCTAAATCTCTTCTATACTCTAGAAATCATGCTAGTCCTGGAATACATCAGTGCTTCCATTTAAAACTTATCAAAGACCCATGAATTAGGTAAAATTGTCCCTTTTAAATGTCCCTCCCACACACAAGGAAATCAAGGATATTAAGTTGAAGTTAACTATTCCAAAATTACACAATTTTTGGGTGGTGAGGACAAGATTTGAATGCACTCTGTCTGACTTTGAAGTCCAAACATGGGACTTTCTCCTGCACCAAACTAGCAAAGCAATGACTATGCTTTATCATTTCAGGTGCCCACCCATTTCTTCAGCAAATGTTCAGGAAGCTCTTATGCTCAAAAGGAGAATCTTGACTTTCATAATCTTAAGTGAATGAGAAGCTGAGTAGTGATGTTGGCTCCTCATGCCAATGACCAGGTACGTTGCCAGTGTACTAATGTTCCATTTGGAGATCTCTTTCAACAAAATCTTCATAGGATTTAGTCAGGGGATTTCCACCAAGACCATGACACTTTTTTACTTAGAGGCACATTATACAATGCACCAAAATCACTGTAAACTCCTGTTCACCTACAAAATCAAAAGCATTTTTTTTTGCACATTTTATAACGGCAATGTGCTTTTGCCTCCCAGGTCTAGAGTCCCAAATCAGAGGGCAGTGGTGGTTGAAATGACTTGGACATGAATTTAAGGTATAAAGTACCATCTGTTTTAAGCAGTTAGGATAAAGATAATGTGAGAGACAGTTTCCAAGATAGATGGTTACTGGAGAACAACATTTGGTTGAGGAATTACTAAAACAACACACCCGGGTCATTTCCAGTCCACCCAGTGCTCTGTGACAGAAGGAGACCAAAATGGTGTGACAACAAAATGGTGCCACGTTCCTGCCCACGGTTTAGCTCAGGAAGTTGGCATGTTGCGTTACGTCAAGAAAGATATCACAAGGCATTCACAGGCATACTCTGTGAGTTGTCATCAAATAAGACCCAGAGCTGGTCATAAATGCAGCCATTTGCCTTCTGATGCCCTGAGCCTCTACTCCCCAATGGCACAAAATTGGTTTTTAAGGTGTTGGTACTAGACTTCAGGCATGGAGTCTCTACATTTTATGAGACAATGTCCCCAAATGTCTTTGGCTGATGATCAAATAAACAGAAGGTACCCAGTGTCCTAACTAATACTGATCTGAGCCATGTTAACCTCCCATCCCTCTGTATTTATGCATTCTCCTTTCAGCCATTTTTACTGTTGCCTTTTGCAGAATTATAGAGATGTTCAAAGATCTTATTTTCTTGTTTGTTTGCTCCTCTTGAGTTCATCCCCTTTGGTATTAAATATGTGCGATTCTCTGTCTCTGAATTCCCCAGCATTGGCTGACCTCTGTTTAAAATACAGAGACCCAAAGTGAAAATGACCCTGCAGATCCAAAACAGCAGTCATGCAGAGGCCTCGTTTTCTTTTGCCTTGGTTAAAGGAGAGCTTTTGTCCACGGCCCAAGTGATTCCTGCATGTCTCTTTCCATCTCCTCTTGGCAATGTCTTTATGATGAAGCGTCCACTTTCACCAAACCCTCGTGGTCCCTGCTGCTCTGCTTCCCATTAACCGTGTGTGTTTCTGCTTGTTTGTCTCCAGATGTATTCGTTAGCATTTTTCCAGTTGAATCTCATCCTGCTATTTCTTGCTCATATTGCTAACCTCTCCAGGGGCCCATATGTTTCCACAGCTCTTGTGCCAAAATCACAGAGCATCTTAATACAAACCTTCCTTCAATGTCTTCACACCAGCCAAAACCACAGGCTCAACGGACTGCCAGTCTGATTTACAACAGGCTCTGCTGCAGCATAATAGGATAGTCACCAGGTTTGGCATTGAATCATAAGCACACTATTTCCTAGTTATGCAACCCTGGCAAGGTGGTTCCACCCTTGAGCCTCAGTTTCCTCATGTCCATTCTAAAAATGGTAGCCATTTTGCATAGTAAGAATGTGAGATGATGTTTGTTAAGCATTTCCTATGTTCTTGGGACAATGGGTGCACCTCAGTCTCCCATGACGGCAGAAAAGAACTGGGACTGTTGGTAAGAACCTAAAGGAAAGAAGACTGTGCCATGCTTAGACAAAACTGGGGCATTAGTGAAATGACTGTCTTTAAAAACTGAACTGTGAGGGCAAATTGATTAAAAAAATAATGGGCACAGAAAATTGGCATTTGGGACAATGTCCTTCTCCTAGCTCATTTGATATTTGCTTCTTGTGGAGGTTCTTGTCCACACCTGCATGTCTAAATAGCATTTTCTTTCTATTGAATGCCTGTCCTTTCCTACATGTATTCCCACCTAACTTCTCTTCAGCCTTCAAGAGTCAGACCAAGCATCCCTCTGGCAGGAATCTGCCCTAACCTTCCCAGGCCGAATTAAATACCATGCTCTGTGCTTCCGTATAACTTCTGCAAATCTCTCAAAGCACAGATCACATTTTTGTGCTTTGGGCTCCACTGTCTATCCCCACACTTGTCTGTGCACTTCTGCAATGCTACCTCCAACTTTTCTCTGTACTTCAGAGCCAAAACTATTTGAGATACTAAACGAACACTGATGAAGACATGTGTTAATGAATGAATGCATGCAAATGCATGCATGAACAATAATGAAAAAAATTCCATTATTTTCATTCAACTTTGGCTCATTGTAATCCAGAATGATGATTTTCAGACTTGTTCTTAGGTTCAGAGAAAGAATAAGCTCCATTGAAATGTCTGGCACAATGGCTGTCCACCCCACTGCCATGAGAAACAGCACTCTCTATGCCCTTTTCCTACTTCCAGGGACAGAGGAAATCATATTATTCTTCCTGTGAAGCTGTTTTGAAATGTTCAGTAAGAGTATCAGAAATTGAGGAGCTAAGCAGCAAGACAATCTGCTTGCTGCAGTCATGTACAAAAGGGACTTCAGTTGATTAGTACGAAGAGGAGCTCAGAATGGACTCACAGCTCTAGGAGAATACTGACGTCTTTCTATGTTTGGAGATACAATGTTAAGCTCATTTATTTTCAGAAGTCTTTCAACTATCTAATCCTTTTCTTGGAATATTCTTTCCCAAGTTATCTCAGGGTTAAGAGTGGGCTTCTTTGGCCTTCCTTTATAGTGTGGCTCCCCATCTCTCCACGCTCTATAATAGCATCAAAGTTAATTTCCATCCCAACATTTATAACCTTATAAACTTACCTTGTAACTTATTTGTTCACTTTCTTTTGTCTTTTCCCATTACTTTCCCTCCTTTATCTCAAGACTCTAGGTCCCATGAGAACAGGGAAATTTTTTGACTTAATAGGTGCTTAATAAATATTTGAAGATTTACTAATTCATTTCTCATGCTGTAGCATTTTCCTTCTTCTTTTGTTTATTCATTTAATAGTTAATAAGAACTGACTCTGTGCCAAGCACTGACATACTGGGGGGGTGGGTGTGATGTGACTCATTTGAGGGAGAGTAATTTAGAGGGTTTAAAATGGAGAAGGGCCATCTTCGAAAATCAGCTCTCTCTGAAATTGCAAGATTGTCCAGTAACGTAAAGCAATGCATTAAGAGTTACATATTTTCCAGAAGTCCTTATTTTTCTATATATGGGGATAAAAGAAGTAAGACAAAAACTAACTGTGTGGACACATTCCTATCCAGCATAATTCCTGATTTACAGATGAGAAGTGACCTGCACAATCCATGTACCTAGGTGTCCAGGCTACCCTTAATCCCTGGGCACATATTTAACCTGAACTGGACGATGAGCTCATGGGGAAGAACAGAATCACAAGCTATGGATTCTTAACACCCTTAAACTTGCAGGTCTTAGATTATTGAGTAATAAGAAGCTAATAGTCATTTACCACAATTGACAGTTTTTGTTCTTTTAAATTATGTGAATCTAGAATGTAACCATGGATAAAACAGGAAATCAAGCACTAATTATCCATCTCATATGTGCTTTCCAAAAAGGTGTTTTCCCCTCTAGAGGTTGGGAAAAATACAAAGGAAATTTTGAAGTCAGTAGCTTGAGGAAGACATAGTATTCTGTCTTGGAATGGAATCTCAAGGCAGGAGGCTATAAATATGAATGAAGAATATGAGAATCAGAATGAATGCACTTGAACTTGGATGCTGTTCCATTGTCAGAAGCTACTTAAACATCTGAGAGGTGGAACACAGAAAGTGGCAATCAGGTGCTATCCAAATCAGACAATGCCAAGCAGAGCCCGAGCCAAGTAAGGAAAGTGTCTTTTACTTCCAGTGGTCTCAATGCAGAGAAGTGGAATGATGGCCCTGGTGTGGAAGACACCATCAATAGCAAGTATCATGAGTTACATATACAATTTAGCACCTACATCTTAAGAATTTCATTTTATTTTTCTATATGTTCATACTTACATATACCCCCCCACACATACATGTTTAAAAGAAAAAGTAACCACACCTTAAAGAGATTCTTTGTAAAAGACAATGCACCCAAAATTTTTATAACCTTTATAGAGTTCTGAAACAGGTAGCAGATACAATGCCAGCCAACGTGGTAGGACACTTTAATGCCAAATTACTTTATCTGTCAAAGTCTCTCAATTTCTCCCTTTCTCACCTTGGTATAGCCATGATGAGGTCAGTGCAGGGAGGGAAATATCCAGAAGCAGAGAAATGCTCAGCAACTCTACATTTGTAGCTGCCAAGACAGGGTATTATCGCTAGATTTGGGGAACTGTATATCCACTTGGGAGATCAGGAGGCCTCATCACCATATGGAATAGAGGGTGATGGACAGTGGTAAAAGTTTATCCTCAGCCAGTCTTTGCTATGTTTTCTTAGCTGCTGGCTACTTCCTCCTGCTATACTTGGTCCTCTCTTCCCTGCCACTCTCCTCAGGCTTGCACCTAATGTTTAATTCTTAATCCAGAACATTAATGGGATGTAAAACCAAGGATGGAGAAAAGAAATTTTGCAGAAAACAAGAGAAAAGACCAGTGACTGCACTTTACAAAGAACTTCATTCACCCAGCTGACATACTCACAACTGCCTATTTTGTGGTAGGGACCATGACAGTCTCAAGGGTTGCATAGGCCCTGACCTTCAAGACTCAGTCTAGGGAGGGATATAGAAAATTACTGGACAACTATAATGAAATATGACTATATTGGTGTTAAACCTGTCTCTGAACTATATTCATGCAAAATATTTGATACACACCCAAATTTCTTGACCACCACCACCCCACCCCCATGTATAATGTATTAAAACAGAATTTCTCAGGATGAGACCTAGAATTTTGTATTAAAAATACTACAAAACCTTTTTCAGGTGATTCTGATGGCCTAGTTCACAGACTTCCTTTGGGAAACATCACTCTAATAGATGTATGCATGATGGATGGTAGATAAACAAAGAAGAGTTTTCTCAATTTCTTGCTTCCTCAAAGGTTCTCCTTCAATATATTTGACTTTATAGGTTCCACACCCTCTATGCTTAGAAAATTGTTTTATATTATTTGCTAGTTTGTCAACTACTGTATTACTAACAGAATATCTCAGGTGGGTGGTTCCATTGTTGTGTAATATTAGAAAAAATTATACTATATGCTACATATCTGTAGAAAAGTCTCCAACTTTTATATACTATAGATTTCAGCTCATGTTTTGAGCTTAATAGCAATGTGCTTTAACACCTGGTCTGTGATATATTTTGGAATGCATTCAGGAGCCTGCTACTTCCTGTGCACAGTTTAAAAATATAGGCACCATGTGTCATTTAATGGAGGAGAAACCACCAACTGCAAACTGACCTTGCGTGCTCTTCCATTCAAGTGCTCTGCTAAGTTAATTGTCACTAAGAACAAAATAACATTTTATGAGAGACCATTCCCTACCATCAACCCTAAAGTCCTGATCTCATCCCCTACTAATTGACTTGACCAAGACCTTTTTGATGAATGTATCATGTAAAACTGGCAAGGAATTTTCTGTCTGAAGCTCTGTTGACTCTCAAATAGAAAGTTTCAGCAGAAAGAAATCGATGGTGTTGTGTGTGTGTGTGTGTGTGTGTGTGTATACACACATATATATGGAAAGTATTGAAAGTCACTTTATATAGGTAGAGACAAAACTGTGTTTAAAAATCTGAATACTTTGGTTTGTGCTTCTTTATACTTCATTTGGAGACAGCCCATATTCTAGGTGGAGCCCTATTTTTCCATCTCAAATGTAAGTTCAGCTACATTCATATACTTCAAAGAAATCCTGAAAGAATTAATAGGAAAAGGAAAATGACATCAGATTTTCTGATTCTGACACCATTATCACCATCACCACCACTATAATTTGCCCTATCGAACAGTTTAGAAATTGTGAGTCTGGCCATGTGGGCATCAATCCATTTCTTTTAAGACATTAATTACTCCTGCAGTTCATGACAAGTGAATGATAAGTCATGATAAGTCACTGAAGGGGTAAAGTTTATGTTCTACTTTTTTCTTTTTTTTTTCTCTCTGCCTAAAAAAGAGCCTGGGTGGCTCAGTTGGTTAAGCCTCTGACTTCGACTCAGGTCAGATCTCACATTCGTGGGTTCGAGCCCTGTGTCAGGCTCTGTGCTGACAGCTAGCTCAGAGCCTGGAGCCTGCTTCCGGTTCTGTGTCTCCTTCTCTCTCTGCCCCTCCCCCTCTCATGCTCTGTCTCTCTTTGTATCAAAAATAAATTTTAACAAAACATTAAAAAATTTTAAAAGAGAGCCTATATCTGCTTAGTAAGTATGTAGCATCCACTTACTAAATCTGGCTGAATATTGTTTTCTTGGTTATGATCTTATAGTTCAAAGTCTTAACTTATTTATTTTTTTTTAATCTTTATTTTTGAGAGAGAGAGAGAGTGAGAGAGTTGGGGAAGAACAGAGAGAGAGGGAGACGCAGAATACAAAGAAGGCTCCAGGCTCTGAAGTGTCAGCACAGAGCCTGATATGGAGCTTGAACTCACAAACCACAAGATCATGACCTGAGTCAACTGAGCCACCCAGGGACCCTCCAAAGCCTTAATTTTAAAAGGTGTCATTTCAAAGTTCACAAAATCTACCATCATGCAACACCTTACCATTCCAAGAGCCCTCAGCTGGAAGTTGTGCTATAATAGTCTTACTGGAGTAATAATATAAATATACTATTCTATAAATAGTAGTACTATTTATTGACTGTTTGCTTGTACTCAAAGTCCAGGTGCTAATTGTTCCCTATTTTACATATGAGGAAAATGGATCATAATAGTAACTGTGACTGGCCCAAGATAAAATTGAAAACTCAGGAAATCAAATGCCAGAACTACCATCCTAATCACCATGTTGTTTGAGGTACAGGTCCCATGTTACCCACTCATCTTTTTGGTACCTCCCAAGCCCAATTAAATAGTGTAGTTCTGAGTTCATTAGTTTTATCTATGGACTTTCACAGGAATTTCAAGTGGACAATGTGATTAGCGAATAAGCTACTACTGTACGTAAAAAGGGCAAATAACCCATTATGTACTCATAAAATGTCTTTTCTAGAGCCTTTCTTAGGCTTCAAATGACATCATAAAAACCAATATTTCCATTCAAAAATGATATAATTTAGAGTTAAATGCAAATAAATGCCAATACCAAACATACCATGAGATTTATTCGTCATTAAGTGCAAACGAAGCTTTGCATGAGCCACCGGGCTTAGGCGGAGCTCCCTTTGCTTACCACTCTGTGGCTGAATATATTGATGCTCCAAATGAACCGAGCTGCAGTGATGTGCTGTCATGTTTATTGAATGTAAGTTACTGTAGATAGCAAGGTGCGCCATTAAGAAGAAAAACATAGTTGTTAACTATATGACAACATGCAGCAAATGCAAGATGAAATGAATTTCAGACATGCTAAAATGTGAAAATATGCATCTAGGAACTAACTAAATGTAATGAATTTTGGTTCCTCTTCTTAGACCTATGAGTGAAAACATATGGCATCTGTCCTCCGCCTGACTTATTTCGCTTAGCATGACACCCTCAAGTAATTATGAAATTACTAGTCTTAAACTTTTATCTTCGAAGAGAAATAATTCAACTTCTGTGTATAAAGTCATGGTTAAGAAAGTGAATTCTGGATTTGCACTTCACAGTTTAGAATTCTAACTCTACCTCACATAAACTGCATGATATTAGATAGCCTACTTTCTGTTATTTATTTTCATCATTTATAGGTAACAATGAATAATATTATCTACCTCATGGCAGGTGTGAAGATGACATTGAGTAATTCATATAAAATTGCTTACCACATAATAAGGTTGGTTGGTATAAATTAGATATTAGGTATTTGTATTTTACAATCAGACATGAAAATAGTAAGGAAGATTATGAGTATTTTCTTCAAAGGTAGAAAATGACCAAAATCTTTGATGTTCCTCGTATCAGAAGGAACTCTTCATTTTTAGATTTCTTGAATATGAGCTTGGCCTTATGAATTTCCTGCAAACAGAGTATAGGCAGAAACTTTAAAATTGTTATTTTTTACTATCATGTGAATGAATTACTGGATGATGAGAGACGTGTAAGTATGTCTCCATTCTTCACCCCACCTGATACAGCTCATCATCAGACACATGATGTGTGCCCATATCCACAGCTTGCCAAATGCCAGGAATGTGTGTGAAGCCATCCAAGACAAAGGAGCCCTCAGCTGAGCAGTTGTCTGACTGCAGACAAATAAATAAGCTCAGTAAAGTATAGCAGGAGTTCTGCCCAGTGAGCCCAAGCCCACTATGCTGATCTACATAACTGTCAGCAATTAGCAATTACCATTTTAAGCCACTCAGTGTTAGAGAACTTGTTTTGCAGCAAACCTAACCAGTACAACATAGAGACAAGGATTTCCCCGTGGCTGTTTTTTACTGTTTCTTTTTATCAACATGAAAAAAAAAAGTCCTATTAGCCTTATTTTACCTAATTTTTATTTTTAAATTAAGGTCAACATGTGCTAAATCCTACTTTAACTAAGTCTGTTAAATATTTTAGTAAGATCTGAGAAACTTTCAAACTTAGTTATTTTTATGGTAGAAACAGATTTCAATTCCTTTGGAGTTATAATTTTTAATTTTGAAGCATTTTCAATAATTTTGAAGAGGTATTTCAAATAGAAATATAGTAGTTTCTCCACATTTCTGTTTTGGAAGGTTATAAAAAAACAAAAACATGGGGTATTTAGGGAAGCATCATATTGACAGTTCACAACTTAAATATTTATTTGAAAGCCTGCTTGTTCAAAAAAAATTTTAAGTAATAACAGGCCATTTAAGCCTGGCCACAATTAAAAGTAAATTCACAGAAGTACCTTGGCATGCAGGAACAATGCAAAATCCCTGATGGTGTCAAAAGAACACCATTGCTGGGGATTTACCCAAGGGATACAGAAGTGCTGATGCACAGGGTTACACATACCCCAATGTTCATAGCAGCACTTTCAACAATAGCCAAATCATGGAAAGAGCCTAAATGTCCATCACCTGATGAGTGGATCAAGAAGATGTAGTATATATACAAAATGGAGTACTATATGGCAATGAGAAAGAATGAAATCTGGTCATTTGTAGCAATGTGGATAGACCTTGAGGGTGTCATGCTAAGCGAAATAAGTCAGGCGGAGGACAGATGCCATATGTTTTCACTCATAGGTCTAAGAAGAGGAACCTAACAGGGGACCATGGGAAGGGGAAAGGAGGGGGAAAGAGTTGGGGAGAGGGAGGGAGGCAAATCATGAGAGACTTTTGAATGCTGAGAACAAACTGAGGGCTGAAGAGGGAGGGGGGAAGGGGAATGATGGTCATGGAGGAGGGCACTTGTGGGGAAGAGCACTGGGTGTTATATGGAAACCAACTTGGTAATAAACTATTTTAAAAAATGATATTGAAAGCCAGAAAAAAAAAGAACACCAAATTAATGTGCTGTGAACACAGACCCCAAAAGAAGTGTGTTTAAAATGTTAACAGTAAGCTCTCCGAAGACATTCCCCTTCTGGCACCAACAGCTCAATCTTTCCTTACCCTTGAGATGTCAAATCAGTCTTTTCTGAAGGTTCTGGAAGTCCATGGAGGACTGAAGAATTGTATGCTCCCCTTTGAGACAGGCCAGCCTTAGTGAGGTTACTAAATGATGCTCATTAAAAACATGTTTTAGAAGAGTTTTAAAACCTACTGACCTCACAATAAGTAGAACTGAACAACAACAAATCAGCAATATTATGTCCGATTTGCTGTGGGTTTGCTAGTGAAAAAAAATTCTATGGGATTCATTTTAGAAAATGTATGTCAGCACTTGCAGCATGTTATTAATGCAGAAAACTATTCCCTGAAATTGGGGACAGCTTCAGAAGTATCTGTCTTGGTGTCAGTTTTAGCTCCTACAGAACTTATGGCAATGTTCATTTTATTTTGAAAGATAAAACACATTTATGTGGAATTGTTCTTATAATTGTGGAATGATTGTCAAGTTATTAGTAATAGATGTAGTAGTAGTGCTAGTATAATGAAAAATTATTTTGTAAATCGAGTTATTTTCTCCATAGAGAGTTACTATGGAGGGTCAAAACGGTGCCGAATATACTTTCGACTCCCCTTGCCTTCCCTCTCCCAGGTCTTGGTACCTTCCTTGGCCCATTTGCAGGTGCAGAGTAAAGCTCTTTCTCGCATGCAGTTTGCTAATATATTTGTATATGTGTTTTTCTAGAATATGTATCTTCTTTTTCCATCTTCATGGCCAGCACAGTGCTGAGCATAAAGAAGGTGCTTCATAAAATAGACTCGCTTTAAGGACAGCACATTCTGGGAGGATGATAATGCCAGCTAAGAGATCATTTTATTTTAATTCTGCACATTCTAGATTTTCATATATGTACTGAATCACAAAGCAAACCTCCTTCTGGCACCAATGGCTTAATTGGAGATTATTAATAGTCCTTTAAAAAAACTAATTTGAAGAACTCTGGGAAAATTAGGAGACACAAATTGGGAATTCTCTCACAATTCTTTTTGCCAAATGAAAATTAGGAAGGGATTTTCAGACCCATGTTTTATGATTATTGCATAATTAAGGAAAGGCATATCTGAAAATCTGTGGGATTCTTCCAGGAAATCTCTCTATTGACCTCTGAACCATCTCACTACCTGTTTTGTTTTATTTTAATTTTTTAAAATATTTATTTATTTTTGAGAGAGAGAGTGTGTGTGAGTAGGAGAAGGGGAGAGAGAGGGAGACACAGAATCCGAAGCAGACTCCAGGCCCTGAGCTGTCAGCACAGAGCCTGACATGGAGCTCAAATTCACAGACTGCAAGGTCATGACCTGAGACGAAGTTGGAAGCTTAACGGACTGAGCCACCCAGGCTCCCCTGTTTTTTGTTTGTTTTTGATTTCTTACCACTGCAAAGGAAGATGCGCCTTCATGTTTTGCACCAAAAAATAGGTTAGTGATAAGACAGTTTCCATCATGCTTGTACATGTTTTCGTAATATGTCATTAAATATTTATATACCCATCTCTTCTACCCATCACTGAATTATTCTAGAATATGTACTTCTACCTTTTATCTTTCCTGACTGGCATAGTACCAGGATCATAATGCCTCAGTTATCTACTGCTGCATAATAAAATACCCCAAATTTAGTGGCTTAAAATAATAACAGTTTCTTTTTTCTTGTGATTCTTTGAGTTGATGGACAGCCCTCTGCATTCTATTTGAAGCTGAGCTGTGGCTAGAAAGTCCAAGACAGATTCATTCACATGTTTGTCAAGCCGTGTTGGCCATTGGCAGGGCAGCTCAATTCCCCTCCACATGGTCTCTCTGTTTCCATTAGTCTAGACCAGCTTCCCTAATGTATGGTGACTAGATTCCAAGAGAATAAAGCTCAAGCTGCCAGGCTTCCTCACACTGGGACCAGAGCTGGCACAGTGTCCCATCTGCTGCATTCTGTTAGTCAAAGAAAGTCACAAAGCCAGACCAGATTCAAGTGGGAGTGAAACAGCGCCCATCTCTGGAAGGGAGGGGGCAAACCAGTTCTTAAATGGGAAAAACTGTTGGTGGTCATCTCTGAAGGCAAACTAGATTTTTAGATTCTGATAAATGTCTGTTGAATCAATAATCGAGCAATAGGAAAACCCAGTCAGGTTGACAACCAGAATTGAGAAGCATCAAACAGTAGACAGAGAACATACATATTTTTTCTTTCTCTTTCCCTTGCTCTCTCTCATTTCTCTCTCTCTTTCATTCACAAGTTTTGAATAATGAATCTACATTTGCCTGAAAGAGAATGAAGTGACAGGCATTTCTATGCAAGAACTAGGACAATGAAATTATGTGATGGGTTTGAAGAATAGCAAGAAGGGGATACGGCTGATGAAATTGTATATTTGTAGAGGAGTGGTGGGGGATGAAGCTGAGAATGTGTGAAGAGCTTATATACTGTAGAAGGAGATTAGCATCTGTTCTTTAAGCAATGTAAAGTTGAAGAATTAGAAGTAGGATAACATCATGGTGAGTTTTTCCAGTACGGGCCTAAAAAATGGATTGTATGGACGCTAGTGAGAACAAAAGTCATGCCTGCCTTATTTTTTACTAGGTCCTTTATTCTTACAACTCTGTCATAATGAACCAACCATATGCTAGGTAATGCTAAATTAACTTAAGAATTGATTGTTAAGTGAAAGAAGCTACTGTGTGCCATATTGTTCATAAAACTGAGTATGAGGGAGGTTGTGCACAGGATATTTTTGTCATTAGCTGGAGCCCTAGATGATGAATTTTGCATACAGGCTTTAAAAGCCATGATGAAGATAAATCTATCAATGTGGGATCTTGTTCAATTAATCCTTTCAAAGGCAAATTCTGCATAAATCGCATCATTTTTAAAAATTATCTTAATGTTTATTTTTGAGAGAGAGACAGAGGCAGAGCATGAGTGGGGGAGAAGAAGAGAGAGAGACACACACACAATTCAAACAGACTCCAGACTCTGAGTTGTCAGCACAAAGCCCAATATGGGGCTTGAACCCAGGAACCACGAGATCATTACCTGAGCCAAAGTCAGATGCTTAACCGACTGAGCTGCCCAGGTGCCCACATCATATTTATTTTATACTCAAGCCATACTCTAAAGAAATATTTTATGACTCATTTATGTATGTAATTAAATGTAAGTTGCCTCTATTATTTTAATTCATTATTTTGACTATTTTATTTTGGCATTTTACTTGTTTGCCTTATCTCTTTGAATTTTGGACTACTTAGAATAAAGTCTCTCATTATATACTTTGCTTACATCATGTTTTGATTGGTCTGGACTGAATGATGGCTAACAGTTGCCTTTCCACATTTAAAATTTTCTAGTTACAAAGCACTTTTGTGTACATAATTTGATTATAATATTGATACTCACCACAACTATATGAAATCTGTTGTTTAGGTATTAGAATCCCTTGTACAAATCAAAAGGAAAAAATGGCAATGTTTTGATTGTTTAAGCAACTGTTGGTTGAGAACGATGCATTCATTCTGCTTTTGGAGAAACTATACCCAATGGACCATATAAGTAGAACCAAATAGAAGATGGATTCAATGAAATTTGGAAGAGATCTGAACTACTCCTTGTATCTGACACCTGGGTTCTTTGCTTCATGACCTATGGCTTGCTAATTTCATATTTCTCAGTAATTGCTTACTTAATGCCTCAAGCTAAACATCTCCTGGGTAACCAACACAAAGAGCAACAAGAAGTACATATTTCCCCTTAGGATCACCTGAGTAGTAGGGCCACAGGCCAAGTCCAAATTTACATCATTCTGTAATATCAGGAGTGCCTGGTGACCATGGTTCAGCATGCACAGGGCTCCAGGGACAAGCCTGTGGCTCTGCCTTCAGGATCCCAGACAGTCTTTGGACTCAAGTTGGAGAGCATACTATGGCGTTTTTTAAAGGTGGTACATATACATTTGGAGTCCATTATTCGATAAACTGAAAACAAATTCCACTGAGTACTAGAAAAATTTAGCTCAGATTTCTTTATAGACTGTCACTTACCCTGATCAATAGAATGGTTGTACTTAAGGAAGTAGTGGTAAGAAGGTAAAATGATTTCTTCAAAAATTCTCTCTTCTCAAAAGGGAGTGCTTTGTAAATGAAAATAAAAAGGTATCTTCCTGAGTTTCATCAAAGATGTGGGGTAAGAATTAACTCAATGGGCCCTTCCTCTTAACGTTCTTGCTTAGATCCCCTTCCTCTTCCTCTCCTTACCCTGGTATGTTCACTTTCACATTTATCTACATTGTTCTTTTATTTTAATTATATGGATGGACCAGGATGTTTTTTAATTCAATATATTCAGACACAAATTCATTCTGGAGATACTACTGGGTAGCACTGGAATGCATTAATCCTAGTATTAACCTTTCTCCCTGCCATTTTCCTAGTATCAAGAATTACATTGTGAATGAATTCATGATCACATTTCTAAAGATGTTACTTGGGAGATTGATCAAGTTACTTATAGATGTCCCAGAATTCAGTGCTGTTGTTTCAGTGTCCTACTACTGGCCAGCTGGATGTGAATTCACAGGCTCCCACACACACATACTCTCACACCCACACGTACACATCCCTTTACAAACTGGCCACTATTCTGCATGATTTCTCATTCACAGGTACTGTTATGTGATGTCAGTGTAGATTGTTTATTTCCACTCCTCAGGTGTCCACTGGGAGAGATTTTCCTGTACACCTCAAGATTCTTAACCCATTCCCTCCCTTATGCCTTTAAAAAAAAACAGTAGTGTATTCTAATTAACCCTATAGAGAGCAGAAACTAAAGATGTGAAACCAGATGCTCCCCTTTTTTCTCTTTGGGATATTCTTGCTGCAGAGAGTTTATGCTTTGATCTGCCCTTGGGCATGTGGTATGCTGACCTGTAGGTGGGACCCACGGTTTCCCAGCAGTGCTTTCAATGTGGTAAGTAATTTAAATTCAAGGATGTAGTATCACCAAGTCCACCTAGTTAATAGGTTTAAATCCATAGTGTCCAAGCTAGACTTTGATAGACATACATGTGATATACTCATCTTCATCTTCCTGATTCATTTCTCTTTCAGTGTGATCAGAATTGGGATAGAGAGGCAAAGGTGCAATTGATTAGTCCCCTTGAACTTCAACATCTATAACTGATTTTTTTCTCTATCACTTGTTGTCAGGCTCCTCTGAATGCCCTTGTATGTGATGCGAATGATCTCATTATATCTTCTTTTGCTTCAGCTAGTAAGCTCATATTAATTCTCTCCATGGAACTAGAAAGAAAAGTACTTTGCCTAAGACATGCATGATGGTGAATAATATAACTGTAACTGCTGACAAATAGGAACAGGGCAGTGGAAGCTTAGAGGCATGCAATTTGGAATTTCCCTATGAGTGACTATTTTTTTCTTGGATGAATGAGAGGTGGCAGTATAGAGTGTGATCATTTTAATTTTTTTTATTATTTTTCTTTTGTCAAGAGAATCTGTTTATTTGAAGTCTTGTTTTGGTCCAATATGTAGAAATAAAAATGATGCCATCATAGATAAAGTGGGGTGAAAGGCAATGGTTAGATACTACCTCCTCTTCCATTATGACACTTCCATGATACCCTTAGAACATATGGCTGGAACTCATTTTTAAGACCAGAGGAGAAAAATCACTGCACCGGAAGTCAAGCACATGAGAGTTTATGTCCGTAAACACCTCAACAAACAATGAACATTTCAACCGGTCCATTTATTTTTTCATCTCCTGTTGGAGACAATTGGTCCCTTAAATGCCTCTGGCTTGTAGAATTAAAGACAATATTTTTAAAAGTAGAAGATGACCCAATTTCTAAATTCCTGTGGTATCACATTTAAACATACCATTCTTTAATTTTCTACAGTGTCAGATAGTACACCTGGCACAGAGCTGATAGTCTATGAATGTTTGATGAATGAATGAATGAATGAATGCGTAAATAGCAAAAATTGATAGCTGTCCTTAGAAGCAGCAGAGTGCAGGAACCAAGCATGCAATATGTAATAAAGAATCTCATTCAGAAAGTTCTCTATTGACTTTTCAAAGATCAGAAATCTATGGACCTAAAATTACCTTCTCCATTTTCAAAGGTAAATTTTCACAGAGAAATCCCTGTCTGTGGAAATATGCTTCTCACCTGCTGAAAACACCTGTTCCTGATAAATTTGGCTTCTTTATCCTGCCAAGGCATTGTGAGGAGACTACCCACAGCTTTCCAGAGCTAAAAATAAAAGAAAATAATATTGTTTCTTTTAGGTGGCAAGTCTGCTTCTTGAGAAAAAATCTTTTTCGGGTGTATCTAAGTTTCCAATTTCAACCACCTCTTTTTCTTTGCCTCTAGAAAATAAATACCAGGTCTTAAAAAAATAAAAATTGCCTCTCACCCCCACTCTATCACCTTGTGCCTCCAAACCATAACTACTGATTTGCATAGGAAGACTGTCTGTGAATGAGAGATTAGTCTAGTAACATTCTTTTTATATCTGTGGCTCTCAGAATGTGTGCCGAAGTGTTCCAGAGCACTGTGGCAAATTCAGGGGCATTGTGGGATAATTTAAATTTCTGAGTGAAACACCACCTTTGTTGAACATTGCCCAAACTACTACTTCAAAATAATTCACAGTTTCCATATTAGATTAAGTTACTTTCTGTTACATGATGTCATATCTTTACACAACTGGGCTTTAGGCAGTTGCTATAAAGAGAAGGTTCAGGCTTCATCTCTTCTAGGAGTAATGGCAGGGATGAGGCACACATGACACTTTCTCATGAACTGGTGAGCTAGTGTCTCCCATGTGACATCTAGTTACAGTCATTCATAATCATGGAAATAAAGAGTTTGAAGAGAAGACTTAATAGGGAAAGAAATGATGTTTAGGTGTCTAGAAATCAGAGAGTGTGCTACAACCAAAGGGAGAGGCTGGAGATAAACTATAAAGGAAAAACTTGTGCAGAACATCGTGTGAATCCTGGGTGAGCGATAGTGCTTCCCAAGTCCTTGAGAAAATGCAATACAGAGATTGGAAAAGGACACACAACACGATGTGCCTCCCACAGAGTAAGCCTTGAGAGGAGCATGTTGCTATTTGGCATCTCAATGACTTGCAGGATTGCAAGCGGGGCAGGGAAGCAGAGGGCACCATGGAGGGTACCTTTCTCCCTGTTGGTGAGAAAGAAATCCCTTGATTTGTAAACAGTGAACATCATCAGGAAAGCAGAGTCAGAGTCAGGAAAGCAGCAGGAACATATTAGGAACATATAAAAGACACCATCTGGGGAATCCCAGAAATGCCTGAGGAGAGTGCATGGAGGCAGTGGCTACCACATCTTCAAGTGAGGGTGATATATATGTTAATATGAACACAATGATGTCCACAAACTGCCGGATATCAAATGTATTTTCTTTCTTCATGCTCCCATTCTTAATTCTCGGTTGCCCTTGAACTTTTTCCTGTTATCTGTATGGAATATACAACTAACACTTGAATAAGACCATTTCACTTCAGTGTCCATATGCCTGTCTTCCTGACCATACTGTAAGCCCTTTGAGGGGAGGCACCATGATCTTTCCTGTATTTTTCCTCACTGAATACAGTACTAGGAAAAAGAGTAGATGCTCATTAATGCTAATTAACTAGAACTGAATTGCCTTAGCCACCTTAGAGAGGACAGGATGACTGAAGTATTATTTTCTAATTTGCAACTAAGAGGCAACTAGCAAGCTTCCTCATAATCAAAGAAGTGATAACTATCAAAGCACTATTAATCAAAATGTGTTTTATTTCCTACTACGCTTTACTCATTAGGAAAATGAAGGAGGGGATTTGTGTGCAGGCATAAATCAAAGTTTGTGATGCTAAAAGTGTGTGTGCTGCTAAAGGCAGACAAATGACCCCCGGTTTAAAAGAAACAACAGTTATACCTCTCTGTGCATAGCATTCTTTCCAAGAACACTCAAGCTTTCTGTAACTATGGAAATATTGAAACAGGATTTAATATTGAAGAAGAGAGATTTACTTATACATTAAAGCATTTTTTGTATCTTTTCTATGTAATTCCAAAATTATTTGGGTTTTCTTCTTCACCATGTTATTGGAGTGTCCCTACAGTTTATACACATCAATAATAGAACTAGGAATTGTGTTGAAAATAAAAATAAATAAAAATTGGTTTCTTACTATTGATAGTTATGAATAATAAATATTCTCCTTGTTGACTAAAACTTAACCATATTGCAGAAAGGAGCTAGGGCATCATACTATGGAAAGGCAGGCAAAAATCTGCCCATGTCTGGGACCAGAGTGTGAGTCTCAGTGATCACTAGATGCCTGAATGTACTGTCTGCAATAGTGAACACAGTCCTCCCTTTCGTTTTACAACTATAGGTAAAAACATTATTGGTTGGAATATCCCTTCCTTGAGGCAGAAATGAGGGCATTCAATTGAAGTGTAGGGAGAACATCTGATATGGAATGCATGATCTCTACCTGGGCTTCAGTTTTCAGATTCTTGCCCTATGAAACAGAAGGCAAAGGAGAGTTTTGCAGATGCCTTGGGTAGCATAGATAACTCTTAAGACTCTATTTGGTGAAGTCTTCAAACCCACTAAAGTGTCCTTTATACTTTCAGATGTCCTACAGGGGCTCATGAGTTTCATTTAAGGATGCTGAGTTCCAGCCTAGTAACAATATATTTTTTACTATGTCACTTACAGTTTGTTCCTTATATACCTAACTCATTTCATTCTTACAAAAATCCTATGAACTTGGCATTATTAGTTTTTTAAATTTTTTAAACATTTATTTATTTGAAAGAGAGAGAGAGAGCACAAGTGGGGGAGGGGAGAGAGAGAGGGAGACACAGAATTTGAAGCAGGCTCCAGGATCCCAGCTGTCAGCACAGAGCCTGACATGAGGCCCAAACCCAGGAACTGTGAGATCATGGCCTGAGCCAAAGTCAGATGGTTAACCTACTGAGCCACTCGGGTGCCCCTGAACTTGATGTTATTATCACCATTTTCTCATGAGGAATCTGAGAAATAGCTTAAGAAATTTAATAAATATCTCCAGTCCCTCATATGGTTAAATGGCATAGCTGGATCTTGAGCCACATCTCAATGAATGACATTGATTCACCACTAATTATATTGCAACAGTCTCCACAGAAACAGAATATGGCTTGTAATTCAACTAATTTACGTCATCAGTGAGGGATGATAGAATCCTTTCTAGATGGATTTACAACTTTCTGTGCTAATTTCTAGAATTCATATTTTCTGCATAGATTTCTGTTTCTGGACTAGACAAAGATGTATTCTCTTATTTCAAGAATTTCTAGGTCTAAAGGGAAGAAACATTTCTAAGTTACTAGCTATGAAAAACCATGAGAAGTTCTATAAAGAGACATCTGCACAATGACATGAGAGGTTCAAAAAAAGGAGAGATTAGCTCTAACTTAGAGTATCTACTAATATTACTTGAACTGGTCAGAGGACCTGGGTGGAACAAGAGACTTTGACAGGTAGAGATGGAAATGCTGAATCTTATAAGCAAAAGGGCAGCATAAAAAAGGTGTGAAAACAGGGAGTGAAGACCATTGTTCAGCATAGGATATTTTAGGTAAAGATTTGGGATAGAGTATATATAAAGGGAGATGGAACATAAGACTAAGCTCTTAATAGATATAAAACAAGTTGTTTGATATAATTTCTCCTTTCCATTTGACGTATTTCTAGAATTTCTAACATTAAGATTTAATTACCGTACTTGAGTAAGATATGTAGACCAGAAGAGAATGTATCTAGATTTAAAACTTTTTTATATGTGTAAAGAGATGAATATTTATCATATTAAAGGTAATAAGTAAACATTTCTTAAAACACTGAATAATTAAACTATTATTGGCTATCTAGAATTTGTGTGAATTTTCAAAATAACTAATATTATATAGGCAATATGAATTAAATTTTAATGAGCTTTAATTTAAAGTAGTTCCAAATGTGAAATTTTGCCATAATAAAGTATGCTCTAATTATTACCAGAGTAGTTCATATTTGGTAATGGCTGGTATTGCTGTTGGGTAGTCCATTAAATCATGAAGTGATTGATTTTCTTTTCCTTTTCTACTTTCAAGGGGATTATTTCTACCAAATATAATTGCCCTTTAGTGAACAGTGTTAGTTTGATGTACTGTGAACTTCCTTGGGGATGATCAGCCTCTGTGAATAGTAGCATTAATCTAGTACAGAAACATTAGTGGCTTGTAAGGATTAATTCTATTTTAAGAACCTTTTACGAACCTTGAGTGTACACATGCTCCATAATAACTTGTTCCCAATTTCTCAACTGTCACATCTTTAATTTGGTTATTCACATTGTTTCTTCACAGTTGTTGATTCAAAAATCTGCTATACATTCTTTACATAATATTTCCAACCACCCCTGTCTTTCTGAGAATGAGAAATAGATGACAGGAGTGGCGTTGGTGTTTAAAGCACATGCATCAAAGGTAGAACGGGTCTTTCGATCTTCTTTTCTACTGCAGCAAATAAGTAGCCCAGGTTTTTCCTGATTAAGTTCTGTCCCTTTTATGTCATCAGCAGAAATTTGGGTTTAAATTTTAAATTCAGATTTCTAAAACAATTATCACTTCACCTGGGCCTTCCAACAAGTTAATCAGTGGTTGAACTGAGATCATCATCATCAGCTCATCAGGCAATTGCACAGAGTATCTGCTAATTCAGTTCCAGTCAATTAATTTCCAGTGGAATGAAGCTGTGGCAGATGGAGACGGAGGGAGTCTTTTCTATCCAACTCATCCTTGGTCCTAAGTCATCAAGAAACCAGTGAGCTTTCTTCCTGGAACTTACAGTTGACGCACAAAGGCCGTATTATTTTCCTATTTAGCATGATGGATTATAAGATTCTCAGGGGCAATATTTGCATTGTGTAATGATCATAGGCAGGGAATGTTTTTCTTTATAGAGGGCTATTCAACAGCTAACTTGGGATGCCTGTCTGTTTCTGGCAGGAAGATTAAAAATATATAAATAAAAGAGAAGCATAGTCTAATATTATGCTTTGGATTAATTCTAATTGATCCCAGAGAATTTAGAACCTCAGTCTGGAGAGGTTAACATATGAAGTAAAGCTCCTTAAAAATAAATGACTTTTCTATTGACAGTTTGATGGCTATGACATCTCTGGGCATAATAGCCTTTTTATCCAGAAAGATCCCCAAATTGAATGTGAGGATGGAGCTGAGATTTAGCTCATTATCATCTGTTGCATTCCAGTTCTTGTGGGTGATAGTATTGTTTACTAGCACACCAGAGTGGCTCTAAGCACTTAATAGAATATACACTTGAACATAGGAAAGCTTAGTTTATAACCACCCACTGGTAAATGCTCTCTGTCTGAAGGCCAACATAGGCTAATATGAACTTGGTAAATTAATGAACGATTTACTCTTTTATAAAAATAATTACCTGTGTTCTCAAGTAAATCTTATGTCTGGAGGCTATAGCTTTTGAGGTAGGAGGCCTTCGCAATTTGAGAAATAGAGGGGAATGAGCATGCCAATGTGTCACTGTGGCTGAATTCAATCATTCACATTTCCACATATACAATGATTCATTTGATTAAACATCTTTCATGTGGATAATGTGAAAAAACAGAAGTTTGAATGATAGAATTCTTTTATGCAAGAAGGTTTAAGGCCATCATTCAAAAAACTGTGATGATTGCTTTAAAGTTGGCGGGGGGGGGGGGGGGGGGGAGAAGAATAAAGAATTTAAGCTCCAGCAAATTAAGCACTATGTCACATCTCAGGCACTTCCTTGGCTAACAAATGGTCAGGCTTACATCAAACACTTGCCCAAAAGTTCAAGGCTAATGGTGATGCCATGGTTATGACCCTGGGCTTTTCTGTGCAGTGATCTCATGCTTCTCATAGTGAAGTAGGAGAACTGGGATTCTTCAGGATAATAATGCTCTGTTTTTAGTTGATAAGTGCTTTCCTTAATAGGAGTAAGGTTGAGGTAAGGGGTAAATGCCCACTAGTTAATTTGAAAAATGACATATCTTTGGAATAAGCCAGAAGACTGGTGTAACTTTGTGTACATTGCTAATTTCTAAGTCTTGTTTTTTATTACCCTGGAAGGACATTTCAAAAATTAGCAGACATCATGCAGAATCCTCTAAGTGATTCAACTTTTTTAAAGGCAAATCTGTTTAAAAAAACTATCTGATTAATATTCCGCTTTGTAACTTACATAATCCATATTCAATTGCTTAATGAGTTTTTGATTGTCGCAGTGTTCCCTGTATGCACTTGAAGGTGAATTGAAAACAAAAGTAGTGGAAAATGATAGTGAATATCCAAATACTATAGAAAAATCATTCAATAAATAATCAATATTTTATATACATAGTATATCAGAGGTACATATTTCTATTTTATTAAAAGAATATCAAGTTTGAAGATTTAAGAAAAAGTATATAACATGAGCTTTAAAGATCATATGCTAATATAAACTTCCAGAACCAAAACTGAGAAGAAACAATGCATTACATTGATTGTATATTTACAATTATAAGTAATATAGTAGAGATTTTTCTCCCAAATCCCTAACATACTAACAACTTTAAAAAATATGATTTCATTTTTAGATGATTCACAAGCGTGCTCAATCTGTCATGATAAAGAAAGTCAAGAATCCTATAATGGAACATTTATCACCTCACTGTGTGTACCATTATTTATGATTTAACACATTATATTATGATTAAAAACTTTCATGTTTTTACTTCTGATTAGTCCTTTGAGATTTATCATTCTATTTTTTAGATTTAGTTCTTTATATAGGTGCTATAAAAGCAATGAATATTTATTTGATAATTTATTAGATATTAATAGCATATCATTTTGAGGAATTCACCTTATTGTCCTGGTTATTACTCTCAAGAAAAATATTAGAAAATCAGAATATTTCATTATTTTGAACAACAGCTAGGCCAGAATTACAAACTTTATTTTTGTCTACCATTCCCCAGCATTAAAATAAGCAAATATTGAACTTCACCAAATATCTACTAGGGATTTGTTTTTTAATGACTTGTTCTGAAAAAAAAATGCATTAAAATTTCATATGTTCAGTAAAAGCCATTCTGAGATGGCAGACAACTTTTTTTAAATATGTCTAGACCCTGTGATCCATTTCTACATTATGATGAAGAATAGAGAGTTATATACTTAGACAAGGTATATACTTGGACAAGAACAACCTTGGTGGGGGGACAGTGTTTCTATGAGTATGACATGATGATAGGATGTCCCTATCATCAGTCGGCAAAAGAAATCTGACTGTTTTATTTGCATATCTGAATGCTAGCTTTGCCATCTGGTCATCTTATTGGTCAAAGACAAAGATAACTATAGCTCAGCATAGGATATTGAGTTGATCTTGACTGGACAGTTATTGAGTTTCCCAATAGTTTCTAGAATATTTATTTTTAGTTATGCTTTTTAAAGTATTATTTTACAATAAATTATCTCAAATAATTTTGAAAGTATCCACAGTATATATTATATCCATACAGGGCTCGTATCTGTTTATGTGACAAGATATATGTATTTATAATGGTACCTAGCTATGCAATTTTTTGTATAAATATATGGTTATGAAGTTTTGAGACTTTAGGAAACTTTCTTGAAGTGAAAGAGATACAGTGAATCTTTAAACATGATTAGGATTTGGATATATACATATTTATTCAGAATTTTTTATTAGATTGACTGGATCCTCTCTTACAGCAGACCAAAATGGTCTAGATGACTATTTAAGTGAAGGTATAATGAAGTAGCTTTTTAATTAACTCAAATGTTTAAAATATGTTCAGAAAAGAGAAATACTCATTTTAGGTAAAGTAACTAGAATTTGGAATTTTGTTCTTCTTTAGTATTATTTTTTCATAGTTCTTTTACTTGCAATCTAAGACTTTGTCTTTAGGTTTTTTTCTGATCCTGACTAATAGGTCATTTATCTACCATACAATTCCCATTTATTTAAGATTATTTATTAAAGAAGATGATGTTTATAATATGGTATACAATTAATTTACTCTGATTCCTACTTAAGGAGTTCTCTTGTTAACTTAGTAGCCTTTATTGAACTTAGAGAGAATTGCTAGCTCAGTGATTGCCAGGTCTTAATTAATTACAAACTGCTTTGCATTACCTGTGACCTATGGATTTATGGCTAGAGAGAAAGCATCTTGCAAAGGATCTTTGGGGCAGATGTTTAGGAAGTCTTTGGACCTCAGGAAGATATGGAAATAGAACTCCATCTCTCTGTTTTGCTTTTGTAAAGAGTGAGTCTTGTCGATGCAATTATGTCTGTGTTAGAAAGGAAGATTTATTCTCTGCTTTTCATATTAACATATAGAAAGTCTTCAGTTAGACTGACTTTCCTGGCTTTTCTCTCTACAACCCCCTTCAACCCCCTGCTTGTCCCTACAAGAGGAGGGGCTGATGAATTTGAAAGGATAAATTCACCATGCTCAGCTCAGCCCATTCCTTTCTCTTCTTTTGGATCTTTTTGCCATAGATGATACATTATGATCATCCTTCTAAGGGACTCTATGGCAATACAAAATACTGGATTCTGGAGAAATAACTTGGCTTTGGGTAAATCCTTTAGAGTTAGGACTGGCCTCTGCTATGCATGCTAAACTGAAATTGTTTATATTCTTTTATGAAAAAGGCACACAAGGGGCTTGGTATTTTTGTACTAATATAACTTACGTGTTCTTACAAGAATTTTTCTATATTGGAGTCTGAAATTTGTCCAGTTTTGCCAGAAAGAGATGAGTAAGTCTGTTTAGTATAAAGACAGTCAGTATTAAAAAGCTCTTTTGTTGGCAGACCTAAAGTTATATTGTAGAGTTTTTTTTTTCTCTCTACCATTAATGCAGCTGGTATTTTCATCTCCATTTTTCTGTCTTGTATGTCGTACAGTTGGTTCCAATCTCAGGAAAGAAAAGGACAATGCTTACCAACTCTCTCAAGCCTCAGTCATATTCTATGCAATAAGAAAAATAATATTAGACAGAGAGCAATCAATTTTAATGCCTACCATAAAATGTATTTCAAGTGTGAACATAAGCAAATTAGAAGTACCTTCTCCATCATCAAGAATTCTGGCCCCCTTACAATATTTGTAAAACGATTCTTACTATAATTAATCTCTACAATGAGTTTCCTTTTAGACAATCTATGTTTGATCAAAGTTAAGTGTATCTAGGAATTTCTTTCTGACATGGATCACCGATATTATAAGAACTTGTGGTATATTGTTATTCCCAGCTTTTCCTGCCATTTTCTATCACATTTTTCATTGCAGGGCACTTCCCTATGAGAGAAATGTAAACCACCTCCCACTGATGTTCAGCTTGGCCCTCTGACTTGTTTTGGCCAATGGAATCCAGCAGAAGTAAAGTAGGCGCTACTTCAGCCTGGATCCCAGCCATTAAGGTGAGACTAAACCCTTGTCCTCATAAACCACTGAGATTAGAAGTTGTTTGTTGATATGACACAGCCTAGCACATGGTAGGTGATACAGATTCAACAGTACTCATTTATACACATATTTCCATTTATTGGTCATTCTTGTCTATACCCTCTATCATAATTTGTAAAAACAAAAACAAAAACAGAAGATCTCTTGTCCTTTTATCCTCCCTATTTTATTCTTCCTTTAAATTTCTGATTTTCTGCTCATTTGTGTCTGCGTGTTGGTTTAACCTTCTCAACTCACTTGTTTTTTAAAAAGACTGTCATAAATCTAGTCATATCCAGAGCTAAAGAAAAAAAATCAATTTTCCTAAACTGACTCATCTGGGTGGGGTTTATATCCAACTTATTTTATTTTTGAAAAGGTCTATGAGAAACTTTTGACATTGGGCATTTTGAAAAATTTCACTTGTAAACATTCTTTGGTCTCTTAGCATGGAAAAGAAGGAGGACATGCATAAGATTTATATAGCTGACAGAGATTTCTATGTACTGTGTGCACTACATTTATATTTTCAGCTTAAATCATTGAGTGATTATTTTCTGAAAGAATTTCGTCTTTCTTGGGGGAGGTTGAAAATCATGTCTACTCGATGATTTATTAAGTGAATAAGTAAGTGAAAATGAACAGACTGGTACTGATTTTTACCATAGGCAGCAAATTATGAATAATGATTCTTCCATGCTTGAACTCCTTTGCAGTGATTCTGCAAATAATTCTAGTTTTCTCAGGTTGTTTCAGCCAAATGGATTTCCATAGGCAGGAGAGGCTGAAAGACAGCAGGTTAGGCTTGAAACACTGTGTTGGGGGGCATGTTAGAATTTTATTAAAAATACGGGCTTTTGTGCCCTTAGGTGCCCTGCGTTCATCACTGTCATACCTAGAAGCTCTGTAAGTGAAGGGAAACTAGAGAGCATTTAGGAAAGTGTCGCTAATAAACAAATATGTGGGTTAAAGAACTTGTATAATGTACCTTAGAACACCAAAGGTCTTATAATTAAACTGAAGAGATTTAAGAAATCTGTGGACTCTGTCACTGCCTGTATTTATAAATACTGTTGACTGGCATCCTTGAGAGGAAAACTGCTTCTTTTTCCGAGGTAGCATTTTTAATATATTAGACTGAACCAAATGCCATTTCCTTTTTTGAGGTCAAAAGCAATGGAAATTTGGCAATTTCATACTGTCCAAGCAAATAACTTAAAATTTGCTATCGAAGTACACACTACAAAATGTCCATTTCTCAATGTGTACATTTGAACAATATGCAAAATGTGCATTTATGGATTTATAAATGTCAATTTCTATTTTATCATAAATATTTCATATCATAAATATCTTGCTCTTAAATAACCGAATCTCTAAATTATGGGGTTTTGTTAATATACCTTAATTTATTAAATTGTCTCAGTATGGAACTTGTGCTTTGCTTTCCTAATCTTGGTGGTGTTGTTGAAAGCTGTAGTGGACTGAATTTTGTTTGCTTTTGCTCTAATGGGTTAGAGTAAAATGCCCCTTCCTCAGCACGTGCCATACATATGTTGTATGGTTGGTTTTGTTTTTTACAAATATGTCTATGGTTTCGTCACATTATACCATTTTGCTTTCCCAAAATACAAACTTGAAGTAAGATTGCAAGTAGTTTATTAATCATCTTTACTTGTCTTCTATTACACAATTATAATACCTTTATCTTCACGTGCCAATGCCTTATCTCACTTGCTAAAATTTGAATTTACTGCCTTTCTAGTGAGATCTAATGTTTTGGAGGTAAATTATCTGTTGATATTTTTGGGTCATTTATTCGAGTGCAGGCTTTCATTTTTTTCCATGGCTTAATAATTTTCTCACAGATACATATGGAGATGTTTGATAAATGTGAGAAGGCGGGGAGCAAGGGAAGTCAATGTGCAAGGACAAGCAAAGGTGACCCAGAGAGAACGTGCCTGGGAAGGAGGAGGAAATCTGTCAGAATACTGTAAATATAATATGAGGCTTCATCAATGCAGAGTTCAGAAAAAAGTGTGGAGATGTGTCTGATCTCTTCTTGTCCCTTGAACTCTCATCTGCTGGCCCTGCCACTCCCTGATTTTGTTAATTGTAAGGAGAAGGATGTGCGAGAAAGGCAAAAGACAGTTTCATTATGCTCCCAAATTGGGACGAGGCAGTAGGCAGGAATGCAGGCAGGAGTGTATGATAGCAGAACAGGTGGCCTGGAGGCACTGGCAGGGGTTCAAGAGGGGACCTGACCTAAGCTAGATGAAAGCAAAGACAGGAGGGTCGTGGAAGCATGACACAGCCTCTAGCAAGGTTTCTGGTTTATCTGAGTCTCTTGAAATCCCATGTGGGGATACCTATGGGAATCCAAAATAGAAAAAAAAAAAAAACTGAGATTCTGGTCTTCTCGGAATATGCTTGACATCTTAAGTTGTTTGTATTTCTTATTTGTAGGTACTCTGATTGAAAAGAATAATTATCTCTGGTATTTAGAGAAATCTCAAAATATTCTTTATGTTTTATGTTCTCATCTGGGAGATTTAAAAGTTTTTTATTCCAATCTTTAAAACAGCTTTAAAAACTTAGTATTTTCCTCTTTTCTTAATGATTTAAACTTTTTATGATGAACTATGTCATCCATGTCAAAAGTTTATAAAATGAATATATAAGGTTTTAAGAATAATAAGATGATTACTCAGGTAGTCAGACCCCAGTCTAGTACAAAGAATACCACCAGGGTAAGAGACTGTCAGAGTGGTCCCCACTGATTGCACACCACACCATCCCCTAGGGAACCCCTGTTCTGGATTCTGTGGCCATCACCCTCCCAACTTCTATTAAAGACAGTCTACCTCTATTCATGCACTTCTCAGCAACGTATATGGTAGGAATGCTTCTGTAATTTGTCTCTTTGTTGCAAAATTGTGCTTCAATTTTTCACCCATGTGATTATAAGTCCCTGAATAGTTGTAGCATAGTTCATAATTTTATTGTTGTAAGGATATGCTAGGATTTATTTTTACATTTTATCATAGACAGTTGGATTTTCTTACCTTTTTGCCTTTATGAAAAATGCCGCCATGAATACTCCTGTCTGTGTGCCATGCTGCATGTGGCCAATAATCTTTCTGGTATGTATGTACCTGGAAGTGGAATGCCAGGGCATGCACATGACCAGCTTTGCCAGTGACATTAAACTGTTTCCTAAAGCGGTTTTGTCAATAGACAAAACCACAGCAATAAGTGGATAAGTTAGTTTTGCTTGACAATCTCTCCAGCATCTGGTACTGTTTGACTTTCTAATGCTTGCCAGTCAGGGTGTAGAATGGTACCTCATTTTGTTTTCTACCATATAACATGTTTTTCATTTAAATATTTCACATTGTCAGTAAGGTATAGACTATTTTCACATGTTTATAGATCATTTTTATTTTTTTCTCCTCTTCTTGTCTTTACTCATGTTTCTGGGGGAAGGTTGAGCTTTTTGTTATTGTTGTTGTCTTGAGAGAGTGTATTGAACATGAATTTTAATAGTTTGTTCTGTAAATGAGGCACAAGTATTTTTCCTAATGTAAAATTTTCTATTTACTCAATGTGTGGTAACAGAACCTCATGGATCTTTGATATTTTCTGTGAATGTCCAGGCTTTTTGCAGGTTGCTTAAGACATTTTTCTACCATGAGCTCGTGAAAAATTTGTCTCTGTGGTTTTCCTAAAAGTTTAATAATTTTTTTCATTAAAGTTTTGAATCTACCCAAAACTGATTTTTTTGAGGGTATGAGGGAGGGATAGAAATTAATTATTTTGCATGGATAACCAATTAGTTAAGCAGAGTTGGATAGTTTGTTCTTTCTCCGCTGGTCTGAAGGGCCAGCTCAGTTGTATATCACATTTGCATATGTGCATGAATTTTAGTGAATATAGTTTACAATATATATTACTAACTGCTAAGGCAAGTCATCCCATCTTATTCCCTTTTAAGAGGACCTCACTCTTTAATCTCTGGTGTTTTCACATAAATTTTAGAATTCCTTTGTCATTTCCGTGAACAACTCTAGATAGATTTAGTTTGGAATTTCATTGAAGTTAAAAGTCTATAGAGAACATTTACATCCTCATAATATTCAGTCTTCTTGTCTCACAATATATTACTTTATTTAGGTACTTCTTTTATACCTTCAAAAGAGTTTGTAACTATTTTCTTGCAGAATTGATACAACTGATAGTATTAGTTCCAAATAGGTTTTATTTTTCCTGCCTTTGTAAATAGCATTCTTGCGCCTTTCAGAGCTCAAAGTCCTCCTGAAGTTTTACCTTCGTTCTATTTCCCATCCAAAACTTACCACTATCTTAGCTGTAATAATATATATTAGTTTTGACAATTTTTGAACTTTATAATCATACTCATAGTGTACACTCTTTCATGTCTGGCTTCTTTTGTTCAACAGTACACTGCTGATAGTAAGGTTAATACTAAATGATATATAAGGTATAAATCTTATTCTATTCTAGCAGTATTTCATCTTTACTGATAGACATTTGATTTGTTTCCAGTTTTGTGCATTAGGAAAAATAATAATACAATATTATATACTTACAATAAATATACCTTTACATAATCTCTGATACACATAAGTATGGATTTCTGTTGGGTTTATACCTATAAGTGAAAATATGATATCACAGTTTATGCATATGTTCATCTTTTATAGATATTATCAGTTTTTCAGAGTGGTTAAACATTTTTTTTAATCCTTCCATAGTAATATATAAGTGTTTAAGTTTCTCATTCTTTCCCCCTCCTAGGGTAATACGTTTTTAAATTTTATTTTTATTTTTTCTGTTGCGTGCCTAGTAGTTATCTCTTATTGTGGTTTTAGTGTATATTTCTCTGATGTCTAATGAGGTTGAACACTCTTTCATGTCTATTGGCTATTTAATTTCTTCTCTTGCAAAATGCCTGATTATGGCTTTTGATATTTTTTAAAAATACAAGTTGGATTGCCAGCCATTTTCTCATTGACATGTATGAGAATTTTTATACATATTTTATATGTCTTCTATCATATTGCAATTTAAATACTATCTCCTGCTTGTTGGTTTGTTTTTTATTTGTATATAACTGTATAATATATAACTATATTTAATAAGATTGAACAACTCTTCACAGAGTTTAAAAGTTCAACTATATTTAAACAATTTGTACTTAAAATATTGGCAAATTCATGTATTTTTTATTTTGCCTTTCAATTTTATTAAAATTTTAAATAATAGTTTATTGTCAGATTGGTTTCCATATAACACCCAGTGCTTTTCCCCACAAGTGTCCCCCTCCATGACCATCATCCCATTCTCCCCTTCCACTCCCCCTTCAGCCCTCAGTTCGTTTTCAGTATTCAATAGTCTCTCATGATTTGTGTCCCTCTCTCTCCCCAACTCTCTTTCCCCCTTCTCCTCCCTATGGTCCTCTGTTAGGTTTCTCCTGTTCTCCTGTTAGACCTATGAGTGCAAACATGTGGTATATATCCTTCTCTGCCTGACTTATTTCGCTTAGCATGATACCCTCGAGGTCCATCCACTTTGCTACAAATGGTCATATTTCATTCTTTCTCATTGCCATGTAGTACACCATTGTATGTTATATATATATATATATATATACACACACACACACACCACATCTTCTTGATCCATTCATCAGGTGATGGACATTTAGGCTCTTTCCATGATTTGGCTATTGTTGAAAGTGCTGCCATGAACATGTGCTCCTATGCATCAGCACTTCTGTATCCTTTGAGTAAATCCCTAACAGTGCTATTGCTGGGTCATAGGGGAGTTCTATTGATAGTTTTTTGAGGAACCTCCATACTGTTTTCCAGAGCGGTTGCACCAGTTTACATCCCCACCAACAGTGTAGAAGGGTGTCCATTTCTCCACATCCTCACCAGCATCTATAGTCTCTTGATTTGTTGGTTTGTTTTTAACATTGTTGATGATATCTTTTGATAAACAGAAGTAATTTTTTTCTTTTTAATCCTTGAGAGAGTAAGAAACACACAGACAGAGAGCACAAGCAGGGAAGATACATAGAGAGAGAGAGGAACAGAGGATCCAAAGAAGGTTCCATGCTCACAACAGAGAGCCCACTGCAGGGCTTGAACTCACTGACGGCAAGATCGTGACTTGGGTCAAAGTCTAATGCTTAACCAACTGAGCCACCCAGGTACCCCAGTGAACAGAGTTCTTAATTTTAATTTTGTTTCTTCACATATTTCCTCTTTACCACTGTTTTCTAGAAGTTCTGACAGACATTCCTTACACCTTCTTATTCTGTACATGATGTTTTTCATATCAGCTTTATCAAGTTAAATTGTATATAACTTAATCAAATGTGTTTTTTACTTTACCCATTCTTCATCTATACAAGCCCACAGTTTTTCCTTTGTCTTGTCTTGTCTTTTTTTTTTTTTTTTTTGACTTCTTGGTGAAGATTCTCCCTCTACATATAATCTCAAATCCTAAAATTTTCTTTCTCTTTCCTTATGTATAGTAGGTTTAGATTTTGCTTACACTTGTAATATAGGAGTGCCTGATGAACCCATATTTATGTGAGACTTTCCTGATAGACATTCTATCTTGGATCCCCTTAAGACTTACTCTCCATCCCAGAAATTTGTGTAGCTATAAATTTGAAATTTAAAGATCTCCAGGGGTTGTTAACAATCTTAAGAGTAAAGTCTCTTTGGGGATACAACTTACAAATCAAAGTTCTGACCTTCACTCTGATTTTGTCTTTGGCCTCTACAGATACCTTCAATTTTTTTAGATCAGTGATGTGTTCTTAATGATAGCTTCTAATTTAATCAGCATTTTAATTTATTTTTGATTTAGTTTGCGGTAAGAAAGGCCATATAGGGTATCTGGTGTACCATACAGCAAGGAAGAGAAGTCTAGTTATCTTGATAACAAAAACTGTGCACACCAAAATAAGTGTACCTCATACTTTATTTTGAGAAAGAATCATTTTTTTTCTTCTTTAGTGTTACTGAGTTTAGAGTTACTGAGGATGAGTCTTGTATTCAACTAAATTATCCTACAAAGTACAGTGTTTTAATGGATTTTTTACATTTATTTTTTAGCTATATTATTCATAAGAATTATATTTTCTAATTTTCAATAGCATTTTCATACAATAATACCTGTAATATTAAATAATTTAACCTATTATGTTTTATCAACTTAAATGTTGGTTTTTTATTTGAGTACTTTTGCATTTTTTAATGTAAGGTCTCGTAATATTTACATATTGCTTGTTTATTTACTTAAAATACTTGCTTAATTTTATAAAGTTTTATTTTGTAGCTGCTGAAGTGATACCTTGGTTTTTCTATTAACATCCCCACCCCCCAATGAGCCATATTTAGAAGGGTTTTCCTTGAGTACACAAGTATACACTGAAGGCTCTTAAAATAAAGCAAGTGAGCAGACTAAAAGAACTCTCAATGGCCAAATTTGGAACAATTTGAACAGCAAAATGAATGCAGTAGCAGTAGGTTGTTGCCCAAAATGTAAAATAAATACCCATGTGTCCATATTGACATAAATAAATGCTTGAGTGAACTTGTAAATGGAGGAGAAGAGATAAATCTCCCATACAGAATCATTCCAAATAAATAAAAAAGATACTCTACTCTCAAAGGAGTTAGCCTAACTCTCCACCCTTTAAATTTAGGCTTTGGATAGTGACTTCCTCCAAAAAGCAAAGTGTGGGAAGAAGAGGAAGAGTAACTTTGCAGTACATAAAACTGACAAACATTACTTCAAGAAATAGATGTTCAAGGCCAATAATTAACCATCATAAATCATGTTGATACAATATACCCTTGATATGATGAGATGACAATGGCATTCTACCTCTATAACATCCTTCCCTAGAACCTCAGTCACACCAGAAGAAAAACATCACACAAATACCAATAGTGGGGTTTCCCACAGTATACCTCACCAGCTTTCCTCAAAACAGTCAGGGACATCAAAAACAAGGAAACTTTGAGAAACTTTCATAATGAGGAGCCTAAGGAAACATGAAAACTAAATGTGGATGGAATCCTAGAACAGAAAAAGGGTATTATATAAAAGTTCAGGAAATCTGAATAAACTATGGACTCAGTTAATAATAATGTGTCACAATGTTTCATTAATTATAATGAATGTGACCTGCTTGTGGAAGATGTTAATTGTGGGTGTGGGACATATGTGGACCATCTACACCACCGTCTTAATTTTTCTATAAATCTAAAACCATTCAAAAAAGAAAGTCTATTAATAAAAATAAGTAAAGCCAGGAAATGTGTAAAGCTGATGTACTTTCAGGGAAGTGGGTGTCAACTCAGTTCTGAATATTTTTTGATTCGGTTATATTACCATTCAATGTATTTTACATCTTGAATGCAGTGATACTCCTAAATTATCAGTGATTGCCTACAAGTTACCCTGGAACCAAATGAGTGAGCATTGTACAATTTGTAGTACAAGTGAATATCTTTTTTAAAAAAGGAGGTAGGTAATTGAAATAATAATTATCCATCATCATTTATTATAGCCTGTGATGGGAGCTAGTGCTCCAACCTAGTATACTTAGCAGAAACATGAACTTTTATAAATATTGAATGATAATTAATCAAATTGAAATACTTTGCTCCAAGACATAAACCTTAATTCTTTAGAAAATTAATTGAATTTAAAGTAATATTTTTGTAGGTTTGGGTAACTATTCATTAATACCAGGGGACATTTACAATCGCATAACTTTAAGAACATTTAATAGAAATATAGACTCCTAGAACTAGAAGAGAAATATCTGTTCTAGTCTCTCATTTTCTCTACTGGGGAGAGAGATCAAATGACCTAGCTGAGATTGATGTATTGTTTGTCAGAGAGCACCTAGAATTTATTTCAGTTTTCCACTGAAGCTTAGAAGTTGGAGCCAAGAGATTTGGATTTGGGCCCTGAATGTGTCCCTCATGAGCTGTGTGAAGATATGTTAGTCTTTTAACTTTTATGTGTCTAAGCATTACTTTTCCTTATTAAGAAATGAGGATAAGGATGATAACATAGTAATAATTTTTCAAGTATTTCATAATACTGTATAAGGTTTCAAAAGCATCATGTACTGGAAGGAAAATTTAAAACTAAAGTAAAATAGAACTTGTGAATATTATTCTTATTTTTATCAAACATTATCTTTCACCTCTGAATTTCCCCTTCTAGACGGATAAATTAGTAACTAAGCTAGGAAGCCCAGTCTTTCATAGCTGTTAAAATTTATTTTACATATGCTTAAGTATGGATAGATTGTATACTTTTCCCTCAATTTCTGTGTGTCTTATTCTCTTCCTTCCTCCCTCTTCCACCCCCCACCCCTCTGCCTATAGCTTTTTGGTTACTTTAATTTGGTTTGCTAGGCTTTAGAGTCCTAAGCATAGAAGAAAGTGTTCTTCTGCAGCCTTACATTATCTTCACCCTTTTTCCTTAGTTACTCTTTCATCCAGTGGCTTCTGCAATAACTTTTCCAGCTGGTTTTCCTTCTACTTCTTTGAATAGTCCTTTGCAGCCTTTCCTTTACTGTGTGCCTTAGATAGTAATGTTAACTCTGAGTTCTATATTTAGCATCCTTCTTCTTATTACACATGTTTTTCCTGGATCACTCCATTTAACTTTCATGACCCCAAGTTTATAGTAGACATCAATGAACTTCATATTTCTGTATCTAGTTCAGACCACTCTCTTGAGTTTCAGACTTATGAAGCTAACTACCTACAGATACTTTTCTCAGAATATTTAAGGCACATAGAATTCAAGATATCCCAAGATAAAGCCATGGTCCAATACTCTCTCTAATTAATTTCCATAACCTTCCTCTCAGCTTTTAACTCATATAGATCTATTGTGTACTTCAGAATTCTGGAAATTATCTGTAACATTGTTTTCTCTTAACATTCTCATTTCTAAATGTTAAGAACATTCTATTGAGTTTGTTTCCCAAATAATTAATAATTATGTCCCCTTTCCTACATTTCCACTTTCTCTGTTTTGGCTAGGGTTTCCATGATTTCTCCCCTATACATTTACAATAGTCTCTTAGCTCAGGTGCCTGGGATTCAGGTAATTCAGGTATTCTCCTCCACATAATTCACATGTCCCCAGGTTTTAAAATTACATGTATGCTAAATAGGCTTAAAACTGTTTAGTGGTTCCCTGTTTATAACATGCAAATTAAAGAACAAGTTTTTTGGAAAGCAATCAAGGATCTTCATTCAAAAAAGATCTGAGGATCTTTCAAACCTCATATTTTTCTGTTGCTTAACTTCCCAATTGAAATGACTTTTAATAAATGTTCACTTTATGTAGGATGTGTTATATGTAGTTAATGTATTGTGTTCAAGATCCAAGTCACAGGTTACTTCTTACAATTTCCTTGGACAAAGTATAGCATTCTACTTCTCTAACAATATTTCATTGCAATGAAATTAGTTTTTAGATATATACTTTCATCACTAGACTACAATGTACCATATAATTCCACAAAGTAGAATAGTCATCCACTCCTGGGTATTCACTTGATAAAGTTAAGTTTGAACTGTAGACTGTTAGAAGATTCCCTTTAGTATATATCACATGATTGATTCTAATGTAATTAATCACTATCTAAATTGGTGGAAACTGGTATTTTTATAAAACAAATATGATCAACTGTCCTTGCTTGTCAACACAAAAGTGAAAGGGATTGGTCAGTATAGGAATCCTTGGCTTAAATCCCTCCCAATTAAAAGGACTATTTAATTTGCTAAATCATTGACATATTGTGTTCTGGCAATATTCTGTTAAAGTTGCTGACACACTTTTAGTATGACATATTTGCAGGAAAACTTCTGGTCATTCGTGTTACCACAAGAAAGTTGTTGTTAAGGTTGGGTCTGCTAATGAACTCTGTAAACACATTCAGCATCTGGCAGACATTCCAAGGTGAAAGCCAAGCAGATGGCTAATTTAATATAATCTAAGTAACTTTGGATCAGATAAAGCAATTGAATTAACAGCACTTCAACCCCGCATACATCAGTTTCCAGCCATTCCTCCCATTTCATTCCAATAGGCACTTCTTCAGGATGAAAATCAATGCTAATTGAAAGCTCATATGGTGATGTTTATGCCTGTAAAATGTGTGGTTAAATAGCATATTAAAAACATGTGGGCATGAATATTAGGATTGGGAAATGGGTTTAATATAGAATAAATCATAATGCCCTTAGAGTTGCTTTATGGATTTTAAATCACAAATTGTATTTTATCCATTGTGCCTACTGTATTAATCTCAATTTCATTCAGACTCTTTCCATTAGATCCACTGGGATTTATGGTTGATTCATAGTGACTTTCAACTTGCTATCCTGTGAGGTAGGACTGCATGTGGAGGAGGGGGGTTGAGAGAGTGATTTTACTTTGTTATCCCATACTTTGTTTTTATTATTTGCACTTGGCAAATTATATTTTAAGTTTATTTTATAAAGTTGATTCATGTGCAACACAATGTTGTAAATAATTAGTCTCAAGTCACTTAGCCAGGAGGTTGCAGAGTAAGCCCGCAATTGGTGACTTTGCACTGTAGTGGGAGAACATGGATATAGTAGTTAGAAAGGCCAGGTTCAAATTCTGGTTCTGTAACTAACCACCTGGGTAACAGACTAGCACTGTGCCTGTAATTCATGGAATACAGTATGTCAGGCACTTAATGAGTATCTGTCATTGTTGTCAATATATTCTCACAATAATCACATTTAGCATGATAGCCATTCTTTAATCAGTGTTCATTTCCTCTCCGCAGAGAGTTATGCTAAGCACTAGTAATAGAAATGTGCTATAAAGGAGGAGAAATAACAAAGTGAAGTGGACTTGGAAGCCAAAGTGCCTGGGTACAGATTCCAGCATCACTACTTACTGGTTCTGTGCCCTTGACCAAGGCACTTACATTCCCTGCTGTAGTGCTCTCATGTTAATATGGAACTAGTACAGTGCTTACTTCATAGGTTGTCACATTAGCATGTTAATATATGTCTAGAGCTTTGAATATTGTTTGGAATATAGTAAGCATTGTAGGTGTGTTAGGAAAACACTAAAATGTAGGCTGCATGAGGAAGGAGATTATTTTGCTATTTTATTTACTCTCTTAGAAAATTACAAATATTTGTTTAATAGATGAAAAGTAAATTACATTTTTTTTTCAAGGGACATGCAGTCTAGTAAAGACTTTTAGAATCACCAAAGTATCTTTTTTGTGCTTGTATGCTAAATAGAGTTATGCTTACACATGACTCCTGCTCTTTTAGAGGGATTTGTGAGAAGCAAGAAAAACATTAATGAAATATGTGTGATGACTTCACAATTAATTATTGTGCTAGAGGCATAGAATTTTGTCTTTGGACAATTCAATGAGAAAAGAGAGAGTTCTGCCTTATAGAGTCTGATGAAACTTAACTGACACCATGGTCTCTCCAGGCGGTATGGCCATGGTGATACCATTTTACACTCACAGTGCAAATGAGTATAGTTGACTTAAAATCATGCCTCCCTCTGCACTTCCCAGCACCCTCCACTTGAGCAATCTTCTCTCACCACTAATGTCTCACATCAAAATGAGCCAAAGGACATATCATAAGGAAATATAGAGAGCACCTACACATAATGACCTCAACTATCAATTCACAGGTAATTTTATTATGTTCTTGTAGGACCTTGGCATCTTGCAATATGCAGTATTCAGCGAAGCATTACTGTTCACATGGAAAATTTCCAAGAGGAGGAACTGTTAACCATTGAACTACCCCTGCTAATACTTTGACTGTGTACACACACACACATGCATGCAAACAGCATCTTTTAAGTATACTTCAAGCAGGAGAGATGGTCACAGTAGAACTGGACTGTCCCATATACCCCACTAGCATGTAAGCTGTAAGAAAGACGACTTTCCAGTTCTCACCTGTAAATTCCAGATCAATAGCTTCTAGCTATTGATTTCAAATGGCAGAATCTTGTGATTTCTTCTCCTTGTGTCTCTCTGGGACTCTCCAAGGAAACACAGGGAGTAGTCTCTTCATTTATACTTAGGTGTAGTTTGTGCTCTTGTGGCTGCCTTCTCCCCTGTAACTCTCCCTCACTGTAGCCATCTGTCTACAGAGGCTTACTGTGTCCTCTAGCAAGTCACCCATGTGATGATTCCCACTCCTGACTTCTAAGGCCCTTGGTTTATCTGCTTTATTTTCCAACTTTCTGTCTAATAGGGAATATGCCCTCCACAAATCTCTGTTTTGAAGAAAGGATCTCAGTCACAGTTCATGGCCTCTAGATGATACAGTATTTTGTTCTTTATCACACCAGCCTCTCTTTTTTTCCAAACTTTGGTACTTACTCTCTCAGGCTCTTGTGGTTTAAATTTGAGTTGTACCAACTCCTTTATTCATTTTTTTATGTCTTTCCAAACTCCAGTTGAAAACAAATTTCCAAGTTTTTACTTGACAGTAACTCTAAAAACCATGAAAAGCAGGGAATGTGACAGGATACCTGTGTTAATGCCACAGGCTATTTGGCCATGGCTATCTGCTGGGAGACATGAATGAGTCTAAGGGACAACACAGTAGCTAAGTCCACGGTACAGTGTACAGAGACCTATTACTGCAATCACAAATACAAGATAATGCACCACATCACTGCATGCTAAACTGATCAACTGAAAAGGACTATTTCAAAATAAAAGAAAGAAAAGAAAAGAAAAGAAAAGAAAAGAAAGAAAGAAAGAAAGAAAGAAAGAAAGAAAGAAAGAAAGAAAGAAAGAAAAAAAAAAGAAGAAAGAAAGAAAGAAAGAAAGAAAGAAAGAAAGAAAGAAAGAAAGAAAGAAAGAAAGAACGAACGGAAGGAAAGAATGAAGGAAGGAAGGAAGAAAAGAAAACAAGTTGGGAAGGTGAATGCAAGGCAAGGAGTTTGCATCATTTACAGCAGAACCCTGGTTTCATGTTTAGTGTCCAATTTAGCTCATCCCAATTTTGTAAGAACATTTCCTTTTATAAGCAGCCATAGAGTAAAATATGTATTATCATGTATGAACAAATGAGTAAGAAAATAGTGTGAGCAAGTAACAGTGTGCGTGAGTCATGTGACTGGATCTAGTTTTAGATCCTATTTAGGTTGAGTCAACAACTTCCCCTTGCTTGTAACTTGACATGCCTAAAAACCTCAGCATTGTCTCATCCCTCCCTACCTCTCCCAGCCCATGCTCCACAGTGTTTACCCCACTCTCTCAGTTCTGTCCATACTGACCTTCATTTCATTTCTCAGACATGTGGTCCTATTTCCCATCTCATAGCCTTAACACATGCTATTCTTTTCAGATATGAGAAGCATCATTATTTTCTTGGGGAAGGGCTGCAAGACCCCTGGCTATCCCACATCCCCTCATCAAATGCTCTCATAGCACTAACACATCTCAGCTGTTGTACAAGTCACTTTTGCCATTTTATATTTATCTTGCACTAATGTGATTAATACCTCTGTCCACCTGTAGTCCATAAGGTTCATCAAAGCAGGGACTCTATCGGTTTTGCTCACTATCTGTTCCTGCAGCCCTGACCCAAGTATCTGACACATAGTAGGCCTCAATGAATATCTGTTGAACAAATTGCTGATTGGGATCTTTTTCTCTTCATTTTATTCTTAAATTTTTAATAGTTTTGAGCCTTTACTCTGCCCAACTACTTTTGTGTCCTAGCACATGTATGTTTTCATGTACTTCTGTTATTACTTTGAGTTTTATTTTCTGGTTAATTAGAGCATCAATAGTCTTAGAAGCTGTAATTTTGGAAATTCCTTAATTGGAGAATGGAGAGGATCTTGATGAACAAAGAAAGGATGACACATTTTGCAAGGAGGTTTAGAA
Organism: Suricata suricatta; assembly: GCF_006229205.1. Classification (NCBI taxonomy): domain Eukaryota; kingdom Metazoa; phylum Chordata; class Mammalia; order Carnivora; family Herpestidae; genus Suricata; species Suricata suricatta. The sequence goes on from NC_043703.1 coordinate 148,432,234, forward strand.
TTGATGATCTATGATAGCCAAGAATAAGAAATGGCCATATGGTGAGCCAAGAGAGAAAAGAGAAAGAGAGCGAGAGAGAGAGGGTAGGGAGAAACGGAATGTATACAACCCAGGGGGCTGTGGCCACTGCTATGTATCTTAGGAGGAGTGGATGTAGTATTTGGGATTGAATAAACTTGTTCTTGGCCTCAGACTTAAGGTACCTGTCACTGCAGCTGGCCATGATGAATTAAGTGGAACCTGTTCTAAACAGGCCACCCTGCATATTAAACTTCTCAAATGCACTAACAAAGCACTTTTGGAAGTATTCTAACTAGGTCAGCAATACATTTGCCGTATATCACACAAATAATTCTAATGTAATTCATAAGTATCTAGGCTTATGGAAATTGATGTTTTCTGTAAATATTGGAGTGTGAACAACTCTCACTGCCAGTCAAACCAGAATTAAATTTCAGGCTGGGCTATATCAAGGGAAATAATAGAGATTCATAGATTACAGGGTGAGAGGGGTCAAGTGCTATGTATTATCTGGCATAAACAGAAACTTCCAGACTTATAGCTTTTTTTTCATAGAGTTATAGACAATCTGCTCATCATTTGAACTATGTTCCTGAAGGCACCTCAGTGAGATTTCTTGGAGTAAATTATTCTATTGCCTGCTTTAGCTTTTTTTTTTTTTTTAAAGAATTCATCCTAATGCATCCTCTGAGCTTCTCTTTCAAATCACAGTTCATTGCCTTCGCCTGGCCCTCTTGACTGCCTTGATTAACTTTTCCAGACTTATATCACTATGATCTCTTCAGAAGCTACAATAACTTTAATAGGAAATAACCCAAAAATTTTCATTGTCATGTTATCAGTGGTTAATTCAGGGTAGTAACATTACACACACGTACACATATCTATTTTCCAAACTTTCTGCAATTAGTATGTAATGATTTTATAATGTGTCACTCAATTATTTATTCAGCCAATATTGATTGAGTGCCTACTGTGTACCCTTCAGTCTTCTAGCTGATAGAGATACAGAGAAAATAATGATTGAAATAAATCACCAGAGTGCCATGTGGGAAGGTGTCAGCAAGAGCCATGCTCACTCCTGCCATCACATGCCACACAGTATCTTTCAGAACCCAAAGAGCAGAATCTGTGGCAAGAGCTTCTGCCCTGAAATTTGGGAAAAGAAAGTTTAGTTGAGGAGAGGAAGCCCTACTTTTTAGTCAATATAAAGTCCCGAGTTTTTATTTCAGAGTCAACTTAAAATTATTTCCTGAAGGTGAACTAATTTTCTCTTTTATGTTTTTAGAGTTTCCTGCGAGGTGAAGCATTTAGTGACCTAATTCTTGGCAAGACTTTGTAATCTGGAGGGACAAAATTAAAAGAAGGGGTGTGTGCTTGAGAAAGAAAGGAAGAAATAGTTAAAAAAAAAAGGATGGTAAATCACCACAGACTCTCGCTTAAGAAAAGCAACAACAAAAACATCTGTTAACTTGCCACTGCTGTGATTTGTGTCCACCTGATATGGGGGGAGTTGTTGATATAAAAGTGGCTTGATAAAAGTATTTGTATTTACTATCCCAGAGTCTTTAAATAACTAATAGGCAAGAATGAGATCTTTTAAATACTAGATTTAGTTAAATATTTATTTGGTGTCAACTGTGTGCCCATCAAGATAAAATGCCTACCCTGTCCATAGAAACTATTCAGTTGTTTAAATTTTTTTATATGTGACAGGTAGCTAAGGCATAACATATAGATGTCACCTGCCATTATCCTGGCTTGCCCCAGGCATCTGTCACTTCAAGAAGCATTGAGAGGAGACCTGGATTCCCAGCCCAGGGCTTCAGAAGGAGCATATGGCTTCAGGAAGGTTGTCAGAGATGATTCTCTTGTTGACCCTACCCTTGATGGACAGCTCTGGGCTTTGAGCTGCCTGACTCAGTAGTTGAGCTCTGGTTTGTGCCATAGGACATTTCCTGTGACTTATCTTGGGTTAGCCTGGTCCAGAGAAGGATGCCACCTCCCACACACACATTCAGTTCTAGAATTCCCTGGATATGTTCTTTTGGCTATGTCGGGAATGAGACACATCTTGGGATCCCTTTGTATGCTTTTTGTCAACGACGGGTAGTCATTGTGGCTCATATTCAGGAGCTCACCTAACATGGATGGACAACAGAGTGAAACTCGGGAAGATGTAGAAGGACTCTTATTAGGTGTGCATCTCTACTTTTATTAATCTCACCCTTTTCTTGATACACTCAACATAATAGAATATGTCTTCATGGAAGTCTGATGAGCATGCACGTACAGGTCCCACCTTGAGATCCTTTTCTCTGGGTCTTATTTCTAGCAGAACAGCTTCCTCCTGGGTGGTCCAAACCTATATTAAGCACATTCTACACACTGTGTTAAAACAAAACAAAACAAAACAAAGATTCCCTTGCTAAAGAAGACTTCCGCCTCTTCTGATACGTTCTCCATACTCATGGAAAGTAATCTTTTAAAAATGCAACTAAGGTTTGGTAATAACCAATTTTCTCCTTAAATCTTCATTTTTAGGGTTTTTAAGTGACTTCCCATTGCCCCCAGAATAAAATTTTCATTAAGACCTGGACATCCTCGAATGTTCCAGCTTTATTGTGTGTCTGCCTTTTGCATTCTTGGCTTTGTCCACATGCGTTTTCTCTCACGATCCCTAAAGCTGCCACTTAATTTATAGCTTCTCTGTGTTTTTGCACATATGATTCAGTTTGCCTAGAGAGAACCCTCTCCCTGAGACTCACTGCCCCACCTTCCGACACATGGTCGTGTCTCAGCTTACACACCATTTCCTGTCTCCAAGGCCATGCTCAGTTTTCATGGTCTACATACCCATACAACACAGGACATCACCCACAAATTGCCCATGATGCTAACCAGCCTTGCCCAATGTTGATATTTCTTGCCAATGTAGAAATTCAGTGACGAAAAGAATGATTTCTTTATATCTACATATTTGACAGGAAATAATTGGGGTGAATGAATTGCAAGCCTAGATCTTTCTCTTGTTCTTGAATCTTTATCTTTCTGAAAAAGAAAACAAACACAAACATCTTTAATGTATGTTCTACCTGACAGGAAGAAATTCTGATTACAGACCTAAATCTTGTATTTCCATTATGACTGAACTGTGTAACTTTTATTCATTTATTTATTTTTAAATATTTTTATTTTTTAAGTTTTTTAATGTTTTTTATTTATTTTTGAGAGACAGAGAGAGATAGCATGAACAGGGGAGGGTCAGAGAGAGAGGGAGATACAGAATCTGAAGCACGCTCCAGGTTCTGATCTAGCTGTGAGCACAGAGCCTGATGCGGGGCTCAAACCCACGAACCATGAGATCATGACCTGAGCCAAAGCCAGTCACTTAACTGACTAGCCACCCAGGTGCCACTTTTGGTAGCATCTTTGTGGCTTTGTGTGTGTGTGTGTGTCCTATAAATGGTTTCATCTCCAATTAATATCAGAGGTTAGAAGGGAGGTATGGTTTATGAAATGGAATTCTGTTTCATGTATTCTTCTCCAGAAAACTTAATTCATACTGGCCCTTAAATATTTGACAAAGACCATTAGTCATTAACAATGTAAACTAAAACAAATACTAATAATAAAAATAAAATAACAAAAATTCACAGGTTTTTGCAAGGGACTTATGATCCTGCCACTTAGGACAAAAAGGCAAAGGCAATGAAAAGTACTTCATCAGCAATTTACCATTAAATGTCTTTCAAATTTCCCAGATATTCTCCATCTGAGGAGTAAAATTGGGCACAATGAGGTGTTGAAACTTCTTCAAAATAATACAGAACACGATTAACTATTGACCTATGCCCATACTAAACCTAGAATACACTTCTATCATTTTATAATCTCATCTAATGGAAGATTGTTTTGACTTGTTTTGAACTCTTTATTAGTTTACTACTCCATCATTACTGTCTGTCATTCCACCCATTTATCAGATGGGAAGACTAAAGTATAGGACTATTTATCCTATGTCAGCAACAATATAAATTATCATGATGTGAAAAATAACAGCCCAACAATCACATATTTACATCATTTTCATACAAAACACAGAATCACCATGCAAATATTTTCACTATATATATCAAAGCAATGTCAGACAGTGGTACAGAAGAACCAAAATCACATAAAGCAGATACAGTAATTTAAAAACATAGCAGGCTGGGTTATTTATTATGGAGGAAAATATGTCCTTTATGACTCACTAGTTTCTGGGTCATTGCTGAGTGACAGTCCGGGATGGTTTGTGTATTTAGCATAATGACCCAGAGTCATCTAATCAATTTGAATTATTTTTATACCCTCAGGTTCAGGAGTCAGAGAATTGTGTCATGCATTTTTTAAAGATTTCAAGTTCAGAACTGAGGTATAAAAGTTTATTATGGATACTTTGTGCAGTCAATAAACAACATGATTTCAATGGTAAAATTCAGGCTGGTCTGACTCAGAAGCTCTGACATGAGGAGCTGCTCCCCTGGGAGCTGCCAGCATCCTGCAAACACTTGTCAGATTCTGCTGTAATTGGTTGTACATCTGTCTTCTCAATTAGGCTCTTAGCCCCAAAGAGGAAGAATTGAATTTTCTTCTGTGTAACACACAGCACCTGGAGCATAGTAGGCAATCCATAAGTGTTTCCTGGAGGAAGGATACCCACTTGGAATAGTCTCTGTCAGTCTGCATTGGCAGATGGGACAGAGGCCAAAAACTCTGAACTTCCTGATTCTTCAAATCTAGTCTGGGATGAAAACCCCACTCTTTTTGTACCCAATGTGGGCATGTTTCTAGTTAGGCCAGTATGTATGTGAAGCATTGATAATCATCCATAACAATTCAGATTGTTAAGGAAAATGAGCCAAAACACAGAAAAGATTACAGAAAGTCTCTTCATTGCCCTGCTAGACGTTATCTAACAGCCCTGCCTAGCAATTACCCAGTCCTCTTGTTTTGTATATTTCCTATTTGACCTGCTATTTACTATCATTTAAAATATTTTGCAATTTTGCAAGGATACATGTTACCCTGAAGAAAATGGACAGCAAGGTAATCGATTCCAAATCTCTAGCAATGAGAATAAATTTTGTGTGCAAATTGCAAATGGTTCTTGACCAACGATTACAGAATTAGTTGTCCTTGATGAAGTTTAACTAGTTTTACACCTGAACTGCCAATCTTTCTAAAACATTTTTTTCCTTTTAGTTACTATAAAATCTCCATATCTCAATACTTTTGAGCCAGCTTCAGTATCCTGGTGATTTCCTCATCAGTAAGCTCAACAGTCTTTGACATGTGCTCACTTTATATTTGCATATACTTTATTGTTTTAGGTTATGAAAATTATATTTTGACAATGTAAAATTCATATGTTGTTGGTATAATCATGTTTTCAAAGTATTGAAAAACACAGGAAAAACTATCCAGATTCCCCTACAATAAATATTGATGTGAGAAGACAAATATGGGGGGGGGGGCGGGAATAATCTATAGAGCACATGTTGGTTTTTACATGCAATTAACTTTTTTACAAAAACAAGATGGATCAAGTGAAGAAAATAGATTTTGACAATGAGAATGCCAGTGGTAAAGTGATACATTTGTCCATAAAGTGTGCAGGAAACAAAAATACCAGAAGTCCAGGAAATATGCCAGTAAGGGAAGGCTGGGAAACTGACATTGTTAATGTTAAGGCAATTGACTCCCAGTATCCCTGGAGTATAAAACTTTAACAACAACAACAACAACAACATAATTATACAGGCATTTTTCTATGAAATATTTGGTCCAAACTTCATCTTAAAATAGGTTCTTTGGAGGGGAATTCAGGGACTGATTTAAAAAAATAGCAATACCAGTTAAAGAATGACATTTTTGATGTAATGCAATATAGATAGAATGATAGATAGATAGATAGCAAGTATTTTAAAAAAGTAAGTCATGGGCCTTTTCCTCAACAATGTGAAATTCACTGGAATACAAGGCATAGCAAAACAAAATGAGGAAGAGAGAGGAGAAAGTAGCTAGGTATATCAGTGGTGGGATGGGAAGCAGACTATCGGGACAGCTACTTCTTGAATAACAGATAGTTAATGGCCATTCCTAAATCCTTCTTGATATTTGTCTTTAATTATCAGCTTAGGAAAACCCTTATGAACAGAAAAGATAACTGAATAGTAGATTAATATCATTTTATTAGAAAATGGGACCCTTTCAATAGAGGTGTCCATCTGGACTCCTGCATTGGGCCATCAATCTGGTGTACACAGTGGTTGACTCAGAGATGCCTCTGGGCAGTGCCTGCCTGTCTGGACATCTCAGGGAAGAAGCTGGGGGGTAAGACTTCATGCAGTTTTGCTCTTCATTCCTCCTCTCAGCTCTCTGAGGGAAGAAAGGGGTAGATCATGCAGGACCAGCCTTTACTACTTTCATTAGATCTCTGAATTTGCTACATTTTCCTTTATTGCACAAATACCCTTAGAACAAAATTGGTTGAGGGGGGGGGGTGTTATGACAAAGAAATGCAATCTCCTCCAGCCTTGTTATTGGGAATATTTAAAGTGCTCTTTATTTTCTCTCCTATAATGGGGCACCTGGGTGTCTAGTAGGTTAAGCTTACAACTCTTTATTTCAGCCCAGGTCATGATCTCAGTTTGTGAGTTTGAACCGTGCATTAGGCCCCACGCTGAAGCTAGAGAAGTGGTTTTTTATTTTCTTTTTCATATTCATTTAAAGTTATTTCATAAATATTCTCCTTGTAATTATATGTTCATAATTATTTTATATTGCTGCATATGATTTAGAGTGGGTATGCTTCACTTAGATCTTTATCTAGTTGTAGGCATTTATTTAAATATTAGTTTACTATTTTAAATAATTCTGCCTTAACTATATTTCTGAATGTCTCTATGTTTTCATCGTATGAATGACTATAAACCCTAATTCCTAATATCTTAACTACTCTCAAATCAGGGTAAGTATTACATTCTGTGTGTATTTAACATGGTTATCAAATATTATTAACAAGCTGTATTAAATTGGTGGCATATCCTAGAGTCATTATGAGTTTGGAATCTAAAAGTTTTAGTATTTGCTTAGTGTAAATTCCTAATTTGGTGATAATAATCATATAGGAAGATATAAATGTGATAAAATTACTGTAATATCAAGTATGCAATAAAAAAAGAAAAAACTTTTCAGATGTTCAGTAATGTATATATGCAAACACACTTAACAAAAATAAAATATCAGTAAATTACAAAATTTATAAATATTAGGTTATTTCAAGTTGTACCTTTACTTTTTTTTATTTTAGAGAGAAGTAGAGAGTGAGATTGGTAGAGAGGCACAGAGCCCTGTATTGGGTTCTGTGCTGACAGTCAGAGCCTGGAGCCTGTCTTCAGATTCTGTATCTCCCTCTCTCTCTGACCCTCCACTGCTCGTGCTGTCTCTCTCTGTCTCTCAAAAATAAATAAAAAACATAAAAAAAGAATGAAAATAGAGACAAAAGTAGGAAAAAACTATCACAAGTAATTTTATAAAATATATTTTTAAATATTTCATATTTTGCTAGACAAATCAAGAACAAAAATCAGTAAATTACCAATAACATTCAGAGGTAGTAAAAAAGACAAATACTAACAGATATAGAAAATTACACATGGATCTATGCCTTACACAAATAATTTTGAAAATTTAGATCAAATAAAGATTTCTAGAAAGAAATATGTTATAAAAGATTACTGAGAAAACACATAGAAAATAAGGAACACATAAAAGAAACTAAGCAGACTTTTAATCTATGTGAAATTTTGAGAAGGTTATTAAAGAGCCATATCTAGTCAAAGTAGAAAGGCTCAGATATTTTTAAGTAAATTACACTAAATATTTAAACACCAATTTTTATACATTGAGAAGAAATATGTATATATGTATATATATAATTTAATATCATTTTAAGAAAATGAAAAATAAGCATGTACTAAAAACTATAAGCCAATTAGTTTAGAAATGCCAATGTAACTATAGGCCAATTCATTTAGGAATGCCAAGTGCAAATTTTGAATAAAATAAATATTAGTAATTAAACCTGTAAGTAAATCTAAAATACATTGCTTTTTGATTCAGTAAATTACTTGAGCATTTGCTATGTGTGAATTACTGTTCTAAAACTCCTAAAAACTGTAGCTATGAAATAGACACATAGCAGACAAGTCTTTGGAGAGCTCACACTCCTAGGGAGAAACAGACAGTAGCCAAATAAAGAAGTTTACCAATTACTTAGAGACTTGACCTATGATGTAGAGTAACTATAAAGAAAGATGAGATAGAAAATATTTGGGGCTGTCGCTTCAGATAATGTGGCAATGGGTGCCTCTCTAAGTAGATGACATTTGTCCTCAAGAGTTTCATTCTAGAATAAAATTCTTTGATAAAAGTCAACATTCATGTCTTGTAAAAAGTGTTAGCAAAATAGAAGTCAATGGATACTTCCTTGACTCTCTCTCATCTTCTTCCTCTTCTCTTTCTTTCACCACCCCTATAAAAACATTTCCTCCCACCTTATAAAATAAACAATATAAGTAATCACATTAAACCAAGAAGAAGATAAAGGACTCGTTATTACTAGTGTTATATAAATGGGTTTGGTCATACTAAAAAATTTAATTAGATCAAGCTACGATATAAGATGTGCAAATGCTGCTAAAGAGGTAAAGTTGTCATAGTTGTGTACTGCATATTACATGGTTATTTATAAAGAAACCTCAAGAAAATGAGCTTTAAAAACTTAGGAATAATACGGTAATACAGCAAAACAAGTGAAAACAAAAAATCAATTTAAAACAATCAATAGCTTGCTAATGTACATTGTATGATAAAATTTAATTACATAGTATAATAAATGGGGAAAAAACCCTCCACAGTAAAAATAAAGCTAACCTTCTAGAGACATATTTATCAAAAATAAATAGGTTTTTATATAAAGCGAATCCTAAAAATCCTTCTGATATAAAAGAAATTAAAGTCAATTCAATGTGATCCATTTAAAGTACCAACAGTATACTTCTAATATAATAACATGATATGGAACGTTTAAAGAAGCAAATGAAAATGAAAACATGACAGCCCAAACCTTTTGGAATGCAGCAAGGGCAGTCCTAAGAGGAAACTATATTGCAATTCAGGCCTATCTCAAGAAGCAGTAAAGGTCTCAAATGTACAACCTAACCTTACACCTAAAGGAGTTAGAAAAGGAGCAGCAAATAAAGTCCAAATCCAGCATAAGAAGGGAAAATAATAAATATTAGAGAAGGAATAAATGATATGAAAAAAAAAAAAGCCCAGTAGAACAGAACAATGAAACTAAAATATGGTTTTTTGAAAGAATAAACAAAATTGATAAACCCCTAGTCAGACTTATCAAAAAGAAAAGAGACAGGACCTAAAGAGATAAAATCGCATAGGAATGAGTAGAGATCACAACCAACACCACAGAAATACAAACAATTATAAAAGAATAGTATGCAAAATTATACGCCAAGAATCTGGACAATCTGGAAGAAATGGACACATTCCTAGACACTCGCCCATTACTAAAACTTGAAAAGGAAGAAGTAGAAAATTTAAACAGACCCATAATCAACAGTTGAATCAGTTATCAAAACTCTCCCAACAAATAAGAATCCTGGGCTAGATGGCTTCCTAGGGGAGTTCTACCAGACATTTAGAGAGTTAATATCTATATTTCTCAAACTGTGACAAAAGCAAAAATTGAATGAAAAGTTTCCAAGCTCACTCTATGAAGCCAGCATTATCTTGATTCCAAAACCAATCAAAGACTCTACTGAAAAGGAAGATTACAGACCAATATCCCTGATGAACATGGATGCAAAAATTCTCAACAAGATACTAGCAAATCGAATTCAACAATACACTTAAGGAATTCTTCACCATGGTCAAGTGGGATTTATTCCTGAGCTGCAGGGCTTGTTCAATATTCTCGAATCAATCAATGTGATACATCACATTAATAAAAGAAAAGATAAGACCATATGATCCTTTCAACAGATGCAGAAAGAACATTTGGCAAAATAGAGCATCTTTCTTGATAAAAGCCATCAAGGAAGTAGGGATAGAAGGAACATATTTCAACATCAAAAGCCACGTATCAAAGGCCCACAGCTAATATCATTCTTAGTGGGGAAAAACAGCTTTCCCCTTAAGGTCAGGAACAAGACAGGAATGTCCATTCTCACCACTGTCATTCAACATAGTGTTGGAAGTCCTAGCCTCAGAAATCAGACAAGAAAAAGAAATAAAGGGCATCCAAATTGGCAAAGAAGAAGTCAAACTTTCACTCATCACAGATGGCATGATTCTCCACATGAAAACTCAAAAGAACTGCTATAACTGATTGAGCAAAGGTGCAGGATATAAAATCAATGTACAGAAATTGATTGCATTTCTACACACGATAATGAATCAGCAGAAAGAGAAATCAAGGAATTGACCATTTAAAATTGCACCAAAAGCCATAAGATATCTAGAAATAAACCTAACCAGAAAGGTAAAAGATCTATACTATACACTGAAGACTATAGAAAACTTATGAAAGAAGTTGAAGAAGACACAAAGAAATGGAAAAATATTCCATGATCATGGATTGAAAGAACAAATATTGTTAAAATGGCTATACTACCCAAAGCAATGTACACATTCAATGCAATCCCTATCAAAATAACACCACCATTCTTCACAGAGATAGAACAAACAATCTTAAAATTAGTATGGAACCAGAAAAGACCACAGATAGCCAAAGTAGTGATGAAAAACAAAACCAAAGCTGGAGACATCACAATCCCAGACTTTAAACTGTATTACAAAACTATAATCATCAAGATATAATGGTACTGGCACAAAAACAGACACACAGATCAATGAAACAGAATGAGAACACAAAAATGGACCCACAAGTGTATGGCCAGCTAATCTTTGATAAAGTAGGAAAGAGTATCTAATGGAAGAAAAAAAAAACACTTCAGCAAATGGTGCTGGGAAAACTGGACAGTGACATGCAGAAGAATGAACCTGGACATTTTTTTTATACCATTCACAAGAATAAATTGAATATGGATGAAAAACCTAAATGTGAGACTGGAGACCATCAAAACCCTACAGGAGAAAACAGGAAACAATCTCTTTGACCTTGGCTGCAGCAACTTCTTACTTAACATGTCTACAGAGGCAAGGGAAATAAAAGCAAAAATGAATTATTGGGACCTCACTAAGATAAAAACCTCCTGCACAGCGAAGGAAACAATTAGCAGAACTGAAAGGCAACTGATGAAATGGGAGAAGATATTTGCAAATGACATATTGGATAAAGGGTTAGTATCCAAAATCTATACCTAACTTATCAAACTCAACACCCAGAATACAATTAACCCAGTGAAGAAATGGGAAAAATGCATGAATAGACACTTTTCTAAAGAAGACATCCAGATGGCTAACAGACACATGAAAAGATGCTCTACATCACTCATCAGGGAAATACAAATCAAAACAACAATGAGGTACTATCTCACACCTGTCAGAATGGCTAAAATTAATAACTGAAGAAACAACAGATGTTGTAAAGATGTGGAGAAAGAGGAACACTTTTGCACTGTTGGTGGAAATGCAAACTGGTGTAGCCACTCTGGAAACCAGTATGGAAGTTCCTCAGAAAATTAAAAATAGACTCAGCAATTGTACTACAAGGTATTTATCCAAAGGATACAAAAATGCTGATCCAAAGGGGCACATACATCCCAATGTTTATAGCAACACTATCAACAATAGCCAAATTATGGAAATTATGGAAAGAGTTAAAATGTCCATGTACTGATGAAGGGTGTATATATATATGTGTGTGTGTGTGTGTGTGTGTGTGTACACACACACACAATGGAATACTACTCAGTGATCAAAAATAATGAAATCTTGCCATTTGCAACAACATGGATGGAACTTGGGTGCATTATGCTGAGCAAAATAAGTTAGTCAGAGAAAGACAAATATATGATTTCACTCATGTGGAAGTTAAGAGTCACAGCAGATAAACATAGGGGAAATGAAGTCAAAATAAGAGAAAAGAGACAGGGAGTCAAACCATAAGAGACCCTTAAATACAGAGAACAAACTAAGGGTTGCTGGAGGAGAGCTGTGTGGGGGACACTCTAAATGGGTGATGGGCATTAAGGAGGGCACTTGGGATAAGCCTTGGGTATCATAAGTAAGAGATGAATCACTGGGTTCTACTCCTGAAAGAACACTACACTGTTAACTAACTTGAATTTTTTCCTGGTGGAATAAAAGTTCATGACAAAAATTTTTAAGTGTATAGTAAAATTTACCATGACTTTACAATACCTTTTGATGCCTTACAGCATTAATTTCCCCACCCTCTGCTTCTCATTTCACATCTTTCTGAATTTATTCTGGCTGGCCTCACCTATTTCTTCTTATTATTCTGGATGCACTTCAGTATCAGGTCATTGGCACTAGATCAGACATACTCAAATCACTGAGCAGAAATTAGTGCCTATTGACACTATGTAGCAATCTAACATATGTTAACATTTATATTATAGGTAAGTGAATAATCACGTTTACTAAATTAATGGTTAAATATTTTAAAAACCTAAATATTAGAGAAACATAGGTCATAATGAGAAAATAAATTGAAGCTATACAAAATACTTACATGTAAAGAAGAAAACACTAAAAGTACTAGAAGGAAATGTAAGTGCAAAATTTTTTAAAATATATATTTTTTACTGTGGAAGACCTTTGTATGAAATTACAAAAGAAGGATTAAAGTGTTTCATTGTCCTAAATAAATATTTGAGTGGTCAAAAATATCCTGAGGTTAAAAGACCAACAGTAAATTGATAACAACCATTTATAATTCATGATAAAAAAATGGCTAATTTTCTTCACATGAATTAGTCTAATTAATGCTTTGACAAAATACTTCAAAGGAATACAAGTGACCAGCAAGTGGATAAAAACACACATAACTTCAGTATTGATTTAAGAATGAAAATGAAAATCAAATATTAATTTTACCTATCATGACCCACTTTCTCCCTGCTTTTTATTTTTTTTATATTTTTATTTATTTTTTTAGAGAAAGAGAGAGAGAGAGAGCAAGGAGGGGAGGGGCAGAGAGAGAGGGAGATACAGATTCCCAAGCAGGCTCCAGGCTGTGAGCTATCAGCAGAGAGCCTGTTGTGGGGCTCAAACTCATGAACCATGAGATCATGACCTGAGCTGAAGTTGGACACTTAACCAACTGAGCCCCTCCCTGCTTTTTAAAAAAGTATGACAAGAGCACTTGTGTTCTGAGGCAAAGCAAAACAGAAAATAGCACATGCTGCTAGTGTGCTTCTGTGCAGAATGGATTGACATAGCCAGACTGAGCCTGATATTCTTAGGAAGACCTGCTTGTAAAGGGGGCAGTAATTTCCAGAGGGTTTCCACTTTTTCCTAATTGATAAGTGACTCTCTGGGACTGTACTATTGATACAATAATATGACTTCGGCTGAACACTTGCTTGCTTTCTGGAATTTTGAGAAATGTTAGATAGAAGATGCCTACATGAACAGCCTCCAATGAAGTCCTTGGGCACTGTATCTCTAATGCACTGGAGAGAGAGATCACACACATATTGTTTGTTGCCTTTTCATTGCTGGAGGAAAAGTGTTCTGTGTGGCCCCTCATGAGATGGAGAGTGTCTAGGAAGTCTACACGGGGACACGTCCATATTCTATTGACTGTTTTACCCTTATGATCTAGCTGTGTGCCCTTACTACGTGCTTTAATACATCCCAGCCATGAGTAAAAGTGTATGCTGACTCCTTTGAGTCCTAGTGACTCTGAACATGGTCTTCAGTTTCTCATTTGTGCATCTTTAATGGAGAATGTTTGGCAAGAACTGTCCAATATGCAAAATCTCTGTCTTGGTAATTCCAATCAAATATACACTTTCATAGGTGAAAACCTTGGGAAGACAGGCTAGGGTAAATTCAGCCAGGAGAGCATGTTGTATTAAATATGGTAGTCCTGCAACTGTAATTGAAGGTACATCCATGGAGCGGTGGCTCTTGATTCCAAGTGCCAGATTTGTTTCCTAGGAGGGCTGTATCTTAATGTACACAGATGCTACATTTATTGCCATGTTAGCTTTTCATAACCTTCCCTTCATTGCCTTTCATCATATATGTGTTTCTGCTTTAACAAAGGTGTAAGATTCTTTATTTAAATGTATGTTTCTTTTCTGAGCTGAATATTTTTTTATTTGTTGCAATTTGATTTTTCTGAGTTGCCTAATTCTATCCTCTATCTACAACATTTTTTACCAATTTATTAGACGCAGTACGTATTTTTTTCTGACGGTTTTTTCTATTTTACGTTTAACTATATAAGTGCTTTTAAAGTGTTAAAATTTATTTTCAATTATAAAAAATATTTGAGCACTGTTTATCAATATTTAGCTTAATGATTTTAATTATCATTGAAAATTTTTAAATTAGGAATTTGAACGCTATATAAATTATGACACTTATGTATTTGCATATAACTCTCATTAGTTTAGAGATTTTTCTGTAGTTTACTTTTCACTTTTAAAATATCTAAATACATTCTAATTTGATATACTATATGTTATTTTCCTATCTATATGTGTTTTGATGCCTTTTCACAAGTTTAAGCATCATATATAGTCTATAAACTTTCTGGAAATCTACTGGGACATATAAGTATATATCTGTATATATACATATACACAGAGAAGGAGAGACAGAGTGTGAGCAGGGGAGAGGCAGAGAGAGAGGGAGACACAGAATCCAAAGCAGGCTCCAGGCTCTGAGCTGTCAGCACAGAACCTCACATGAGGCTCGAACTCACAAACTGTGAGATCATGACCTGAGCCTGAGTGAGACACTTAACCAACTGAGCCAGCAGGGTGCTTCTCCTTAATGAATTTTAATTTAAATTTTATTCATCTAAAGTGATCTGTGCATATTATGGACTAATTAAAAATAAAGAAAAAAAAGAATTGAGTATCATCCTTAATCTAACAGTTGAGAGTTAACAATTAGTCATACTTTGTGTATGTCTTCTAGAATGTTTCCTATTCTAATATGTACTCACACCATGTATAATGATTTTTACCCTGTTGTTCATTGGTTTGTTCTGCTTGATAATCCACCATGACCTTATTTCCATGTTATTATTTTTCCATTACCTAACTTTTAATTACTAAATAGATTTCCATAAAAAGATTTCACATAATTATTTTAACCATTTCTATGTTTTAGGAAATATATGTTGTTTTTAATTTTTTATCCACTGTGATCAGATGACTATTGTTGTAAATTAACATTTTCACACATGCTTAATCACTTCCTTAGGATAAATTCCTAGTTGCAGAATTGTTGAAGCCAATGTTATGATTATTATAATAATCTTTGATACATATCATAATACGGCCTCCCTGAGAGATTTTACATTTCACAATCCTACTAGCAATGTATGTGGGGCAGGATACATATGTGTCTATACGTTTGTCAATATTAGATATTAAGATACTAGCTCATCTTTTAGATGAAAGCAGTGTCTTCGCATTAATTAGCATATTTAATATGTGTGAACTTTCCATAAGTGTATTGGCTATTTGTGGTTTTTTGCTTTTAAAGTTTTGGTGTTGGTTATGATGACTCATCTGAGAATATTAGTTTTTTTAATTTATATGTTTTTATTATTTTAATTTTATTTATGAGAGAGAGAGAGAAAGTGGGGGAGCAGTGGGGGTGGGGAGAGAGACTCCCAAGCTAGCTCCACACTGTCAGTGTAGAACCGGACATCTGGCTTGAATCCACAAACTGTGAGTTTATGACGTGACAGGTCAGCCGGAAACTTATCTGATGGAGCCAACCAGGTGCCTTTTTTTTTTTTTAAAAAAAAAGTATAATAGTTATGAAATTAGCTTATTTTTCTTTTACATGCCAGTACATGAATCAATAAGGAAGAAAACAGACCCCTATGTGGCTGGTTGAATAATGGAATTAATATCTATTTCTCTATTACCTTGTGTGGTAGAAATGTGACAAAATTAGGCATATCTTTAACTTTGCACTCTTGAAGCTTAGTGATTCTTATTTTTATTTCAGTCTCCATTATGTGTTTTTTTGTTTTGTTTTTGTCTTTTTCAGTTGCGTTCTCTGTGTAATTGATCCTGATACTGTTTACTAGATGTGACATTGGCTTTTTGGAGACAGCTTAAAATTGTTTTTCATTTGGGCGCAGACTGAAAAAAAAATACATTCATTTATTTGTTGCTGACTCTGCTTATTTGATCTTTACTCTAGCTTTCTGATCTCTCAATGAGCCAATAAAAACCTGTTTCTACAACAAAAGAACTTTGTATTAGTCAGCTTAAATTTAGTTATTGTGCCGTGAAAGCAACCCCATAGTCTCAGTGGCTTTCACATAGTAAAGGTTTATTTCTCACCCATGCTGATAAATACTGTGGATTAGTTGCAGCTCTATTCCATGTTACCTTTACTGAGGGTTCAGGCTGTCAGAACAACCTCTAAGACATCACCAGTCTCCTTCCAGATGGAAAAAAGTGCCTGGCAAGTCATGCATTGGATTTTAAAGCTTCTTCCTGGAGGTGAAGCACATTATTCAATTCACAGTTCATTGGGCAAAGAAGTTATATGGCCAGACCTGATGTTAAAGGAGCCAGAAAATATAATTCTCCTCCCAGAAAGATACAGCAAATATTTGAGCAAAAATACTATCACCTTATCTGTTCAAGTCGTTTCCTAATATTTGGCTCTAGAATTATAAAGTCATGCCAATGTAAAACCCCTTTTGCATTAATCAGCTTAAGAAATTTGACCCCAATACACTCCTAAGTGATTTAAAGCAAGAGCCTACAAACTTTTCTGTAAAGAGCCAGATAATAAATATTTTAATTTTTGTAGCCATACAGTCTGCTGCAACACTTGGAACTTCTCAAATCTGCTGAAATAGCCAGGAAAGAGCAATAGTTATTGCAGAAACAAGAATGTCTGTGATTTAATAAACCTTTATTCCAAAAAATAGGTCATGGGCTGGATTTGTCTTGACGATCACTATTTGTCAATCCCTCAGGTAAACTAGTCCTTGTCTGGTTAGAGTAGAATTTTAGAATATCTTGTTGGATTCTAGAGTTTTATCTGTTCTTACTGAAAAGTTTTACTAACAGTAGAAACTGAAATTTTGTTTATGGTAGGTCCTACTCTGGTTTAAGGAAGGGGTTATTTTATTTTTTTAATTTTTTAACTTAACTTAATTTTATTTATTTTCAAATATATTTATTTATTTTGAGAGCTAGAGAGAGAGACCGCGAGTGAGCACAAGTGGTGGAGGGGCAGAGAGAGGAGTGAGCGAGCAAGCGAGAGAGAGCGAGAGAGAGAGAGAGAGAGAGAGAGAGAGAGAGAGAGAGAGAGAGAGAGAAAGCTCCAAGCAGGCTCTGTGCTGTCAGCACAGAGTTGGACAAGGGCTCTATCTCGTGAGCTGCGAAATTATGATCTAAGCTGAAACCAAGAGTCAGATGCTTGACCAAATGAGCCACCAAGTACTCTAAATAACTTGATTCTCTGAAAAATATTCCAAAATGCAGACGTCATTTGAAATATCATTTTCAATATACTTGCTTTCTTAAAACAGCCTTAGAAAGGAAAGCTCAATGAAATTTGCTGGCCTAATGGGAACATGCAGAGGACTGAGAAAATATTGTAAGAGATATGGGCTAAGAAAAGACTGAGAAATCCGGATTTAATTGTCATAATGGAAATAAAGAGAATAGTTTCTTGGAAAGGGTACTCATTTCACCATCTTCTTGGAAAAGGCACATTACTACGTAACATCTAAATAGATACAATATAGATATAATCCCAGTCTAGCCAGTGAGCACAAGTGGTGGAGGGGCAGAGAGAGGAGTGAGCGACACACACACACACACACACACACACACACACACACACACATTTAATAATATATACAATGAATCTACAGTCACAAAAATAATGAAAGCATAAAATCTAGAAAAGGATGGCCATTTCTATGTCTTTTAAACCTTCAGAGGAGTTATTATGGGTAACCATAAAAATAGAACTATCTAATAGAGTTGAAAAATTAAATCATTATCATTCTACTGGATTGAGACTTGATGAAAATATTTAACAAAATTATATTGCTCAATTTTGTTTTAAGAATCAGTACAAATATTTCAAATTTCTTTCCCCAAAAATGCAGGCTTAAGTACAAAGAAATGTTAATTGATTCATTGAACTTTTGAAGCAACTATTTAACATTTTCAATAAAAAGAAGCCTACCTCTAATCCCAGGTGGTAGATTTACTAAAGACATACATTATAATTATGCTTCTGTTTTCATTTTCTCCTAATAACAGAGACTGGGAAAGTCTGCTTTCTACATCTGGATTTCAAACCATCATTCAGACAAAGCTTCATTAAACCCCAACAAACACTAAAGGTCACTGCAGTTTCATATGTTTGTGTTATAGCAACCAAATGTTGCAAAAACTCTATAAGCACTCAGCAAAATTCCGAAATACCAGAAAATGGCAAGAGTAAGATGAGGATATAGGTGATAAGTTCATCTGTTCAACAAATAGAAACACGGATGAATAGAATATAGTTCTTTTCCTCAAGGAAATCATTCTGTAGTGAAGACTAAAACTAAATTGACAATTAGGATATTTCATATAAATGAAAAGCTGATTCCCATTAAATAGCTGGACTGAGCTGTCCCAGAAAATCTTCTTTCCTATTTCAAATATATAGAAGTGCCATTTAAAATATAACAACTGCAAATGTAAATATTTGGCTCACTTCAAAATACAAACAATGGGGAATAAATCCCCAAATACAGAGAGAATTCAAAATTGGAGCAGTGAATGGAACCTGTAGCCCAGGGCACCCAGGCCTTACTGGCATACTTACACAGGACGCTGCTCCCCATTCTAAGAACAAGAGGCCATATTGGGCATTAGACATGAGCTACAGATAAAAGCAGGATTCATAAAGTCTGATCCATTCATAAAATGGAAACTATTCAAATTCTTAATAATCTAGGAAAATAGCACAAAATTTTGTAGGCTGCCTGAGGGCATGGACAGAAAAAATGACCTGAAAGGAATTATAAACTTGGTGCTTTTCTCCTTTTATGAAACCTGAACTCATACTCCACAGTCCACACCACCAGCTGGTTAAGGGAAAATACCTATTAGGGGCAAATATTTCTGAAAAGATATTTTTACAATCTAGGAAAAATAGAACTTCCATCAAATGTAACTTCTTGTGAGGATGAGCTTATTTTAAAACTTACAAACAACACATGAAATAAATATTGGGCAGGAGTCAGCAAGCACAACAAATAGAAGAGAACTGGAGCTAATAAATCGGCTTAAAGAATTTAAAATGAGTGGATTTTGAAATATTCAGACAAAAGAAATAATAAATATTATAAAAACATTAAATTATAGAAAAAGCCAATGTTGAAAAGAAACAAATACATGGTTTAAAAAATACACAAATATTAACATTAAAAAACCCTCTTTGGATCAAGTAATAAGTAGATTGGATATAGTTGAAGAGTGAATATATTAATCGGAAGGCAGAGGGTAGGAAATCATCTGGGGTGATATGGACTGATAAGTGCCTAGAAAAGAGATTTTAGGAGATGTTGAGGACAAAGTAGAGTCTAGATGTTCCAAATGAAAGAGTATAGAGAATAACAGAGAGGTAATATTGTACTGAGGCATTTCAATATTGATGAATGTCTGAATTTTCAAACTTCTTAACTTTCTAAGTCCTAAATTGGGTATGTAACCATCTACACTTGGTTGAATTATAGAGAAATCACACAACAATAAACATTAAAAAATTAGGTTTCCTGAAAGAAAAGTTCAATTATTTTTTATAAAGAGTTACCAAATATACCTACCACAAATATTTCACTAACTATATAAAATCCAAAATGCTGTGAAATATTCCCTCATAGTTCAAAGGGAAAATAATTTATATCCTAGAATATCAACCCAAGATAAACTTTCTTTATGAATGAGGGTGAGGAGGTGCCAGGTGGCTCAGTTAGTTTAGCATCCAACTCTTGATTTTTACTCAAGTCATAACTTGAGGGTAATGGGATAGAGCGCCATGTCAGACTCCACACTGAGCCTGAAGCCTGCTTGGGACTGTGTACACTCTCCCTCTCTCTCTCTGCCTCTTTCCCATCTCTCTCTCGCTCTTGCTCTCGCTCTCTCAAAAATAAGCATAAACATTGAGAAAAAAAAGAATGAGAGTGAAATAAGGGAATTTCCTATCAAAGATTGAGGGAATTTTTTTCAGGAAGATTGATAATAACTACTAAGTATATGGGTCAGCAAGGAGATTGAAGCCAAAAGGAAAGAATAAGATGAAAGAAACAGGATATGTGGATCAATCTAAATAAGCATAAATGGAAAATTATAGCAATGACTCAGTTAGAAAGTAAAGAAACTATTAGATCTGAGATACCAAACAATGATAGGAAAGGAGAGAGTTAGGAAGATTTTCTATAAGAATTCTAATGTTCTGAGGCACCTGGGTGGTTCAGTGGGTTAAGCTTCCAACTTCAGCTCAGGTCATGATCTCATGGTTTGTGGGTTTGAGCCCCACATTGAGCTCTGTGCTGATAGCTCAGAGTCTGAAGCCTGCTTCAGATTCTGTGTCTCCCTCTCTCAGTGCCCCACCCACTCATGCTCTGTTTCTCTCTGTCTCAGTAATAAATAAACGTTAAAAAAATTAAAAAATTAAATTAATTAAAAAAGAATTCTAATGTTCTTATAAACAAAGGAGGTTGGAGAGGTGGATTAACTTTTCACTATTCTGAGTATTTTTTGTCAAATGTTAAGCGTAGTGACTAAAATAAAAGAAAGAGGATATATTTTTGTTTCTTCTACCTTTCCAACAGGTTGAGGAAATAAAAATAAACTATGAGGGTATTATATTTGGTGAAATAAGACTGAGAAAGACACATGATTTTATCCATACATGGAATCTAAAACAAACAAACAAAAATACAAAAATAATTAAACAAATATAAAGCAGAATCAGACCTATAAATACAGAGAACACTTTGATGGTTTCCAGAGAGGAGGAGAGTAGGCAGATGGGCAAAATGGGTGAAGGGGAGTGGAAGGTACAGTTTTCTAGTTATGGAATAAATAAGGCAGGGAAATAAAAGGCACAACCTAAGATATGTAGTCGACAATATTGTGATGGTAACAGATGGTAGCTGCACTTGTTGTGAGCATAGCATGATGTATAAATTTGTGAAATCACTAAGTTGTACATCTGAGACTAATGTAATACTGTGTGTTGACTATACCTCAATTTGAAAACAAAACAAAACAACAACAGCAAACCAAAAACTTGGCCACTCCAGTAAAGGTCAAGAAATACATAGTGAACAGTTAAAGAAAGACATACAATAAGATGATATAAGCCTTAATGGCCTAATATACAGTAGAATGTAACTATTAAACTCATCTGTTTTATCAGGATCTGAAGAATTGGAAAAATAAAATAAATTCAGTCATGTGCTTGTCAAAAGAGTTAGCATACAGTAAAACTAACTTTGAAAGATTGTTACAAAGTGGTGAAAATAAGAACACGTACTATTAGATGAATTCAAATATGTTCATTACATTACTCTTTGAAATAAAAATTTCTGTGAAGTGTGTTTCACTGGGGGAACCAATAAATATTTATATGAAGTTTATGTATTTTTTAATTTTTATTTTCTTGTTATGTTTTTCTAACCAATTATTTCTGATACACATGAATATAATTACTTTTAGGTGTTTGTTTTACAATCATTTTTATGCTTAAACTTTGTTAATCATCTAATCTATACATAATTGTACATTAGCTTCTTTTTTCCCAGTGATGGAAAAAAATAGTTTTATCATATTACAATGGCTAGACTTTCAGAGAAATACTAAATCACATGGTGAGCACTAGTATATGTGTTTTGCTCCTGAGCTCACTGGGAATTCTTAATACTTCACTTGTAGATAAGGCATTATTATACCAATCTAGAGGTATAAGTAATTTTTATCTTGTTAGGGTAGGTTTTTATTTCTTATTTTATATAGGTTTTGGTTAGGTGAAGGATTTTATTAAAATTCATCATATCTAATGAGATGGTCGGATAGGTTTTCCTTTTTTGCCCTACTAATAAGAATGTTAATAGTTCTTTTTTATCAACCATTCTTTCATTTTTAGAATAAATCCTAATTTGTTATAAAGTAGATTGCTTTTGTGGTAGTGATTATTTTGGTTGGTATTTCATTTTGAATTATTGGATCTATGTTTTTAAGTGAGATTATTCTGTAGTTTTCTTGAAAATTGTATTTTTACTCTTGGAAAACAATTCTCTAATATCTCTCTGTTCAATTAAATTAGGAACCAGGTTTGTTTAAGTTCTCATTCCCTTAACATTTAACGTTTATACATAGCACAGTGCTGGGCACATAGCAGAAAATCAATACATATTTGTTGAGTGAATATGGCAATCTGACTTTTATCAGCAGCATCTGTTTGAACTAAGCTTTTTAAAAGCCTTTATTCTTTCCAGCCTTTCCTTTTCTAGGTTCTTCATTGGCCAGATAATTGTCACACATCTCTTCCTGAAGGAAATCACACTAAATCCTTTAGGACTTATTTGAAAATTTCTCTAAAGAAAGAGTCCCCCTTATTGTTTTTTTAAATAATAATTGAGGGGATGTTAATCTGTTAACATCTGGTTATGTCTGTTTGCTTTTGGAGATGGAAAGAAGAGTAAAATTGTATTCTGAGATGTTCTCTGTTTCTAAGAAGCACTTAGTAACTGTCTTAATTTTCTGCAAATGGCAATAACCTCTATGTCAGTATTATATTGGATAATAGGGAATAAGAAGAAATAAATTGATCACCTTTTTCAGGCAATTTCATTCTGTGGAATCCTGACCTGTCTAGCCAGAGTATGAGGTCAGTGGGGGGACGGGGGGTGGGGAAGGGTGCTCTAAGATAGTCTCATAAATATGTACTTCCAGCTCTGACTTATGATAAAATGTTGGTTCAAGGTGTTTGTGTCGGGTTACAGGAAAGTTTATCAGCAGTGATTATACTTGGCCAATCAGAGCAGAGCCTTCCTTGGCTTTCTTCTAATATTCCATGTGCCATTGTCTCTTTTCTCTTCCTCTTCTTCCTCACCATAACATGACCACTGTCTCTGACTCTTGCAGATATTTTTGCCACTACGTGAAAATTTTTGAACCAGAAAATAGAAGTTATTGAATCTCTCTAGACTTTAGCTTCTCCAATTATAAACTGTAAGTGAAAATCCCTAACTCAGTAGGTTGCTGTAGGAGTAAGAGCGTTCAGTCTTATGAAGAATGCGCTATGGCTTCTAGCATACCGTAGGGTCTAAAAAGAGATAAATGTTTGTTTACCCACCAGTGTGTTGGGGTTATATAGTGCTTTAAACTTTGTCTCCCTTTTATTCTTTATTTGTAATAAGTAAGACAAAAACTCCCATATTGTATGTTGGGATAGGTTATGTGTTCCTTCTTTCAGTCCCACTTAGCTGACTAAGAATGAACCTGGGGCCTGGCACAGTCCATTACCAAGAGACAAAGAGCCCCAACAGCCTGCACTGTGCTTATCACCTTGGATGGGGCTATCTTTCCCTGTTTCAGACTCAAGGTATACTCCTTTGTTCTGTTTATGTGTGTATATCATTAAGCACCTGGCCAACCCCATTACTGTTTTTGTCTTCTGTGGGGATGGGAGGAGATCATTCTGAGGAAAAAGAGGGTAGCATGCAAGCCAATGGCCCTGTGTTGACTTCCGGGATTGACTGCTGGCCATGGGGTCCAACATCCACTGCTAAAGCTGAGCTTTCCTTGTCCCTTCTCCATGTGAGCAAAGCACTGTTCCATTCAGTAGCTGACTGCAGTGTGTTTCCTGGATGACTCCACTACCAAGATGCAGTGGGCAGAGGTTTTGTACTCCTTGTGTTACCCCTGGTGGTAGGCAGCAGATGCCACTTGCTCTACAGTTTATAACAATTTTCTGGAATTGTTATAAATGTATAATAATGTATAATAACAATTCCAGAGAATTGTTATAAATGTATAATAAGATGTGACAGTCTGGTGACGAACCCCCACTTTTTCCTCTTCTATCTTACCCAGAGGTAACCATTGTTAAAGAGTGTACATAACACTAGTCTTTTGTAATGATTTTAAGTTTTATGTGTATATATGTATGTAGGCACATGTATGGTATCATCAAGTAATCACAGATCATGTCTTTTGTGACTTAGTTTTTTCTTCATAATATATTTTTAAAGATCTTACTGTTCTTTCTTTATAAGGTTGCAAAGAATACCATGGTATGGATATGTTATAATCATTTTTCCTCTATCCTTTGAAGAATGTTTTAATTTTGCCCTTTTAATTCTTTTTTTCATTTTTTAACATTTATTCATTCTTGAGAGACAAAAAGAGCATGTATGAGGGAGGGGCAGAGAGAGAGAGACAGAGAGAGACAGAGAGAGACAGAATCCAAAGCAGGCTACAGATTCTGAGCTGTCAACACAGAGCCCAATGTGGGGCTCAAACCACAAACCATGAGATCATGACCTGAGCCAAAGTTGGATGCTTAACTGACTGAGCCACCGAGATACCCCTAATTTTGCCCTTTTAATTCTGAAAAATATAGCCAAATTTTCTTCCCAAGACAATTAATGAAATTTATACTTTTTCTGATGATGTATATAAATGTATGTTTTGTGAATGAATGAATAATTTATTTCACTTAGTATAATGCCCTTCCTATTTATCTGTGTTGCCATAAATGACAGAATTCTTTTCCTTCTTACATTTACAAAAATATCCCATTGTTTACAGGTATGCCACATTGTTTTCATCCATTTATCTGTCAAAGGACATTTAGGTTGTTTCCATAGCTTGGCTATTGTGAATAATGCTGCAAAGAACACGGGTATGCAGATATCTCTTCAAGGTAATGATTTTAATTCCTTCGGATACATACCCAGGAGTGGGGTTACTGGACCATACGGTAGTTCAATTTTTAATTTCGAGGAATCATCCCACTGTTTTCCATAATGGTTGTGCCACTTTACACTCCCATTAACAGTGTCTAAGAGTTTCCTTTCCTTTCATGCACATCCTGGCCAACATTTGTCTTTAGGTAATAGTCATCCTAACAGATTTGCATTTTAAAAGGATGCTCTCCTGCAGTGTGAGGAATCTAGAGGTGTAAGAATGCAAGTATAAAGATAAAGTTTTTGTTTTCTTCAAAGAGATGACCAGTTCTCTCAAAAAAAAAAAACATATTAAACTATCTTTCTCTCACAAAGTTAATGAAGTAAAATGCTCTTAGATCTGAAGCTGATACACCCCTTCATTTCTATTTGTAGGACTATTCAAGTTGCCATATGGTTTGAATTAAGACAAGTTTTACCTCATTATTCTCTCTATACGTCTTTACTATTGTTCATTTTCTTTATTGACTGTAGAATCAGCATCAAAAACATGTATTTTCAAAATGTATTAGTTTTATTTATAAATGAGTACAGAAGAAATTTACATATTTGCAATATTGAGTTTTTCATTTTTTTAAAGGTTTTTATTTTTTATTTTTGAGAGAGAGAAAGAGCACAACAGCATGAGCAGGGAAAGGTCAGAGAGAGAGAGAGAGAGAGACAGACTCTGAAGACAGGCTCCAGGCTCTGAGCTAGCTTTCAGCACAGAGCCTGACGTGGAGAATGAACCCACAAACCATGAGATCATGACCTGAGCCCAAGCCTGATAATCTACCAACTGAGCCACCCAGGAGCCCCAATGTGGAGTCTTTCTAACAAGGACACTCTAGATCTTTTTAAAATGTCTATATCACTTTTTTTTTAAGTTTATTTATTTATTTATTTATTTGAGTGACAGAGAACATGAACAGGGGAAAGGCAGAGAGAGAGAGAGAGAGAGAGAGAGAGAGAGAGAATCCCAAGGAGACTGTGTACTGTCAGCACAGAACACAACATGGGGCTTGAACTTGCTGACCACAAAATCAAGACCTGAGCCGAAATCAAAAGTAGGACACTTAACCAACAGAGCTACCCAGGCCCACCAGTTTATACCACTTTTAACAGAGATCCAGTACACTTCTTATTAATGTGTTCTTAGGAATTAAATGGCTTTTTGGAGTATTTGTGAATGGATTTTTTAAATTACACCTTTAAATTTTTTACCATTTTACCTATGCAAATGTTTTATGCAAATGTTTATCTTGTATTCAGATGCTTAATTCTATTGCATTATTTTTAATAGTTTATTGGTCAAGTCTTTAGAATTTTCTGTGTAAATAATTTTATTGCCTTTACTGAGTGACTTTTGAAAATTATTTACCAATATTTCTACCCTCCATCTGTTCTATTTTAACATATTTACTAGGACCCTCAGTAAAATGTTAACAATTGTTAAAAAGAGAGCTGGCCTGGAATGTTAAGATACCTTCCTCACTAATATAGTGAGAAACATGTTTTATAACCAAAGGCATTTCTAAGCTATAACTTAGGGATTACTTTCCAGCTTTTTCATTTAACCTTTCTAATAAACTAATGACACTGTTTCCTTAGTTTACCACTCTTTGCATGAGCAAACGGAGGCCCAAAATAAATAAGCAACTTGCCTAGGGCACATAATAGATAATAGGATGCTGACTTCAGAGTGCATATAGTCGGAAAATCATTTCAGGTTAGGAAAGTTTTCTTCTCTTAGTGTGCCGAGGGTTTTATCAAGTATGAATATTGAGTTCTATCAACACTCTACTGAGATAATCATATAGTTGTTCACCTTTAATCTTTTAATATACTGCATTACATTAATAGATTTCCTGATGTTAATCCCTTCATGCATTGCATTCCTGGGATACACACCCTCACTGGTAATGACATACTGGTGTATTTGATTTGCTAATATTTTATCTACAACATTTCATCTAAATTTATAAGTGAAATTGGCATTTTTATTTCATTTTACTAGCCAAGATAAATATTAGGATTAGGCTAGGCTTTTAAAACGAAGTAGAGAGGTGCCTGGGTGGCTTAGTCAGTTGAGCGTCCAGCTTCGGGTCAAGTCATGATCTCACAGCACATCGTGCTCTGTGCTGACAGCTAGCTCAGAGCCTGGAGCCTGCTTCAGCTTCTGTGTCTCCGTCTCTCTCTGACCCTCCCCCTCTCATGCTCTGTCTCTCTCTGTCTCTCAAAAATAAATAGAAAAACATAAAACAATTAAAAAACATAAATAAAATAAAATGAAGTAGAGAGATTTTCATGTTTTCTAATGATGAAATAATAATAGTAATCATCAAAATCATAGCTAAAAATTATGGGACTATGTTAAAGATTGCAGGTATAGCCTCACAGAATTCTTACAGGAAAACCCTATGAAACAAGAACATAATTATCTACTTATTAAGAGATAACAACAGCTAGGATGTTGAATAACTTGAGAAAGGCCATATGATTAGAAAAACCAACTGAACTCTTATGTCTACAATGTCTTTATTTCTACTTCATGTTTTCAAATGGCAGTTTAGCTGATTACAGAATTTAAGCTTACAGTTTCTCTCTCAGCATGTTGAGGATACTTCTATAGTAGCATCTACTATCTGATGGTAAGTCAGTCTGCTGTCAATATGACTGTTGGCCTTTGAAGATCTATTTTCTGTCTCTTGAAACTACTAAATGCGTCTACTTATTAGTGACTTTTATTTTTTTTACAATTCAAACAATAGGCCCGTGTTTGTGGGCTGGGTTGGGTGCTTGAGTGGTTTAATAAGAGGATTTGTTATTTAATATTTTCGTTTATTCATTTAACAAACATTTATTGGACAACTCCTGTGTTCTAGCTGTGGGGCATACACTAGTGAATAAAGAAGAGAGAAGCTTCTTCTCTCGTTGAGCTCATTGCCTAATCTGAGGAGTTAAACAAAGGATAAAATAAATAAATAAATTATGGAGCATGTTATACAGTGATAACTCTATGAGGGAAAATAAGGCAGGAAGGGTGATGTGGAAATTCAGATATTTTTAAAGTAGTTTATTGTCAAATTAGTTTCCACACAACACCCAGTGCTCTTCCCCACAAGTGCCCTCCTCCATCACCACCACCTCTTTTCCCCCCTCCCCCTTCAACCCTCAGTTCATTTTCAGTATTCAATAGTCTTTCAAGTTTTGCGTCCTTCTCTCTCCCCAACTCTCTTTCCCTCTTCCCCTCCCCCTGGTCCTCCATTAGGGTTCTCCTGTTCTCCTGTTAGACCTATGAGTGCAAATATATGTTACCTGTCCTTCTCTGCCTGACTTATTTCACTCAGCTGGGAAGGTGTTTTTTGAGAGAGTCAGCAATGCGTATATGATATAAGGAAGAGGGCTCCATGCAGAGAGAATAGCAAATGAAAAAGCTATGTTGTAGAAGGGTACCTGGCATGCTTGAATGACACAAGAGGCCATTATGGTTGTAGAGAAGTGAGTAAGTGGGCTAGAGGTAGGAGACACAATCAGATAGATATCATAGGTGTAATAGTGTAGAACTTTCTAGGCCATTTAAAGAGGTCTCTATTTTAATCTGTGTGAGATGGCCAACCACTGGCAGTTTTAACAGAAGAGATTTTCAATTGGATTTATGTTTTCACAGGATCATCCTAACTATCATATAGTAAATAAATTATAAAAGGGCGAGTAGAAGGAGGAAACCAGTAGTCAAGTTACTGAGTTATTTTAAGGATTATAAGAGCATAGAACAGGTGGCAGCAGTGGAGGTTATCAGAAGTAGTAAGATTCTGTACATATTTTGAAGGTAGAGCCAAGTGAATTTGCAGATGGATTGGATGTGGGTTGAAAGAAGAAAGGAGAAATTAGGAAAATTTTGATCTTAGTCACTGTTGTTATTGAGATGCTATACGGGGTCTAGCTAGAAAAGACTTTGGGAGAAGCAGGCTTAAGGGAAAATAACGAGAGACTAGTTTGGGATCTATCACATTTGTGATGGTTATTGGATATCCACACAGAGTAGGGAGTTGGAAATTTGAGTCTACACTTCAAGAGATGAGTCTGTAGTGAGGTACAGACTGTCCAACTTATACATGGTATTTAAAGCCAGACTGTCCAACTTATACATGGTATTTAAAGCCAGACACTTAATAAAATTTCCAAGAGAGAGACTGGATATAAACAGAGAAGAGAGTAGAAGGAAGGGATTTTTTTTTAATGACAAAAAACAAAGGTTGAGACCTGTGGCACTCCAACACCAACGGTTAAAGATTAACAGTTTTCTTCAGCAAAGGAGACTGAAAAGGGTGAGTCAATAAGGAGGAAACTTAGAAGTTAGTGATATCTGAGAAATTAATTGAAATCATTTCAGAAGCACAATTCAAATGCTACTACTATATCAAAACTTATACTGGAGTTTTAGGGAAGGTCTAGTCTGAATTGGTTTAAGGCAATTGGACGGACAGGTCTGGCAGACAGTAAAACAGACATATCGACGGTGATTTCAAGGACTTTTGCTGTAAAATAAAGAAGAACTATCTACTGCCAGCTGGAGGTAGAATTGAAGACAGCAGTGGGTATTTTTAAGACAGGAGAAATGAAAAGAACAATTTCATATGTTGATGGGAATAATCCAGCAAAGAGGGGGAGGCTGATGATACAAAAAAGGAGAAAGTGCTGCTGTGAAGTCCTTGATTACCCCTCGAGGGGCTGAGAGCTAGTACGCAGGAGGAAGGCCAGATCTCAGCCAGAAGCAGGGGGGAGTTTCCTGCAGTTGCAGGAAAGAAGGCAGCACATATGGCTGCAGATGTTGGTGAGTGCATCTGTGACAACTTGTGAGAGTGCTTTTCTAATTGCTTCAGGTTTTCAATGAAGCACGGGAAAAGGTCACTAAGTAAAATTAAGGATGGTGGAGGAGGTGTTGCAGGTTTGACAAAACAGAAAATGACCGAAGCAGTGACCTAGGAGAGCCCCCTAGTAGCTCTTTATACATGAATGCTAATAATATTCATATATAAAGAGCTCTTCCAGATGAACAAGAAATAGATGAACATGCTGATAAAAATATGAGAAAGAATGTATATCTATGATTCACACACATATGGCTAATAATCAAAGGAAGTAATCCTTAATATCAATCTTTATATAAGAAAGGAAAATCAACAGATTGGTTGGTGTCACTGAGGAACATTCTTTCTAGAGAGCAATTTGTAAAAGAAATCATTAGTTTTAACAATATGCCTATCCTTTCACTTGCCTTAAGGAATTTTTCCTCCAAGGAAATAATTGATTATGCTTGAAAACTTTTAATTATATATTGTTTATCTCTACTATTTCTGAACATTGGGGGGAAAGTAAATGTTGAAAGGAGGAAAACGGATAAGTAAATTGCTGTGAAAGGCAATTAAATTATATTCAACTAGTAAAATGTCATTAATTGTAGATGAATATTTAATTAAAAAGTTTATGAGACATATAAATGAATTCATGATACTAATTATGGTGTGTCTGCTTTTGAAAATGTAATGCATATATTTATATTATGAAGAAATGAGATTATTCACAGCATATAATTTTGGCATTGGTTTGTGTCTATTCATTAGTTTTACATCATGAAAGTTTGTCTTGATTTTCTGTTGATCATGATAATTTCTGAATAGGTGATTCCACTGCCATCTTTCTGGGAAGGTCAATTCACTGACTGTTTCTGCCAGATCTGTGGCCTAATCTGATTTTCATTTAAGAAAAATTATTCAAATACCACAAATGGTGTGGTTTGTACAAGATAAATTGGACACACAGACTTAGAACCACCTAGTAGTGGAATCCCTGAGGGAGGGGATGAGGCTCAGGGATGTGAGCAGTGGGAACAGAGAAGAGGGAAAAGCATGGAGCTTCCAGATGGGACTTAAGAAGGGGAAAGCCCCTGATACTCACATAGAAAGCCACATACCAAGAAGAACATTTGGGGAAATCTACAAACGCAGGCATAATCATGAAGCAGAACCAATTTCTTCCCTACTAAAAAAGCCAATCTCGGCTTGGACCTCAGCTTTACTATTACAATTTTAAATTATAGGATTATTTTTGTCTTCAGTTACTCCGTCTGTGTTTAATTATACACCACTGTGATGATAGCAGCTATTTTGAGGACACTGTACCTTTTCAGGCTCTGTATCCCCTCTCCATGTGATACCGGAGTTAAAAAGAGGAAAGCAAAATAGAAGAGGTGCAGGTGGTTGTGTTTATGGGCTTCAGGGAGATATGATTACCTCACTCGGCTGATTGCTACCTGAAGGAAGTCAGATTACAATTAAGACTGTCAGGTAAAGCACACAATTAAAGTTCATTGCAAACGCTGTCGACAAACTGGTATTAGCTGGGAAATGCACTCTGGCAAACAGATGTACCCTGGAAAATAGAAAGGGAATGTTTCCTTCTAGAACAAATCTACTTTATCAAATCTGACAACTTTCACTTGAGCTCTGGGTCCTGCACTCAAAAGAGCTTCTCATTTGATTTAAGCAATTGGCACATAACATGTGGTTGGAAATGAGTTGACTCATTAACTTATTTTGCTTAGTAGAAAAGGTGAGGGCGAGAGAAAACATGCTTGCATCACCACATTTTGCTCTTTGCCTTCCAGATATTCTTAAGATCTAGAAATACTGCATTCTACTATGTTTATTAAGAGGTGAGGTTGTGGTTCTAGAATTGGAATATTCTCATTGCAGAAAGTCAGAAAAAAAATCATACCTCTCTGTTTTTAAAATTGGCTTTTAGTCATTCTAATGGTGTGGCTCTACCTGGCCTGTGTGTTATCAATCTCTTTAAATATCTACTTGCATTTATGTGACACTAATAAGAAAGAGTTCCCAAAGACAAATAGCAATTCTGCTATTTGATTTTACTCCATAAGTAACTGTATATATCATTTCCTCTTAATAAAGTGGAGTATTCCCTCAGCTCACACACATCACAGACATTACTGCTAATGGAAGTTATACATGGGATTGAGCAGAAACTACACCTGCTACTCCCAAGCTTCCACTCTGTGTTTTCCTCTACTAATGGTATTTTTCATCTGGTTAGTAATGGAAGCAGTTGAGCTGGGGAATGGATATCAGAGAGATTCAAATCAAGGGGAAGTTTGCTTTTCTCCATAATACTGGGAGCAAATGGTCTAGAATAGACCTCTTTCTATGAGGGAAACTGCTTCACCAACAGTAGAATTGCAGGAAAATGCCAGATTAGAAACATAGAAAGAAAAGGAACACATAGTATTCTGGGTTAGGATGAGAAGAGTTTTAGGATGTAGGCATCGTCTTCTTCTCATGGCACATCACTGTCTTGGGAAAATTAATGCTTCCATGTTCCTTTCAATTACTTTACTCATTAAAAAGATTTAGGATTAAATGAGATAATGTGTATAAAGCTTGAGTAGGCCCTCAAAGAATGCTAGTTTTCACTCTCCTTTCCTCAGAATCTTTGGTGTCCAGAGTGCACAACTATTGGTTTCATGTCATGTAGCATGTTCCAAGGTCACTCCTTCTAGAAGGCCCCATCACTGCCAATGTAAGCTTAGAACAGCCAGTGCACAGCGTGAGTCATGTCCAGCTCTGCTACTGATTGCTAGCAGCAGTAACCCAGTGTGTCCTGAGGAATTCAGAAAGTGCACTGACCTTCTACTACATTCTTTCTAGTATGTGCTTTTAACTGAAGTATCAATTATATGCAATAAGGTAGGAAAAGTGCATAAAGGTTAAATAAACAGCTTGATATACTTTGATATATTTCTAGATAAGTGTCCATTCCTGAAAACATCACCTAATTTTAACAGACTTTATTTTCACTTCTTTTAGTAAAATTTACAAGAGTACCTCAACCTCCACTTCCTTCAGTATAGAAGAACATTACATTCCTACCTGCTCTCTTCTGAGGCACTTTGAAGTTATTATTGTTCTTCTTAACCAAGATGTCCCAGGCTTTTAGACTTCTGCTACCTGATACGGAAGCATGACTGTGGAAATGAGAACACAAAACAGAACAGAACAAAAAAACCTCTTTCTAATCACTAAGCATTTGTACTGCAGGAGTGAAGATGTGAAACTCTCCCAAACGTGAGAGATGACATCTGATTGTAATTTATTTGTGGCAGTGAAGGCAAGGGAAAATACAATGAAATTAATATTGAATCAGTGCCTATTCTGAACCAAGGATTGTGCTTGGTGGTTTACAGAGCTGTAGCCTTGAATCTTCCAAGCATTCTCTGTAGAAAGCCACACTTAATACTCTTCTGAATCTCCATCATTTTCTTACTCTCTTCTTCTAAACACTTTTGTAGTGATCATCTTGCCACAGAGTTATTCTTTGTAGGTATTGTTTTGTTCGCATCCCCCATTTCTCTCTGTCTCTATTTCTCTTTCATTTTCTCTCTTCTTCTCAGTCTCTCATTCCCTCTCTTTTTCTCTCTCTCCCAGCCTTCCCCCTCTTTCTGGCCCTTCTTTTAGCCTTCCCTTCTTCCTTTGACATTCATGAGCATCCTTTCTTGATTTCTTGTCTTAATCTCTCTCCTCTCTGCTGTACACAGATAGTTCAGATTGACGAAAATCCATTTGTAATTGGTTCCTGAGAACACTAGTCCTCAATATTGGGTGTTAGGCCATCTCATAAACTGTCTTCTTCAGTCATCTGTCACTGGCAGAGAGAGACTCAGAGGTTCCAAAAGTGACAGCTATCTCCTGGAAGGGAGCATATGCTACTTCACAAATTTGGCTACTTGTATTAGTTGAGTCATTTGCCACCTTTTTTAGAAGACTTATTTCTTCACTTGATCCCCGTTTCTTTTTCTTTTTCTTTTTCTTTTTTTTTTTTTACCAGTTGTAGGCATCCTTCATCGTTCTGAGCCAATATCCACATTAATCTCTTCTATTATGTTAATTACTGTAATTCTTTAACATCCTGTTCAAAGCAATTTAAAACAATGAAATAACATCTTACTTGCATAGAATTACTAACGTTTCTCAGGAGCTTTGCACCCTACACGGTGACGTAGGCAATTTGGTCATTATTTCCATGTCTCTGAATATGGAGGGAAGGGACCCGATGGGATGTTATGGGTCACTTTTCCCACCCTGCAATGGTCTGTGTTGTGTTTTGCAGTTTCTCTGTCCTCCACCACAAGATAAACTTAAGACCCAGGACCACATATGTGTAGTTCACTTTTATATTTGCAGCATTTATGCCGCACTAAGCCCTGAGACATCCACAGTGGGCTGTGGATTTGAACCGGGAGCGCCAGTCCAAAACCGTGCCATGTGGGGGACTGTCCATCCGTGAGGCCTCAGTTTCTATTTCCCTTGGTTTGAATTTGCTCCTTGTGACCTGTAAGCCCTTTGTCCATGTGTGGCTTTTCCACGTGGTAGCTGTCTCTTCTTCAGTAATACTCCTAGGGCTGTCGATACTTCACCTGTCTTGCTGCTGAGACCCTTAGACAGTCCATCTCTTAACCAGAGTTTCTGTAACTAATCTTCATAAGCCCAGGGAAACCCAGTACCCTGGCCTGACTATGCCCCAGGAGGCAGAGCCTCCCTTCACCTTATGCTCAGCAATTATGCCTCCTGTGGTGAGGAGACTTGGGAGCCTATCCCGAGAGTCCTTTCTGATTCCTTTTATTCCTGGTTCTCCTGCTATATCTCTCCTTCTGATCTTTGAGACCACGTAGGTCTTAACTCTCCAGGGATGTTAGTCCCTTCCCCATATTCAATACACATAGTAACAGTAATGGAAACAATGACCCCAAGAATCTTCTTGCTTCCTTTATTGCCTTTTCAGATTAGAATGTGACTATGCAAATAAATCATTCAGAATCAGTTCTTTTCTGATAAGGTCATTTATTTATTTATTTACTTACTTGTTTGTTTATTTATTTAAAGAGCGTGCGTGGGGGAGGGGCAAGAGAGAGAGAATCCCAAGCAGGCCCCGTGCTGTCAGTGTGGAGCCCAACTCAGGAGTCAAACCAACAAACTGTGAGAACATGACCTGAACCAAAACCAAGAGTCGCATCCATAACCGAGCCACCCAGGTGTCCCTGAAAAGGGCTTTTAAATGGACCATATTGCTCTTTCTTTCTTCCTCCAAGCTCTCACTTGGGATTCATGGAAGTAATTGTCACCAGATTAAATTCATCCATAATGGCAGTAGAGTTTTATTATATTCTGGAATTTCCAACATCTGCAATTATTAGGCGTCTAAGAAACAAATCAGCGCTTTGAAGAGTCCCACTTTTGCATGGCGTTCAGCTAATAGTCCTGTATTCAAGGCCAAGGACCATTGGCTTTAGGCTAAAACTCAGGCTTCCCACCAGAGTGGACTTGGCAGAGCCTGGCACACAACTCCAGTTAAACCCTGATTTGCAGGGGTGCCTCGGTGGCTCAGTCGGACACCCGGCTTCGGCTCAGGTCATGATCTCACAGTTTGTGGGTTTGAGCCCCGTGTCGGGCTCTGTGCTAACAGGTCAGAGCCTGGAGCCTGCTTCAGTTTCTGTGTCTCCCTCTCTCTCTGACCCTCCCCTCTCTCTGTCTCTCAAAAATAAGTAAAAAACATTAAAACTTTTTAAATAAACCCTGATTTGCAATATGTTGGTAAAATGAGACTCAGACTGAATATTCTGATGAACAATCATTTTGAAAGAATAAAGCACCTCTTTTGATGTTCAGCACTGAAAATGCTTCTGTCCCTCTGCCCCGGGCATACAGGCTTTGGACTCCTGGAGGGGGTTTTCCATGGTGGTTTTATTAGCACAGTTGTATCATGGAATTTGTCAACCCACCCAAGTGAAGACTAGGTAGTGAGAAAACTAGGAATTCAAAAATTATAATGTATTTTATGTGCTTTAATTTAAAAAATAGGTGGAGAAGGAAAAATTCTGGAATCTATGTTTAGTTTGATTTGAGTTTAGATTTGGGTTTGGGGTCTCTGATTAGTCCCTTCCTATGATGAATATCTTACCGTACTTGTACCCCTGGCTTGGGTTCAGGCAGAGGTCCCTGGGAACCTTGGTTCTTCCGATTGCTGGTTATGTAAATTGTTTCTGTTTCTCATTCTTTCTGAACCTTTGTTTTCTTGTCCATGCAATAGAGAGGCACACGCCCCTTGTCCTGCTCTGAGGATTAATTGGAATAATGTGGCACCGTTATACTACTTGCACAGAATAAAATATAGGAAAGGCATTAGTTACCTCTTGTTCTTGTTGGTACTACTACATATATTCATTGCCTCATTCAACAAATATTTGTTGTTCTAGGCACCGTGTAAGATGCTATAAATATAGATACAAATAATAATTATTGCCCTTAGTGTGCTCACCCTCTGGCAGGAAACACAGAGAAGGAAATCCTGCAGTTTTAGTTCAGTGAGCTAAGTGCCACAACGGAGGAGAAGATAGAAACTTTAACTGCCACATTCCCGTAATGGTGCACTTACTGCAGGAAGGAAACTTTTCCCTCCATTGAGCACTAAGCCAGGAACACAGAGCGGCTGCTTTCGCCTGCACCTGCTCAGCCCACGGTGGAGCTGAACTGCAGCAGTAAGGGGCTGGCAATGGGGCCTCCACACATTTTCTGCTGGGCACAAGGTCAGGTGTTCCTCTCCGAACTGAGATTTTCTCTCTGTGCCTGCTTCCTAACCAGTTGTGAGGAAGCATCAGTCCCCTGGACAATGTGCATCAGTACGCTCATGGTGTCTATCTCAGGAACAAGGAGAAACTGGAAACCCAAAAAGTCTTCTAGGAACATGTTTTTGGTTCTTTTATCCCTGTAGATACATCTGAGTCTAACCATAACTCTTTAAGAAACTGAGACTCAGAGGAGAAAGTTA
The DNA here is from genome assembly GCF_006229205.1 of Suricata suricatta. NCBI lineage: Eukaryota > Metazoa > Chordata > Mammalia > Carnivora > Herpestidae > Suricata > Suricata suricatta. The sequence continues at coordinate 148,469,390 of NC_043703.1, forward strand.
TTTGCCTTAGAGGAGACAGTTAGGTTGGGACAGACCCAAGACTAGGACCTGGGCCTCCAGACTCCTAGTACACAGCTCCTTCTATCTGCTAAATCTGTCAGAGCAATGTGACAGAGAAGCGCTGTGGATGAGGAATCACAAAAATCAGTATCATAGAAAATTTTTTAAAAGAAATTTTAATGTTTATTTACTTTTGAGAGAGAGACAGAGTGTGACCAGGGGAGTGCAGAGAGAGACATACACAGAATCCAAATCAGACTCTAGGTTCTGAGCTGTCATGACAGAGCCTGATGCAGGGCTAGGACTCAGAGACCACAAGATCATGACCTGAATTGAAGTCAGATGCTCAACCGACTGAGCCACCCAGGCGCACCTCATAGCAAACTCTTAATAAGAGCATCTAACAATTACCAAGTGGCTGTTTTGTATCAGGTATTGTTTAAAGATTTTGCCGATTACTAATTTATTTGGGCCTTGAAACAGTAATAAGACCTGGATAGTTTTATTCCTATTTTATAAATAGAGTCATAGAGCTATTGAGTCGTTGTCCAAGAACACATACTAGTAGCTGGCAGGGGAAGACTTTGAGCAGCCTGACTCTCTGAATGCATCTCTGTGCTATCCTCCCTTGATACCATTTTCTAATGACCACCCCCGGCCCAACCTTGGGCTGGCCACACCAGGATTAGGAGCAGCAGTGTGACTACTGATCACAGGGTTTAATCATCACTTCTGTAAAAGGAAGGTATTACAGATTAAAATCAGAGCAGAGTCATATATGACCTTGGTTATAAGGGTTGGTCTTCGAAAACATCAACCCTTCTGTTAAAAATAAGGAAATGTGCTGTAAGCCTTGATCGGTGAGACGGCTAGACCCTGATTGCTTTCATTCTTTCAGGCATTTGCTCAGTATATACTTGAGTGTGTCCTATGAAGCAGACACTGCCCAGTATTCTGGAATATTGAGAGGACCAGACATAGGACCAGACATATCCTGGAACAGTGAGTAAAAGAAAGTCTTCTAAAAACTATAGGGTCTCGCCTTTCCAAAATATTGGGGATTCTGATATCTGCACTTGCCACCACTTATGTTTTTCTTCCTGAAATTCACAACTTCCTCTTCTGGAAAATTCCAATTTGTCCTTCAAGGCCAAAAGAAAATATCACCCTGATGTTTTAGCTTTCCCTTCATTTATGGGAAAATTATTCACCATTATCTCTATGTTCTCATAGCATTTTCTGTGTACAAATCTTACAGCACCTATTGCAATGTATTATAATGATGTACTTACCATTCTTCCCTGTATCCTGGCTGAAATTTATATTGTCATTGTCATATCTCTAATACTCAAAATAGAGCTTGAATCATAATAGAGATTTAGTGAATATTTGGGTTCTATGTATTATTGTACCATCTCTTTATTTCTTATTATTCTTATTACTCTTCTTTGTCCCCTGGGTTCCGACAGTAGATACCTTGATGTCAGGGTTGATGTTTGCTCCTTGTTTTTTATTACTAATATGAAGTGCAGTGCTGAGAAGAAGGTACACAAACTCTGTCCCAAGAGGTGGGTAGGGAATGATGTGTATCTTTTCAAGTTTAATTTCTCAGATTCTTGGGTCTTTAGAAAGTGGTAGTACTATTATGCGCTCAGCTTGGTTCAAAGTTTGTGTCAACAAAGGTCCCAGTGTGAATCCCATACTACAGAGAGGATTGGGACATCCAATGTTACAGACCATGAGTCTGTGCTCCTTTGCATACCTCAGGTAGTTCTGTGTCCTGGAGGTCTCTTGACAGCTGCTCTGGTTGCTCTATCTCTAGGTGAACCATTCTTGAGATACCCAGAGTTTGGTAAGGATATACTGCTCATTCATTCTTTTTTATTCTATTCTATCCCATTTTATCCTGTAAAAACAATTTCTTGAGCATGTGCTAAGTGCCTGGCACTATCCTACATGCTTGCAATGCATCAGTGAACAAAAGCGATCAAAAATTGCCAACCACATAGAGTTTACATAGTGAGAGGACACATGATAATACTATTGGGAATATATAAATATATTTTATAAGGTATTAGAAAAGGGAGTATGATAAAGAGACAGGAAAGAGTTCAGGGAGAACTACCAAGATGAGGCAATAACAATTTTCATTCTAGTGGTTAAGGTGGGTCTCCTTGTGAAGTAACATTCGAGCAAAGACGTGAAGCAGGTGAGGGGTTTAACCTATGCACATTTGGCAGGGGGATTTCAAAGCAGAAGAAATTGTTAGTGAAAGGTGATCTTCTATATGCCTACCTTCCACTGGCATAACACATTTTTATAATTGTGTGCCTGCCCCTGTTGCTCCCTTCAGATTTCTCCAACACTGAAATGTAAGTTAAATTAACAGGCTTGAAAAGGTAGAGTCTGTCACCATTTATAGTAAAACCCCACAAGAATGGACACTACATCCACAGATGAGGCTGAGTCCACTTGATGGTTACAGATTTGAACATAACAGAAGTCAGAAATTGTCACAGTTATTAACACCTTCCAGCCTCAGGGAAAGAGATTTCAGGATCTGTTCAGACTTGCCACCTTCCACCTGCATTGGGCAAAAGCCCTTTGGACCACAGATGTGTGAGGGAACAGGCCGGGTCAAAGTGCAGGTGCTTCTGTTGGTGGGTCTCTGAGCCTGATTTATTCCTTTTGCCACCTTTGAGGGAACCTGATCTCAGTGAGGAATGAGTTTCACAGTAAGAGACAGTAGTGCCAGAACTTCCCAAAAGGATTCAGTTACCCTTGTGTTTTACATTCTTGTGTCTGTGTCTACTCTGTTTGCCATGTCTCTGGGTCTTTGCCCATAGTGTGGGGGTGGGTTGGTGGAGAGGCACTGGGGTTTTAGCAATGAACCAGTACAATTTCTGTCTACCGTGAGTTGAAAAGATAATAGGGAAATAAGAATCTGTCATATAAAAATAGTCAACAACTGAGATTCTAAATGTAGTTTTCTGTAAGTCATGGATGTAAAAGCTCAGAAAAGAAAGACATTCCCAGGGACCTAAGGCACCACGGAGGGCTTCCTGGAGGAAGTGGGGATCTGAAAAACATATGGAGGTTATGAGGCTGGTGAAAGAAGACCCTTCCAGGCTAGATCAAGTGACTGGCATGGTAAGAACTGTGTGAGAATTAGAGGCTGGCAAGGGAAGAAACTATAAGATCATTTTTTTAAGTTTATTTATTTTGAGAGAGAGATAAAGAGTACGTACCCATGAGCAGTGGAAGGGCAGAGAGGAGAAGAGACAGAGAATCCCAAGCAGACTCCACACTGCCACTTTAAAGACCGAAGTATGGCTAAAACTCATGAACCATGAGATCATGACCTGAGCCAAAATCAAGTCATTGCTAACAAAAACCAAGGTGCAATCTGGTGACAGGGATTAGAATCTATCTTCAGAGGACCTGGTTATGCCCTGCCACCATCAACTCAACACCAACTAACAGTCAGGACTTGGAAATCAGTATCTTTGCTTGTGAAATTAAAATTATTTACAGAATTTTCAAAGTCAGTTGAAACAATTGTCATGGATTCCTTGTAAAGTATAAATGAGGTACATATGCCCCCTTCAAATCATTAGCATCATCTTGATTATGCCACATGGGTTATTGCCTTCCAGAAGCTACTAATTTAACCTTGAATTGGCTAATAATTGGATAAAGCAAATAGACAACAATAACAAAATACAAACAAGATCAAGTATGAAGAGAGAATGCAACCAGATTAAATTGAACCAGAAATAATAATAGCTTATTTGCAAAGCATGGAAAGGCTTTTTGCCTATGGTTCAATTTCCTTTCTTTTTCTTAAATTTTTAAAGTTTATTTATTTTTGAGAGAGAGAGAGAGAGCGAGCGAGCGAGCGAGCATAAATGGGGGAGGGGCAGAGAGAGAGGGAGACACTGAATCTGAAGCAGGCTCCAGACCAAAGACTTCTAAGCACAGAGCCTGACATGGGGCTCAAACCCTTGAACCGTGATATCATGACCTGAGCTGATGTCAGACACTTAACTGACTGACACACTCAGGTGCCCTTCCTATGGTACAGTTTCTAAACAATTGTTCTGTTGGCCATTAGTGTACCGAAAGCTATCCTTATGGCTCTGCTCAGACATCTGCTGCAGGAAACAGGCAATCTGTGGCCCACTTCTGCATGCTCTCTGGCAAGCAAGGAATAGTTAGGGTTCTCATAAAATTAATTATCTAAACAGAGACATTTTTGAGAGTGGAAGAATATTAGTAACCAGATTATTCTAGGAAAACTGGGTTATTTGGTCACTTGTCAAACAGTTCCATTACTTTGATTGGTATAGTAAACACAGAGACTCTGAGATGCATCCCAAAATTACAGAGGATTCTGGTTACAGAATTGTTGCCTCTGCTTATAACTACCAATATCCTGACTCTGATGAAGCCATCTCTGGGGAGAGATTGGGAAGGCACATGGTGTATTCCAAGGTAGGGCTATAATCAATTATCTCTCTGCTTAGTCTTCCTGAACAGGTAAAGACCCAAGGACTTCTAAGATAATGCTCTAGGTGATTTATATTTTCAGTCTCTAGTACATTTCGTTGCTGATCCCTGTGTGTACTTTGTGCTATGTAAAGACTTTCTGCTTCATGGGCATGTAAACTTCCTTTGAATCTTGTGGATTGCCACTTTCTTCTTCTTTTTGTTAAGTTTATTTTTTATTGAGATGGAGAAAGAGAGCACACAAGTGGGGAGGGGCAAAGAGAGATGGAGAGAGAGGATATCAAGCAGGTTCCATGCACACTCAGCCCAGAGCCCAATGCAGGGCTTGATCTCAGAGTTTGTGAGGTCATGACCTGAGCCAAAATCAAGAGTTGGGCACTTATTAATCCATTGAGCTAACCAGGCACCCTGTTACTTTCTTAATCTACCTCCCATCATGCTCATGGAATCACTGTGTGAGGTTAAAAAAATTAAAAAAAAAAAGGAAGATGAATATGTATCCATTTTAAAAGTAGAGAAGCTGGAGTTTAAAATTCACACAAAGGTTCAGATTCTTGTTAGCACCATGACTTCCAAATGCCATCTCCCCTTTGAAGACTTCCTCATCTGTACCAATGACTTGTTTTTGTTGTTGTTTTTTTGTTTTGTTTTGCAGATCTATTACACATTGGGTATGCCTTCCTTTTGATACTTAATGTTTGCTATTGTGAATTCTCCTAGACAATTAACCTCTAGAAGGCAGAGACCATCTGTAAATTAGCTTGTACTAACTCACTCTGCCTACTCCAGTGTTTGGTATTTGTTTAACAAGTATGTGTTGACAAGCATTGTGCCTGCAATTGGTTTTGTCTCTCTGCTGTGATAATACTCCAAGTCTGAGGTCTCTTTGGAGAGAAGGCTCTGCAGAGCTGAAGAATGTCAAGAGTATTGTGCAGAACAGTAGATGTAGATTTAGACAGGAAGAGTTGCCAACTGCTAATGCAGTTGAACGAATAATTAGCTAAAACTCATAAGAGTGGATGGATGTGTACCTCCTTCTATCATAATGCCATAAAAAATCACTAGTATGCAGGAGGGACTTAATCAGTGACTTTGAATAAATGAATGGATACAGCAGGAGAAGAGAAATGAAATGCTGTGCAATTTACAGCCATGTCTGCTGTATCCACTTATTGAGGGTCAGTTCTCTCCTCCCTGGAAGGTACCCCAACCAAGGCAGGGTGATAGCTTAGCAGGGATGGTTGGGAGAAGGTGAAACCTGGTGACCAATGAGGTTCCCTCCAGACATGAACATGTATGATTTAAGTACTATTTTTATTTTTCCCATTTTTGGCTTTTAAAACTTTGTCTTGTGAAGACAACTAAAGTAGTTTGACTCAGAGACATTTACCCAGAGATTTCGCATTTTCTATAACCTCCCAATTCATCTTGTTTATATTATGCAGTCAGACCTGGAGTGTAACTACAGAACCGTGATGCGTGGGAACAGTTGAGAGGAACACTGTCAATGGAGGCAAGATGGATTGGACTTTTTCTCTTCTGAGAAGTCTTTGTCCTCCCCAACACTACCTTCTTGGAGTTCACACAAAGGTTCAGATTCTTGTTAGCACCATGACTTTCCATGCAAAGTGGTGGGATGTGTATAATATTTTGAGATTATCAGTAGTCTGTTCCAGATCATTTGTGAATTAATAACAAATAGAGAAAAACTATCATAAATGAACAAAACTTGATATACTAGATGTAAGGAAAGACACATGATTTACCCCTTTCTATTTCATCGTTGTTAAAACTATTGTGACTATTCCCAAAGTCTGAGGGCTGGTGTTCTTCAAAGGTACACATTAACACAATTACTTCAATGGGAGAGAGAAGAGAGAATCATGACCCATGATTCCCCATTCAAAACAAGAGTCTAGAACTGAGACTGGAATGAACTGTTAGCAGCTTCCTTCCAAGTTTGCTCACTTTAGGATTGTACCTTTGTATTATTTCTATTATTGTCATCTTAATCTCTGACAACATGATCAGGAGTTTCTCTTCCTGCTATACACTGGATAGTCATTGAACTGGAAGCTTCTACTTCATTCTTTAGAACTAAAGATCATGTAAAAGCATGCAAAACCACAGATATGTGAGGAGCAATATCTGAAGGTAGTGTCTCTTATAAATAAACATTTCCATAAATCTAAATTAATCAGATCTATAAAAGAACAGAAGCTCGGACTTTTTGTCAAATTGTAAACGTGTCATTGACTTAGAATGGATGGTGCAGTGAAGATTCTGGGAGCAGCCTAAGAGTACCGGAGAGTTGGACAGGGACCTGGGGAAGGGAAGAGGGGCAGGAAGTAGGACAGAAGGTGTTTCTTTTTATTGGGGACAAGTCTGTATCATTTCTCCACCCGGGGTTCCCCATCATTTATAGAAAATCGGTCCCCATTGGGGAAGGGCAGAGATTTCTGGAGTTCAGTAGCCACTGAGATTATAACTTCCACTTACTAAGACAGCCTTCATTTCTCCAGTCTCTGTAAAAATGCAGCAAGTTTCAGCCCTGGTTGCATATTCTTTTATTCACTTTGTCTTCCTGAGATAATACACTTTGTTAAATGTGTTTATTGTAACTTTAATGGGCTTGCAGAGAGAAAGGAGATAACAGTAAAATAAAAGTTATTATTTAAGCTTTCTGATTTTGAATATATTCCTCTCAGGATCAAGGTAAAGATGAACAAGTTAAAGTATTTACCATGGTGTTGGCATGTAGTTAATACCCAAATTATATCATCACCATAATTATTATCCCCATTACTGGTATAACCTTGTATTGTGTATTCATTGTGTCTCTGATTTCTACCCTGTGTCCTCATATCTTTGTGCCCTGATTATATAGGCAGTTCCTCTATTGGAACATAATGCTTACTTCTAAATCCTGGCTTACCCTTGGAATTTATGTTTTGGGTTTTCCCTTTTAAAACACTGATACCTAATGATTGATAACTCTCCCAGTAACCTGAAACCCATTACTGGAACCAGTGCACTGGTTCCCACTTGCTCAGGAGTAGATGTATTTTCCAAAGAGCTCAACAATGCAATGTAAAGAAAGGTTTGAGCAAATAAATAGCAATAAATCCCAACGCAAACTCTACAAAAAAAAAAAAAAAAAAAAGCATGCACAGTGAAAATCCAGAGAAGGCAGCAATTAACCATATAAACAATTTATCCTAGAGAAGATTATTTCTTGAACTGTAAGAGTCTTTCCCTAAGGTTTTCTTTGTTTTTAACCCCACAGTCTAATCTTTTTCTAAATTCACCCATTTGATTTTCTCACATATTATCTTTTACTGCCCACCTCTCCTTGTTAACACTGTCCTTATCCCAGGCCTGGCCTTCACACCATGCCTAGAGCATGGTACTATTTGCCATATGGGACTGTTTATAATTATCATTCCCTAGCCTAATACATCCCACATACTGCTGTCAGGTTAAACAACTTTCAGTATTCACTTGATCATAAAACACTATAATCAGAGAGGTAGAGTTTTCCCAACACCATTTACATGAAGGATTTCTGGTGTGTTCTAAGATCTTTCCAACTTGAATTGCTCTGATTTGCAACCAAATATCCATTCTGTGTTCATTTATTAATTTTTTATTAAGTCAGTTAGTTAGCAGTCAACATATAGGTAATAGTTGACTTCTCGTGAGGTAGGCAGTGTAACCAGAATTTTGACACCCTTGGCCATATGGCTCCCTCCCTTCCTCCCTCCTCACTTTGGCTCTCTCCTTTTCTCCCTCTCTCTGCATTTCTCTTGCGTGTGCTTATTTTTCTCTCTTCCTCCATGTTTCTGTGTCTCTATCTCTGTCTGGTGGATGTGCTTCCTTTCCATCCAGCCACACACACTGCTCAGACACTGACATCCATATCTAGGTGTTCCCCGGGCTCTTCTGGCTGGCACAAAGGCAGTAAGCAGGTGGGTGTGTGAAATATGGTGAGCCAAAAGATTCATTCCTTTATTTTCTCCTAACTGCTTCAGCCTTCATAAAATCCAGTCCTATAGGTTATTGATTTTCACAAAAAGAAGAAAAACGAGTGGGGGTGGAAAATTATGATGTTATGTCCTAAATGAATTTTTCACAGAAAAAGAAGAAGAAGAAGAAAAACAACAACTATTCTTCGTCTTGGGCAGTTGGTCAGAAATGAGGTTTGGGGTATGGAATAGGAAAGGCAGGAGTGCGTCTGTCCCCAGGGGCGAACAAGCATTGATCTCTTGGGTGATTGCCCTGACTACCTCTGAAGCTGAGAATTAGGTTCAATATGTTAGTGCTAACATTTAAGTCCTTTCAAATCTCCAGGGGCAGAATCTGCTTTCTTTCCCTCTACCTCATTTATGGTTAGGGGAAAACTGACTTAACTCTTTAGCTTCTAGCTTTGCTCTTCGTACAGAAACCTAGTGCTCAGGAAATCCATGGAAGCATTGATGAGATGTTTTAACTTTTGTTTCACAAGCAGTGTTGAAAATTAAGATAAAGCCAACTCTCTACCTCTATAATCATTTACTTTCTGGCTAAGATAACGGTAAAGGACCCATTCCTTTTGCTTATCATCTATGAAGAACACTCACTAGCACAGTGTTGCGAAAAGGCAGTCAGACCTTGGAGTCATTTAGGGAGCTTTTAGAATGTACATTTGCAGGAGCAGCCTCAGATCTTCAAGCTATGCCTCCCAGGGTGAGCCCTGGGAATCTGTATTTTAACTTTCTTATAGTTTACATTAATTAGCTACTCAGTGTAAAAGGACAAAGGCAATGCAAGCAGGGATGGGGCACCAAACTCCAAGGATAAAACTGCTGCAGATCAAAAATTTAAAGCTGTGTTGCCTAATTTTATGAATATGTCACCAAAGAAAAGAGCATAATAAGAGAAGAGTTTGAACTGCAGACTTGTAGCAGCATAAAGATGTCCCCAGAAAGCATGTCTAATGATCTATTGATAAGTGTTATGAGATCTGGGGTCAGGCAAGGAGTAAGGAAGAGGTGGAAAACAGTCCTATGGAAAAAATTGCTCAACATTCCTCAGTCGTCATAGAGGGAGGCTTAATGAGACGGAAACCTACCAAATATTTCTATAACCTAAAAATGCAACCTGTTCTCTTAGAAGAAAATCTGGTAAGGAAGGGTGTTGAGCAGAGTTTTTGTAAGCTAAAGGACTTTGATTTGAGCCACACAAGCTAGTGAATATAGGAACCTGGGTAATATGTGCCCTTGAGGCAAAAGATAAATTAGATTTGGCCTGAGGATGTTTGGAACAACAAGGTCATGTAGAGGCTGATAAATACACCAAATTGCTCCCCTCCAGCCTTCTGCACAGGATGTTCCAGCAATAGCCAGAGCTGCTCAAGAAAGAATAATTTCAAGAGGAATAATTGGAAATAAGCCAAGAGGAAACCTATGAATGAAGAACCGTAAGCCATATTTTAGTCAAGTTAATGAATTCTAAGGAAAAAAGAATCACAAGTCATTGATACAGTGATGCATAGGGTGGGGATATCAGACTTCTGTATAGCGAACAAAGGGGTCAAAGGAACAAACCTTCAACCTCCATATCCATGAAGTAGAAAGGGAATTAATTTGTTCACTCATGGATTTATTCAGCTACTATTAATTGAATATGTACTATGTGCCAGTCACTACTGGAGGATTTAAGGATATAGTGCTTCACCACAGAGACAGGCCTCAGCTCTCAGAGAGCCAATATTCTAATGAAAGGAAGAAGAAATGAAAAAATAAATAAGAAAAAGTGTTTTGGAGTCAGAATAACCTGGTTTCAAATCTCAGCTGTACCACTTACCATCTGTATTGAACTTAACCTTGTTGCGACTATTTTCTTCTCTGCAAAATTGATAGGAATGCCAACCTTGAATGGTTGTGATGAGGATGCAAGAAAATTTGTGGTGCTGAATAATATCTGAAATATAATGAGCATTTTATAAATATGTGTTGAATGAAAAATTGGCAATATGCAGGAGCCAGTTAAGAGGGAGAGGATGAAATTCAAAGCACAGTAGAAGAATGTACTCCTAAAGAAGTAGAAAAATGGTTGATACACACATACACACACACACATATACACAAATATGTATTAATGCATCTATATCTATATGAAAGACAGAGAGCCACAAAAAGACAGAGAGAAGCAGAGAAAGAAGACACATAGTTGAAGATGTAGGTGAGGTAACTTGGTGAGTTTGGAACAGAGAAGGCAGAAAGCCTTAGCTAGTGGTTTCTATTTCCTCTATAATACAGAAGTTAAGGAAGGAAGAGCTGAAATCTTCAAGGAGGGTAATGATATTGAGGAGGAGAGTAGTTGTGTAAAATAATTCAGAATGGCATAGCATAGTGTGTTGGGGTGCTTGGGTGGCTCAGTTGGTTAAGAGTCTGACTTCAGCTCAGGTCATGATCTCACAGCTCAGGAGTTCAAGCCCTGAATCAGGTTATGCACTGACAAGCTCAAAGCCTAGAGCCTGCTTCAGATTCTGTGTCTCCTTCATCTCTCTCTGACCCTCTCCCGCTGACACTCTGTCTCTCTGTCTCTCTCTCTCTGTTTCTCTCTCTCTCTCAAAAATAAATAAACATTTTAAAAAAAAGAATGGTATAGTGTGTTGAACAGAGTGGCCATCACTTTTACAGGCTCAGAATCTGAATTTCTTCATCATATGGGAAGATTTCTATCTTTCAGAGATCTCTGAAAGAAGTTGTTGGAGACATAATTAACATAGGTACCTATTAATGTGTAGCAAGAAAAACTTGGTGACAGAAGAGTCAGAATTCATGGTAAGAAGCTTAGCCAACTTCTTACAATCTGAAGGCCTACACAGAAACCCAGATGGCAATCATGGAACTACCATAGTGTCTAACAGAATCTCAGAATAGAGTCTCTGATTAAGGTAGGTTGGGGAATACTTTGCACTTTTAAGGAAGGTTTTGTCAGTGGGACTCAAACATTCTCCCCCCAACCTCACCTAAATGGACACTAGCAGCAGCAGCATTGGTCTCTCTGACTGCCCTTCTCCCAAGTTTTCATAGGACCAACACTCCTTCTGGCCAAAATAGTGTTTCCTAGATATGTTAATATATTCTCTCTCTTTCCCTCCCTTCCTCCCTCCCTCTCTCCCTCTCTCCCTTCCTCTCTTCCTTCCTCTCCTCCTTCCTTTCTCCTCCCTTTCTCTCTCTCTCCTCCCCGCCTTCCTTCCTCTCTTCCTTCTTAACTTTTCACACACACCTTCCTTCCAGCTCTTCTTTCACTATGAAATGTTTCCTCTGTATCCATCATGGTTCATGGGTAAAGTGAGTATAAGGAAGCCTGATTCATACTTTGGGATTATGAACTCCCCCAGATTATCACCACAGAGCTGCTAATCAAGCAAAACCAAACATTTGTTAGGATTTACTGCATTAAGGATGGATACCATCTTCATAGAATCTCATCAATGCCTGAACTGAGGAAATCAGAATTTGAATATTTATAGGGCTTCGTGCTTTGAATTTAAGTTTATGTTTAAGGCAGACCTTTAGAGTGGGAATTGATTGGGACTGGGTACAATTTGTAAGGTAATGATTAGAATGGCAGACACAGTAGAGTGAAGGTCTTGAAGTGAGTCTTGATAAGTAAACTGTGGTTAATAAGCTATTTTCTAGCTGTATCTTATACACTGATTATGGGAAGTTTCTGAAGAATGCTGTGGAATTATTTATTAAGTTAAAGCTTATGTTTTTTGGGCAAAGCTTTCTTAGAACAAACAACTAAATTATTTTTAGGTCAGAAGTCTACAGTCATACTAACATAGTGGTCTCAATTCTCAATTCTTATGAACTAGTTGAAAATTCAAGGCATCACAGACAATGCATGATGGGTCTTTGAGGGTTGGATATAAGTCATGAATTCAGAAGGAAACATCTTCCAGAAAAAGTTGGCAATAAATCCTGATGCAACTTAACTAAGACTAGAATGTGTCTAGTGGAGAAGGTAGAATATTTCCACTGGAGATAATGATATCAGGAAAGATATGGAGGTGACAATTTTGTTCATGCATTTATGGAATTCTGCAGTGATTTATCTATATGAAGCAGATGTTAAATTTGGGGATCTATGCCAAAAAAGTCGAGTCATGATAAATTATTTTAGGAGGGGCCCAGAATTCTAGATAAATTGGTTTGAATTGGTTAAGATTAGCATGGAGGAATTTGAATCAGGGGATTCCTTGCACTGTTTTTGGCCATTTGAGATCCTGGGGGGTAATTTTAAAGAGAAGGCCAATCTGCCAACACTTACTGAAGATTTTAGTATCTAGAGGAGACCAATGAATCCAGTAAGAAATAGATAATATAATATCTGAAACCTTCTAGGAACATGTATTTTTTTATAATTTAGATAAAGTTCACATATTATAAAATTATCATTTTAATGATTTTAAGATTCAGTGGCATTTATTATACTTCTAATGTTTTAAAACTATCATCTCTATCTAGTTTCAAAATATTTCATCACCTCAGAAGGAAACTTCCCTTCACAGTCTCCCCTCCCCTCAACTCCTGGCAACCACTATTCTCTGCTTTCTCTCTCCATCAATTTGCCTAGTCTTAAAATCGCATAAAAGGAATCATACAAATGGAATCATGCAACACGTGACTTTTTGTGTGTGTTTCTTTTTCCTTTAGCATAATGATTTCAAGTTTCACCTGTGTTATATATATTCGTACAGCATTTTCTTTCAGAGATGAATAATATTCCATTGTATAGATATACCACTTTTGTTTATCCACTCATCAGCTGATCAACATTTGGGTTGTTTCTACCTTCTGCTATCTTGAGTAGTGCAGATATGAAAACTTGTTAAGTATATGCTTTTCCCCAAGAATTCTACAGTTCATGAAAACTGCACCCCTTCATAATTTTAGGTTATTTCTAACCTAACATTATAACCATCTACATCAATCAACAAAGACACTGAATGAATGCATTATCAAGATATGCACAAGAAAAATTAAGATGCACCTACCAATTTAACTTTGGTCCTAGCAGATTCTCTCCTGTTCTTCGCTGGAGAGTTCTTGGAACACTGACTAATCTAGACATGTTAATTTTTGGTAGTACTTTCTTGCCCACAGAAGATTATCAAAATTATGAAAGCCTTACATGTCAACTACAGAAAAGATGAAAAAACATTCAACAGTATAATTAAAAGATTATCAAAAAGTGACTCTGTTAACTAATGGTAGGTTAGAGTTTACATTTAATACAAAATGGTGCAGGGGCACCTGGGTGGCTCAGTCGGTTAAGCGTGTGGCTTCGGCTCAGGTCATGATCTCACAGTTCGTGGGTTCCAGGCCCGCGTCGGGCTCTGTGCTGACAGCTAGCTCAGAACCTGGAGCCTGCTTTGTATTCTGTATCTCCTTTCTCTCTGACCCTCCCCTGCTGACACTGTCTCTCAAAAATTAATAAAAAATATTTTTTAAAAATGGTGCAAAGTTGAGATTTGTCTCACCTGTGAAGTAATGAGAATACATATCACATGAAAGTAATATGATAAGAATGATATTTTGGAAGATGACTAATAAGGCAGCAGGATAGACTCATGAGTCAATTCTTATGAAGCCTTTAAAAGACTACCTGGCAGGGGTGCCTGGGTGGATCAATAGGTTGAGTGTTGACCGTTGATTTTGTCTCAGATTATGATCCCCAGGTTGTGGAATTGAGCCCTACTTTGGCCTCTGTGTGGAACCTGTTTAAGATTCTCTCTCTCTCTCTCTTTCTCTCTCTTTCTTTCTCTCTCTCTCTCTCTCTTTTTCCCTTTGCTCCTTTCCCTTCCACATGCTCTCTTTCTCTCTAAAAAAATAATACTAGAAATAATATTAGTTATAATTTGGAGAAGGAAGACAGATAGGAGGCAGGGAGAACAATCAAGAGGCCATGTTAATCACACAAAGATACTGGTGCTTGCCTTAGGGTAAAGGTAACAAGGAAAAGTCAAGCAAGTGCCAAAAGCAAAGTAAATTAGTGAGTCAGATAAAACACCAGGCAATCTTTTCTTTGTTTACCACACCATCTGTTAGCCTTAGGTCTGGTTATTCAACAAGTAACCGAGAAGCAGCAAGGGCTTCATCTGGGAGCTTCTTAGAAATGCAGAATCTCAGGCTCCAACCCAGACATTCAATGAATCTGAATCTGCATTTTAATAACTTAGCTGGATGATTCTGTCTCTCATTATTGAAGGACCTATTTTCAAATTCAAATGTCTCCTGGGTGGAAACTGTAATTTTGTTTATAGAAAGTTCATTGGTCTTATTTGTTTGGGCTCTTGGATGCATATGGCCACAACCCTTGGCATTTCCCAACTTCAGAAAAGATAACCTCTTCATTCCCTCATTCTTCTATTATTATGAGCATTTAAAAGACAAATTAAAATTCTACTTACTTTCCTTCAAAGGCTAAACTTCTTGTGCCTATTTACTCATTTATTCTATTATTTTTATCATTCACAACGATTTCTGGACAGATCAGTTGTTCAATGTTTTTCCCCTCCAGACTTTTTGAGAATTTGATAACATCTATGGAATTTCTTCACAGAAAAATGCACATAAACACACTGAAGTGTTTTCCCCCACACAATTCACTTTTGCATTGTAAATGTATTGCCTTCACATGTATTGACTGTAAAAATCTTCATAAATAATATGCCTCTTGTTTTTCATGCAAAAATAAATATACCTTCTTCCTGGAAAGTGGTGAATAAACCCAAACCATACAAAATAAACAGAATATAAAACATTTTATTACTGAGAAGTAAATTCCAATGAGATGCCAACTTTGACATTCAACTGATTCTAACTTTTTGTTTTGATTCCAAATGCTGAAAGCTCTTGACGTACAAAGGTAAGGATAAGCAGAGAGTATCAGAGTTCCCATGGCTCACGTTGCAGATGAAAATAGTCTCTCTTAAAGGAACAAGAGAATTCTTTAAAACTCTTCAGGTTGAATCTATGTCCCAGTATTTTCTTTTCTTTGTCCTCGAGTCAGTTGGACAATCTTAGGCAAAGTCTGAATCATTGATATTGTCTAAGTGAGCATGAAACAGCTTATGAATTTATTACTTCTCTAAATCTACCTAAAATTTGAAATTATTGAGCAGAACCAACCTCCAAAAAGAAAGTCTGTAGTTTCTTTTAAGGTATGACTGACTTTCAATTGTTGCAAAATGTGTGCGTGCACATGCACACGTATACACACACACACACACACACACACACACACACACGCAAAGAATTTTCTCCTCTTGGCTATAGCCAATGGAAGAGCTTTCACAAATATTTGAAGTTTTATAGGAGCACATCTCTTCTAGATTGGAAACTTACTTTATCCAAGAAAGGACATAGTTTTATTTTGGATTCTACTTTTCACACCCCCTTCAGCAGTGGGGGTTCATAACGATGATATATTGAAATTTTTGCTTTATTGATAAGATCAAATACATGCAGCAAGTAAGTCGAAAAATAAAGAAATTCTTCCCAAATTGCCTTAAGAAATGGATTTTTTCCTCTCTCTTCACACACACACACACACAAACACACACACACACCACGAGAGAGAGAGAGAGAGAGAGAGAGAGAGAGAGAGAGAGAGAGAGAAATGAAGTTTATTTAAGTGTTTTAACAATTATCCTGGTAAGCCAAATGATTTCTGTACAATAGTAATAGTAATCTCTGTACACATTTTACTTTAATTTCTTAAACGGTGATGTTTCAAGGTCTGAGGCTGGTAAAGATAACAGTTTGCATGGCAATAAGCCAAGATTTCTTTAAATAAAATTGTGTGACTCTAGAAAGCAATGAATAACAGTAACTTTCATTCATCAAAACACCCAAATCATATGTTTTACATAGAAATTATTGCTTTTCCTGAAAATATGTGGCCATCTAGTGTATCCTGGCCTGATAAAGAAGAATCCACCTGGTAGGAATAAATGTAACATGGTATTCCACAGAGGAATACCACTAGAGGAAGTCAGAAAGAGCCCCTTCTTTCTTAACTCAGAGTTAAGGGCCTCCTCCCTCAGAGGTAAGGGCCTCCTTCGCACCTGTGAATTATCACATCCCCCATAACGCCCTCTGTGTCCTCCTGTTCACCCCATTTCCGAACTCCTGTCTTGTTGAATGAATAAAGAAGAGGGTTCATTTGCTATTTGGTTCCTTTTTTAATGTTTATTTTATTTATCTTTAGAGAGAGAGAGAGAAAGAGAAAGAGAGAGGGGAGAGAGGGAAAGAGAGGGAGAAAGTTAATCCCAAGCAGCCTCCATACTCACAGCACAGAGCCCGGCCTTGGGCTCTATCTCATGAACCACAAGATCATGACCTGAGCTAAAATCAAGAGCCAGATGCTTAACTGACTGAGCCACCCAGGTGCCCCTATTTTATTTGTTTCCTTTGTCTTACACTTTAATAATTTAAATTTTACCTTGAGATTTGAAGAAATAGATTAGCTAAAGTTTACATATAGGTGAGGCTGTGTTTCTCATCAAAATAATAATATAAGACGCACACTAAAGCCACTTTGTGAAATGAGTAAAGAAAAGGAAAGAAAAAGGAAGGTCACATGTAACTGTCATTTATCACCTTGAAAAATCTAGGGAGATAAAGTGTAAGATGTGAGAATTCTTTGTTGAGTTCTTGGGTATCCTTATAATAAGAGCAGCTGCAACAACATATTCCTTGTGGAGTAATAAGACTTTATATTCGTGGAATTTTCCTTGTCAAAGAAACCTTTATTCACTCTCAGTCAATGTGAACCTCTACCATGGTTACTAATAGAAAGCTATCCATGATTTTTTGAGTATATTCAATTAACTTAATTTTATTGTATGCTTTTTGAGTGATTATCCGATGCCAGAAGCTGCAATAATCAAGGAGCAAACATTATTTAATACTTATGAAAATCATCAACATAGGTGTCTCCATTCCATAAATGAAGAAAATGAAGTTTAGAAAAATTAAGTAGTAGGGGCGCCTGGTGGCTCAGTCCTTTAAGTGACCGACTCTTGGTTTCAGCTCAGGTCCTGGTGTTACATCTCATGATCCGAGCCCTGCATCAGGCTCTGTACTGAGAGTATGAAGCCTGCTTGAAATTCTCTCTCTCCCCCTCTCTCCCTCTACCCCTCCCCTGCTTTCTATCTCTCTCTCTCAAAATAAATGGATAAACATTTTTTAAAAAGAAAAATTAAGCAGTTTACAGGCAGAACGAGAATTGTGTTCTAGATTTATTTTACTTAATAATCACCAGTCCTAACCGCTGCAATTCACTCTTCCTTGAAAACATCTATGTTCATCTGGCAGACAAAAACCAGTACCTAGTTGCCTACACCAGATAAATCTGCGGTTCCATTCAATACGTTTTTGAAAAAAAGTCTCTAGTCATTCCAAGATACATGCACTCCCTAAGATATCCTTGGACTTTTAAATATTGTTTAAAACCTGAGCAAACTTGCAGCCATTCATGCTAGAGTTGTCCATGTGAGAAGCCACTAAGTCACACATCACTGCCTATGATTTAAAATATGTCTGTGACTTTCAGTTTAGAGTTAACACTGTTTGTTTTTCCTGTACGTTGTATGTTATTATGTATGATTCCTCCCTCCTGGTTGACAATTGCAGAGACCTCTCAGTAAGCCTCACTTTCAGCTGATCTGTAGGTAAGGGTTATTTATGAGATCCGCCAGGACATTCTCCCCAAAAGTGAATTTCATGAATGCCTCATTGTCTCTTTATTAAGCCAAATGCATGATCCATATATGGTGCCAATTTATCCAGTTTTGGGGGTTGAAATGATATTAGACAAAACATAATTTTATGTACATTTTACTAAGCACTCTCTATATATTTAAAAACAGCAGTTATCCTGCACTCTTCACAAAACGGTCCAGGCTCTTTGTGGTTTCTGCTCTGTAAGACTGGTTATCCAAATAATGCCCTCTTACTGTTCAATAGGCAGAAATCAAATAGTCTGAAAGTAATTTTAGAAAATGAATCTTCTTATACAGAGGGAAATTTACATCCCCTCTTATAGCATAAATATCTCATTAAGGGACATGCCTTGTGCCAAATTGAGATAATCCAGGGGAAAAAATGTGTCAAGCAAAAGAGGCTTCCTTCTGTATTTAGTTTCAAACCTTCCCAACAAGGAGACTCAGGTAGTACAATGCTCCTGGAGTACGTATCTGATATGTTTGTTTTCTAACCTAAATCACAGAAACTTGCCTTGATGAAGGATTTTTTCCCCCCAAAGGGTTTGCCTGTCAAAACTGTTTTACCACTTTATAATTTTTCAATGCTTCTTCATTTAGTTCCTCATGCCCCTTAGGGAAAGTTCAGCCAAGCTTGTTTGCTGACGTCAGAGACTTCAATTCAAATGTTCCCTTTTGTCCCCAGGAAAAATAACGGACGTGGGGCGCCAGGGCTACATCCAGGCATTAAGTCTGTTTACCAAAGATGGTCATTATTCTGTAATTCTCTCTGCTAATTTTGTGTGGGAACAAAGCCTTTTGGCTCCCTGATGCTAATGAGCTTAGGGCATTTCTCTTGTTTCAGGTCCAAGGCAGGGATTTTTGTTAGAAATCTTTCCCGTCACCTTCAGGTGAGCTAATCAGCAATGAGCAGCCACTGCCTTTGGAGCCAGAGAGTTTTCAGCATCCCTCCTTTGTGCTTCCATCTTTAGCCAGGTCCCTTTTCCTTCCCAAGTCTTTCTTGGCTCATATATCCTTTGTGTTTGGCCTCCCATGTGGATGCCTGATAGCTTTCCTCCTGGAAACCGCTCTGTGGGGATTTCTTTTTGTTTTCTGAACATGACTTTTAATTACACTTGGATTATTTGGCCATCAGCTGCTATGTAAAGCGTGAGTTACTGCCATCTAACAATATTAGGGTAGAGAGTGGCTACTGGCCAGAAAAGTAGCCTTTGCTCTTTACTACGCTGAAACGGGCCATCTGTAGAAAAACAGCGGCTATGGGGACAATCCCTTATACACCCAATCCAAGCTCTGCACATAGCGTATGATTCCTACCCTCTAGGCTTGGAAAGGAAGAACTTTAAAATTTTAAAATTCTTGGGGCATCTGGGTGGTTTAGTCGGTTACGCATCTGACTTTGGTTCAGGTCATGATCTTACCGTTCATGAGTTTGAGCCCCATGTGGGGCTCTGTGCTGACATCTCAGAGCCTGGAACCTATTTCAGATTCTGTATCTCCCTCTCTTGCTGCCCCTCCCCTGCTCGTATTCTCTCTCTCTCTGTCTCTCTCTCTCTCTCCTAAGAATAAATAAACACTAAAAAATAAGTTAATTAAAAATGTTTTAAATATTAAAATTCTGTGGTATGTTCTTACTTCTCACTATACCATCTACACTTTTCAAACATTTCGATGGAAATGTGCACCTGTGGTCAAAAATGGCATCTTACATTCTGGACACACTTGGTTAATAGAGAAATTGTGCTTTACTCATTGACATCTGGGTATGGTGTGGCCTTAAACGGTCTCCCAAATTGGTTATGTGATTTCACTGACTATGTGCAGTAGGATCTTGCCCTGCTCTTAGCAGAGCCTTTGGATTTTCATGTCTTCTTAGAGTTCTTAAATTCTAGCACATTAGCTTGATAACAAGAGACATTTAGAAAATGTTTGCTAACAAATCAATACTAAAGTTCTTTAAGGGCAGTGCCGGATTAAGAATGATTCTAGGAAACTCACTTTTTAAGTTTGGGGACAGTCTTCATAAGATACTTCTTTTAAAAATAAATGTTACAGTCTAGAAACGTTTACAATAAATTTTTCACTGCATCTCTCATTTGGAAAAACTAAGATTGGTCTTGTTCCTTGGTAGAGAACTACAAAAGAAATTATCAAACTATCAAAATCTGCCATTTCATGTAGCTTTTAAAATTACAATCTAAACATATTTTATTTGACAAGACATATTTTGGTTTTTTTGTTATTGTTGTTTTCCAAATACCTCTCCATCATTTAGAACTAGGACTTAATGCATCACTTATTTTGTAGAAACATTTACTTCTAGTTCCTATTAAAAGAAATTGTATAAGAGGAAAAAATATATGCAAATGTAGCCAGATTTTAAAAACCCCTTAGCATGCATTTTGTAAGTTTAGCATAAATTCTTATCTGTTCAATTGTATAAGATGACAATTTATCTCTCTGGTAGTTCAAAAGATACTTCAGGGCCCTTAGGAGATCCGTACTCACCAAACAAAAGCAGTACGGTCCCACAATCCTGGAACAGGTAACACGTATAACAAGGAGAAGTAAAGGTAAATACATTTCTTTGATTTCCCTGTGGACACTTCTGGTCATGGTATTTAAAAGGAGCAACCCAATGGAAAATGTTTTTCTTGCAAAACTCAAATACCTAATACTAACATTTACCTGGACTTGGATTCACCTTTGCAAGCTGTAACTGACTGATCTTATAAACTTGAAACATACCCAATAAGTTCAAGGTGACGTCTGTCTGCACACTCCTTCCTTCTCTGTCTCTCTAGGTTTTCTGTGTCAAGATCTTTTGTTATGTGAAACCTAACATGCCAAAGAGCCAAGAGAATTGTTCCCTTAGCACAAGTATTTTGGCTAGCACAGAAAAGAGGCTTTAGATTAAATTTTAAAATATTCGTTTGATCACTGGCATTATTACAACTAAAATGGGGCTGAACTTGTCATTATAACTCTTTCATGCTAGCTTATTCTACAAACTAGCATTTAGTGCCCACCACATATTAGGACCTGGGGCAACAAACAAACAAATAACCCCCCCACACACAAAACAAACAAAAATCCAAAAACAAAAACTCAAAACAGATAAAATATATTCTTTGCTCTCAAGGTGTAGACTGTCTGCTGAGGGAACAAACCCAAGTATTTCTGAAACATTGTGAAAATGAATAGATAACTGCATGTGTGAAGCACCACAGGAACGGAGAGAACAGCAGAAATGCAATGAAAACAGATGTCAATATCAATCAAGACTGATTTTCTAATTATTTTCTTAAAAAAACCCAAAAGCATGCTCATTTTAATTTCAAAGAAAACTAAGAAGAATAAGTCATGTGCAGTTTGCTTATGGGCAGTGGGGAGGGGGATGGTCAAAGAAGCAGAGAAAAGAAACAAAACCTGAAACCATGTGAAGCATTTAACAACAAACCAACAGATTGGTGTTGCTGCAGCACAAACTATATGCTATTAAGTTCTGAAAGATGTTGCTAGATAGAGTCAGCAACGGAGAGTTCTGCACATTTAGCACTGTGTTATTGTGAAGGTGATTTAGAGGAAGAAAAGGCCTTCTAGGAGGGGGTGAGTAATCAGATTTGGTGTTTGGGGATTAATTTTTCAGTGGTTATGAGGAGACTGGCTTGTGGCTGGTGCAGCAAGGTCAGGGCAGGTGAGGCCACTCAGAAGGTCCCCAAATCCAGGCATGATAAGGAGGGTGGACCTAAACTGGAGTCAGGCAGAGAGAAGAAGAAAGGAAATGAAGGGCTAGTTAGAAATCAAAACCGACAGAAAATGGTGGGTGCTTTGATAAAGGGATAAAGGAGAAGGCAGAGGGAAGTTTTGGTCTCCCGTGTCTACTAGCTGCAAACTGAAAAGATCTCAGTGATACAAATACAGCATCGAGTGTTTATTAAAGTCAGGTGCGTCATTTTATACGCCTGTCCAAACAACTGGGAGGTGGTAGATGAAATACTTTATTAAAAGGCGATCGTGAGGCTAGACCTTCAAAGGTGAATCTGGTGCTCATTCATGGTGACCAGAAATGATTTAGACTAGTGTAATTAGACCAGGTACCCTGGAGATTAGACCTATGGGTAGTCATGGTGAGAGAAGACTGGAGTGCTGATGTTGAAGAAAGACCCACATTGTGGCAACTGATTTGTAATCTATAGATAAGAAAGTGGTTTGTTATTTATTTAGGTTTCCACTATTTTCCAATCAGCAGGGGCAAGACTGTGCAAGAAGTAGTTTAGGGAAGCTGTCGTGGGCCGCGTCTAAGGTGGGAGGGGCGGGGAGGATGGAGGCAGAGCCCTCAGAAGGCTGCTGGCAAGCAATAAAAATATGATATATTGAGACAGTGGGCAAATGGGGGCTTAAATATAGGGGGAAGTAATAGAAATGATGGGCATAGTTTGTGTAAGAACTTATGATTGACTTTGAATTGATTTCTTAGAGAGAGAGAGAGAGAGATTTCGTGTATTTTGGTGGTGGTGTGCAGGCTTTAGCAATCCCATCGTGAGGCCCAAGGGTGGGCCATATGTTAACTACATTCCTGCAGCAGAAACACGGATTGCTCCCTGGCAGCAGTGACTGCTTATCCAGGTTTGCAAGATGCTTGAACACTCTTAACAGGACATCACCTAGAAGACGGAGAGCTAGCCAAAATACCTTTCTATACCAGTTTCATCTTTTTACTGTAGCGGTCTTAATTGTGGAAACAATACTACAATACCAATAAGGGGGGTTTGAAGAAGAAAACAATTCTTCCAAATTTTACTTCCCTTCTCAAAACTGTCATCTTTCATGTTATCTTCCAGTTATTTTTTCTGTTCAAATACCTATTTTTGCAAAATTCTATATGCACTGTACATACAATTCTATTTTTTCACTGATATGTGTATTCTACATGTTGGCATTTATATCATCTGCATATCATTGAATCACATATCTACATTGTAATGTCTGTAGCCATTTTTTCACTGAAAAAATATTTCAGTTGCACACTAAAATGCCTGCATCATAGACCATGAAACACTTAGTAAACATCTTTCTATGCATATAGCCCTTCCTTTTTTTCTTTTTAGGACATTTATCCAGTAGAAATAAAATAAAACACAAAAGCGAGCCACACTCATAACTTCAAATTTTTAACAGCCACATTAAAAAGACAAAAAGAGAAAAGTGATATTAACTCAAATAGTATATTTATATTTTATTTGACCCAATACCTTAAAAGCATTCATTTACATATATGATCAAATTAACATTACTAAGGAGATACCGTGTATTTTTTTAATTGTCTTCAGAATATAGTGTGAATATCACTTACATATGGTAGCGCATCTCAGTCAGAGTAGCCAAATATCAAGAACTTAATGTGGCTTATGGCTACTGTGTTGAACAGAATGGTTTTAACATATTCCCTAAAGAGAAATTCATAGTCATGGGACCACCAGGTCAAAAAGTTGAACAATTTCAAGACTTTGCGTCATATAGTTATTCACTTTCCCAAATCAATCTATCAACTTAAGCTGTATGCTTATTTTCACGACCTAATTAATTCAGTACTTTCTATATATCGATCCTGAGCTAGATGTTACAGAAAAAGTCCTATAATACAAAATATTGCCATTAAACCCCAATATGAAATCACATGGAAAGAAAGGTTGAGATGTCATAGCTTTACTTCAGAATCAAATACAACCAAGTGTTAGGTTGTAAAAGTAAAATAAAAACATAAATAAACTTAGAAATTTTAAATTGTGGTCAAATTTATAAACAGAAAGTCTTGAGAAACGTAGTCAGCCTTGTTTAAAGTTTCTTATAAAAATGTATCTTCTTAATAATTAACTTAGATGCTATGATCAAAAGCAAAAGAAGAAAAGAAAACAAAATTTACACAGACATACTCAGAGAAGAACCATTCGGTACGGCTCATCCAGATAATTCCAGTCCACCCCAAACAAAACGGGCATCCTCCCCTATAGATGGCTGATGTTTATAATTCCCTCAGCAGCAATAGGGCTTGGCCCAGGTAGGTGTATTCAAACCGCATATATCTGGGGCTGTTCCACTCCACAGGCGTGAATTGCCAATCCTATCATAGCAGCTTCCGCCTGAATTTTCGGCTGTAATTGTTCCCATTCTTGCAGTGCTTATGCTATGAGGGCAACAGCATCAACAAACAGAAGCATTTGCAGTTTCTCACCATCTACTGGGAAGCCGCCTTCCTAATCAATTCTCCTCAGCAAATGCTCCAGGACAGTGGAAAATTCCTTGGGCGAGAGATAATACCACCCAAGGGAAAATGCATTTATAATTGATGTGGTAAAATGCTGTCAGACAGACATGGGTTTTCTCAACCATTTTTGTAAACACTGTTAGCAGCACTTCCTACAACCACAGAAGTCTACAATCTCTCTACCTCTGGGTAGAAACTTGTCTGCAGCGGGGAAAAGCCCACGTGCCATACCGTAGGCTTCTGCCTATCACAGGCCCCTCCCACACACCAATCTGAATAATTACTATAGATATTCATGACTCATGTTTACCTCACCATGCATTTTTAAAAATATGTTTTTAAGTGAAATGTTGATTTACTGTTGAGTACATTGCCAAGGATGGGGAAGAAAAGGAAGAGAAATACAGAAAGGAGTTCTATCCAAAACTGAAGTTTCCTTCTTAAATGGTCTTAGAAGTTATCAAGAAAAGGACATGGTTTGCCATATTTTGGGATTACAAAGGATTTCAGAGATCTGTGTGTTATAAAGAGCCAAGTATATTCTGTAATTGGCAGCTTTTTCTAGAGATCACGAGTTTAAATTATTTTAGCCATCAGATGTGAAAATCCTAACTGTATGCACTGTTATCTCGCTTGTGCCTGCTTTCAGGGAATCTTAAAAAAAAAAAACAAATAAATGTTATTATATTTGCATAATCTCAATAGTCAGTCAAACTAATAGAACTAGGTAAAGCTTAAGTAGACTTCAAGGTGCTTTTCACCTTTCCAAGGACATTGAATTTTGAATTATCGTGTAATTCTGCACCTGTGAGTACAGTAATTGAAAAAAGACATATATGATATTAAGAGTCATACTTGAGTTTGAATCCTGGTTTACACTCATGTTTTGATTCTGAGAAAAAGAATTTAATCAGTCTGATCCTCCATTCTCCACCTGATAATTGGGACTAATAATATTTACCTTTAAAGAATGTGGAGAAAATTAATACTGATTTTTAGGTAAAGCCTCACACATATAATAGGCATTTAATGCAAAGTGGCATTAAAATACTATTAAATTTATGGTTAATTTCTGGCTAATTTATTGTAGGATTTGAACTGAGTATGCTATCAGCTACATGGATTTCATAGGAGTTTCTTTTCCGAAGTTCCTTTTTGGATTAAAGGTCAACCTCACTGTTGGTTTTAGTTCAGACACAGGACTGGCTTCAGTCTTTCTTTGAAGTGTCCAGTCGGGATTTTGATTTTATACTATAGTTCTTCGTTACTCACTTGTCCCACGTTTTTAATTGTGTACTATTTTTAGTTTATCATACGTCCATGCCTATCCATCTCTCCTGTTTAAATGCAAAACAAACAACAGTAGAACCTAGAAGAAGGTCATATGAAAACTATGGCTAAATGCTATACTCTCCTTTTTCATGGGTAACTCTGCCCACATCCTTTGTGGAATTGATCTGATGATAGCTTCTGGAAAAAAGAAACCTTTGCTCTTGGTTTCAGCCAATAAGAAGAAATTGAAAGCCTATACTGGTATTAAAACCAGTTATATATCTAAATTTGGAGACCTAGAAACAGCATTAGATAGTCTAAAAGCACACGCTGTGGAGCCAGACAGCCCAGGTTTGAATCCCAATGAGGCTACTCACTAGTTGCATGGTCTTGAGCAAGTAACTTAATATTGTCATCCCTCAATTTCCTTACTTATAAAGGTGTCCAGGCAGTAAGATATATACTCAAAAGGGATAATTTTAGAGAGTTTCATAAGAGGAATATTTGCAAAGTTATGAGCAGTCTTAAGGGAAACTTGTATGGGATAGTAATATACCCTGACATTGAAAGAATCTCACCCTTCCTAGATCCGAAGAGGCCAGGGAGAGAGTGTCCAATGGAATGTTATAGGAGTTATTGCTGTAGGAGTAGATGGGCGATGGAGGTTGTGGGCTTGGTAGAGAAAATTATCTATTGTCAGAATGCAGCCTGGCACAGATAAAGCCGATGGGGTAAAAGTACTGGCCTTCCTCTCCTCCTACTCTTTCACATATTGCTGGCATCTTTCATTGCCTGGGTTCAAGGACAATCCAGAAGGCAAGGAGCCCGAAGCATGGTAAAGAATGAAGGCAACTGGATGTAGAGTGTTTAGGAGAGAATATTCATTGGAGTAATAGTATCTATTTCATGAAATTTTTATAAAAATGAGATGAGTTAATGTCTATAAAACACTAAAATTGTACTCAATGTATAGTAAGCATTATATAAAGTTTTTGGTGGTTTTTTTTGATAAAAACATCACTATTAGGGCACCTGGGTGGCTCAGTCAGTTAAACTTCTGACCCTTGATTTTGGCTCAGGTTGCGATCTCATGGTTGTTAGACTGAGCACTCAGTGCAGGGACTGCTTAACAGTTTCTCTCTCCTCCTTCTACTCCTCCCCTGCTTGCTCGCTTTCTCTCTCTCTCTTAAAAAAGAAAAAGAAATTTTAAAAATTACTATTAACTTCATAAGTGATCAGAGCTAAAGAGAGCTCAATATTCTATAATAATAGGATTGTGTCATCTGTAGAAAAATGTAAAATCCTTATGATGAAATTTAGGAACAAGATGCTAGTCTCCAAAATACCAGAATGTGTCAATGACTTCAAGAAGGAATGGGGTGCACATTAATCCCCATATTTCAGTCAGGATTACATTGGCTATTTTAGCTTGAGTTTTCTTTGTTTAATGGCAGGTACTCACCTTAGAAGGTGGAACTATGGTCAGGAAAGGTGGAAGAAGAACAGGGTGGAAAAGTAGAAATTGCCAGGCCAAGTGCCTCAGGCTAAAAGACGAGCAGAGCCCTGGAGGAGATTGGTAAACTTTTATTAACTTTTATTAACATGACATTAGCAAGAAGTTTGAGTACAAGCTTAGACCTAAAGTACTGAGTAATGAATCCCTTTTAATTGGGTAGCTACTTATACACAGGCAATGTGCTATATGTGTTGAGCATATACTAATACCCCAGACACAATCCCAGATCTTCAGGTGTCATTATTTTCTTGGGTAGCAAACACAGGAAACTAACCATGCTACTAAGTCAGGATAAGGCTCTAAATTAGTGCTAATGGGAAAAAGTGCTAGAGGATTTGGGCAGCTGGAGGATCTCTTGAGAGTAATGGGGATAAAGGCTGTGGAAGAATAGAAAATATATTTTTAGCAGGGCTTTTGTTACAGGTGGTCTTTTTAGGCAGAAAAGAGATAGAGAGGAAATGTATGATGATGATGGAGTTGAAAGGTAGAGCATTGCTATTTGTGGAGACTGAAAAAATATGCACAAAGGAGTACATATTGCAGGGCAAGGCAAATTAGACCAGTCTGACACGAACAACTGGAAAGAAAACATGATGGGTATTATGTGGTAATATTTTTAGTACAGAGCCAAGAATTTTGTCACATCCTATTTTCCATTCAGCTAAAGCCATAGCTCAAGGAGTTGATTTCCCTTTTAGCTTTTAGATGCGTATACAAACACATTAGTTCTGGACTACCTATATTGGAATCAGTGACGAGCACAGAAAAATCTATGCATGCTAACTGGTTCATATACACTATGTATTTTCTGACTTGTTGTTTGGAATTTATTGATCCCTCTCAACTTTCTATCTACTCTGTGATAGACAGAGAAGTCAATGTAACTATGTTAGAATTGATCTTGTATTCAAAAAAGCTAACCTCGAGCCAATACTAATGGATTGGGGATATAGAACTGAAGCTGGACATGAATGCCTGTCAGACCTGCATTGGGAATGACATTGTTTGGAGTGATGAAGTACAAGACAAAAGAAGCTGCAGTGTTATAGTCAGTCTGCTTGGTTAATACACATGGCATTTAGAACCTACGAGGTAAATAACATGGGTGAATATTTATGCCTTGCTTCTCTCTTAATGGGTTTGGAGCCATCTCAATTAATAATATGAAACAGCAAAGCTAAACATTCCAGTGCCATTCTTTCCTGTAGAAGATGATGTCAAACCTGCTACCATACTACCTTATTGTACTTAGAAGTCCATAATAGCTCATAATGAGATAGGTACAGACATTGAAGAAATTATCACAAGACAAACATCTTAGGAGAAAAATGACAGAAAAAAAAAGCAGGGATCGCAAAATAGAAAATCTGAATGGGATATACACATATGAAAAGCTGCTTAACAGCATTAGTAACCAGGGAATGCAAATTTAAGTGCATTGAGTTACCATTTTATAGCCACAGAATGAATAAAAATTGAAGTCTGAAAATTCCAAGTGTTGACAAGGTTTTGAAGTGATGAGAACCATCATATACTGCATTAGAGGTGTAATTAGTACAACTTTTTTGAAAAGCAGTGTGTTATTACCAAACACAATTGAAGATAGGTGAATCCTATAACCCACAAATTTGATTCCTGGACATATATCCTAAAAGAAATAATGCATGTGTACCAGGGATTATGTACAAAAAAGTACACTGTAGCATTTTCTGAAAAACAAAATGTTAGAAGCAATAAAATAGGTTAATCAATTTAGTATATTCATATATCATAATAAATACTATATAGCAGTAAAACTGGATGGGCTATAGCTACATAAACTAAAATAGATGAATCTCAAAAATACAATGTCTATTGAGAAAATAGTCATAGGAGCACCTGGGTTAAGTATCTGACTTTGGCTCAGGTCATGATCTTGTGGTTTGTGAGTTTAAGCCCCGTGTTGGGCTCTGTGCCAGAAGCCTGCTTTGAATTCTGTGTCTCCCTTTATCTCTTCCCCTCCTATGCTCATGCTCTCACTCTCTCTTAAAAATGAATACACATTTTAAAAAGGGAAAAAAGGAAAAAGGAGTCATGAAGAAATTTAAGACTGTTTTCCAGTCACTATTATAATGAACCAAACTAAACAGTAATGTTGTTTTGGGGTAGATTAATGTGTGATAAAACTATTTTCAAAAAACAATGGGATGATTAATACAAAACTCAAAGTAGTGGGAGAAAGGAAAAAGAGGCAATCATGAAGGGGCATAATTGTAGTATATTAAGTTCTGCCAATGCATTCTATGTAAAGTTGGGCACTAGGTAAATGATGTTCATTTTCATACTAAAATGTAAATGCATTCTTTCTCCTATCTGTCTTTACACATGCATGCATACATATTTACATACAAATATATTTATATGCAGATATAGATAAATGTACTCATTTTTGTATGGAAGGCATATTTAATAATAGAAAGCCTCTTACATTCATCCCCCCAATCTGGACACTGACCAGTTTGGGCTAACTTTTACCCACTTGAGGAGATGCACTTGCTCTTTTCCATTGGTACCAGTTGTCCACTTTCCACACAAAACAAATTGGGAAGCAAGTTTTGTCTCTAGCTGTCTTTCTATTCTCTTCTCTTTATCACATAAAATCTTCCTGGTTTTTGAAATTACTTTAGTCAGACTTTTGTCCTTATATCTGCACTGAGTTTTTTCTTCTAATACCTATCATGTCCATTAGGAGCTCCACTTAGTTCTGGTCTTATTTGATATATCTATTTTAGTCAGAACATTGATTACCTCATCTTTTTTGAAACACTTCAGTTGACCTCTGGAAACCTCTTGGTAATCCTTCTAATTTTCTGCTCTATATTTTCAATCTCCTTGGTGAATTCCTCTTCAATTTGCAACTTCTTTTTTTTAAGTTTATTTATTTATTTTGAGAGTGACAGAGTGTGAGCATATGTGTGTGTGTGTGTGTGTGTGTGTGTGTGTGTGTGTGTGATTTGGGGAGGGGCAGAGAGAGAGGGAGAGAAAAAATCCCAAGCAGGCTCTGTACTATCATATCAGGAACCATAAGATTATGATCTGAGCTCAAATCAAGAGTAGGATGCTAACCAAGTGAGCCATCCAGGCACACCAGTACCATTGTTTTAAATAACCATCAATACACTGAAGGCTCTAAAGTCTTCTTTCCAGCCCAGAATTTTGAGGAACACCAGACTTAGATGAAGTACCTACTCATTGTATCCACTTTTCAATGCCATCCCCACCCCCAGTGTGTTCTTCCTCCGGGTTCCTATCAGGACCTAACTGTAAACTAGATATTCCTTGATTCCTTTTTCTCACTCTCCCAGCATGCAACCCATCCTGTTGGCTTTAACTTCAAAATCTATCCCCAAACAGATAATTTTTCACCATATCCATAGCTACCACCATAGTTCAAGTTTTCAAATCTCTTACCTGGACTACTGCAGTAGTCTCTTATGTCCCTACTTCTGTACTTTCCTCCTTCAGTCTGTTTTTCATAAAGGAGCTAGAATGAATCCTCTAGAAGATAAATCAAATGACATCAACTTTCTACATAAAATCTTTCTAAGGCTTTCCTTCATATTTTGATGAAAATGTAAGGTCCTTAACTTTAACTCAATGCTCCTGCATTTGACCCACTAACTCTCCAGCCTCATCATCCACTGTCTCTACCTCACTCTCCTTTGGATTTATTGGCTGTTTTCTCTTCCCCCACTACAAGAAACATAATTCTACATTAAGATTTTGTACTTACTAATCCTTCTGCTTTTGATAATCTGCCCCCAGATATTTGCAGGACCATCTTCCTCTCTTAGGTCTGGTTTCTTCCTAAAGGTTAGGAAAGCCTGAACAATGTGGCTTTCCTTGACCACCTTATTTAACAAAATGCCATGAACCTCTCTATCTTCTCACTCTGCTTAATTTTTCTTCATAGAATTTACCATTCCTTGACATAACACTAACTTCTTTTTTGTTTGTTTCTTATCATCTGTGTCTCCTTGAAGAATAAAACCTTCATGGAGACAGAGACTATTTTTGTTCATTGCTATATTTTCAATATTTAGAATGGTGCTTACCATATCATAGACACTCAATAAATACTTAATTGAATAAACGAATCTCTGGAAGAAGTACATATATAGTCTGAAATTTGGTTCCCAGCTTGTATTATCATTTTTTTTTTC
The DNA here is from genome assembly GCF_006229205.1 of Suricata suricatta. NCBI lineage: Eukaryota > Metazoa > Chordata > Mammalia > Carnivora > Herpestidae > Suricata > Suricata suricatta. Next base: position 148,500,943 of record NC_043703.1, read on the forward strand.
CTCTCAGCCTTTCTCAGAGGAGGCTCCTCAGTTGCTCATAATCTCCAGATAAATTTAATATATTCTTGGTAAATATTAGTGTGCAACTCTCTGGATAAACAATTCTAATAAATTAACTTTTAAGGGCCATTTTCCATTATTGAAATCATATTTGTTTCCTCTTTTAAATGTCTTATAGTCTTAAATGTCAACTAAGTTAGTGATAAGAATTTGATTAGGACAGACTAAGTGGATTGTGACTCATCACCTGCCACATGATTGGTAATGTGGCCCTCTCTCACAGTCACTATGAGAGTGACATGCAATGTAAGCTTGGGCTCCACTGTGACCCATCTCTGACCCAGGATTACACAACATGCTGACTTTTTGCCCCATGTTATTTTGATGACTAATGATTTGATACAGGGTAGATGTAAACTATTTCTCCATTAACTTTTTGAAAGTTTCTTTGAAATGGTTTCAAATCTTATTGAGGTTTTGGCAAGGCAACCCATTGCTGACTCTTTCAGAGTATTATCTCATAGAGCTACTAAAATGATTCAACAAAGTTAAGCTGTCACAAAGTAAAGCTTGTTTTCCACAAGCTTATTTAATAAGAACTATTAAATCACTGAATATTCTAATCAATTTAAAACATATAAAATCACATTTAATTGACGGGCAGCCTCTGGAAGAAACCAACATTTCTGATTTCCCTGGGACTTCTCTTCCTTTCATTCAGTTACTAGGGTCTGTGTTGGAACTGTTTGATACTATGCATGATGACTGAATCTCTCCTCCTTAATCCTCATGGTCCTTTCTTTTATTCAGGTAATGAAGGTCCTCTGCAATCTTGCTAAATGACTCTTCTCAAGATTTACCTGCTTTTATCTTCTGCACAGATCCTTTGCTTCCACTTAAATGATCCCACTGTCTTCTTCTACACAAAGATTGCTCAGTTTCTTTTTAAAATCTTCATTAATGATATTTCCAACTGATCTGGCTATATCTTACTTGTCTTTTACATATATACACATACATTAGCCTGCAGGTTAAGGTAAATCTAAATGAGGCCTCCTCCATGGAACCTTGCCTGCTCCTCAGCAGGAAGGAATTTCTTCATTTGCTGAAATCCTACAGCCTGTTTATGTGAGCGCCTATATATTTGACAGCTGATCAAATACCTTATTACTTTGTAATGTTAATTCTCTCTCCACACACAAATGTGCATGTGTCCTTGTGCGTATAAACTCCTAGAAGACATTCAAATTTTCTTGTTAACAAGGGCTATTTGTTAATTCCGCAAAGTATTTATACAATTCATCTTCATAGGTTTTCGAACATTTTTCACTTTGCAACATGCCTTTGCAACTTAAGTAAGTGACTGTTGCCAGCATTTCACTTTGGAAGTAAGGTATTCCCAGTTTATTGCTCTTCATTCTTTTTTGTGGTCTTTGGGGGCTGGTGAGGAGGCTCTGCACTTACCACAAGCAGCTCTTTATGACTTTGATGCTTCCAGGGTGGGGCTCCTTTAACTCCAGAAGCTCCCAGTTGCCTTGGTGGCACTAGAAAATGGCATGACATGACTCCTTTGCTTCTTGCATATATGTCAAAATATTTGGAGGGGATGAAAACAGAAAGTCTAGGGCTGATTAGCTATCTAGCAGTATTCAAAACAAAACAAACAAAAAGATGGGTTATGGCAATCCCCAAGAGGGGTTGCTACAGAAAAACTGGTGTCAGTGGATTATCCAGGAAGCTGGAGAATTCCAGCTCTGATTAATAACACAGTTCCCAGGACACATCTACTTCCCTCACATCTGTCAGGATTCTGGGTTCACAAAGTATTCTTCCATGATCTCAGATTCCCTCACTGAAGACTTATGAGTAAGAAAAAGTAGAAATTGTCTGAATTTTTATATTGTCTCTATCAAACAATGTTTTTTGATTCAAAAATCCCTTTTCCCAGCAGAAATAGGGCTTTGTTTCCCCTTTGAAACCCTTCCTTATGAAGTCTTACAAGCCAGGAGTACAGCCATTGTGGCTTCTGAAAGCCTTCAGCTGATTGGCTTGCCTTTCAGACCCTCTCCTGCTGTGTGCTTCTTTTCAGCACCAAATAAGTGTCAGACAATTAGAGATGGGACTGGAGATGTGTAAATTGTACTGTCGCCAGCAACAAATTAGTAATTTCGTGATAATACACTGTCCTTGTAACATGGCTAGAGTTAGCACAGTTACCTGCCTCTATTTGTGCTAAAAGGCCATGGGTAAGATTGATGAAGATCCTGCATGGTAATTCATTTTCCTTCTTGACACTCTCCCCTCACCACCCCCTCCCAAGAAATGAGACATTATCCAGCCCCTGGGCATTGAACAAAGCCTGGCCTTCCCAAACTCCCAGTGCTTTCCCTGTAGTCATTACCTAGAAGGCATTGCTCCACCTTTGTTGAATGGGTGCAGGAAAGAAAGCTGCTGCTCAGCGAAGGGAATAAACTTCCCACACCTCTTGATCCAGCCTTCTTTTATTCTGTGATCAGAGCCTTGATGGGAGCTGATAGTGACTCAAAAATCTCAGTTACCTATTTAAATTAAAAGCTCATAAATATGAATGGAAGATATTCTGGCCTTTGTCCTTCCTTAATAAGTAGATATGGGAATAATTCCTCCACAGAGTTGCTGTTTCCAGGTCTTGACACTTCCCAGCCTTGACCTTTCCATAGGAGGAGTTTCTGCATTTCTGAAAAGTCCTCTCATGGATGGATAGCCGCCTGCTCACTTGCCTGTTACCACCACTCTGATTGCTTTTCTAAGCAACAGGAGAACAGAAGTAGATCCATTTGCTGTAAAAAGTCCCAGTTAAACTGTGCCTGGTGGTCTGTTAGACTTTAGTAAAGAAGCAGTCTTATGAATGGGATTGGTCATAGTGTCATTGTGATATTATAAGAAATGCTTCATAGGACCAAAATATACTTCTTATATATATTTGGTCTTTGAACACAGTTTCTGGCTCACAGCTCCCAAACCCTTGGAATTTCTGAACCATTAAGAGCAATAAAGGAATTTGTTGTTATGTTAGTGAGGGTGGGTTTTGCATCTTGCCCTAGGCAGCGAGTGTGGGGGCTAGTTGCAGGGAGGAAATCTTGAGATTAGAAGGTTGGAATTTACTTTTTATTTTATTTTAAGAAAGTTAGTGTTTGTTTATTTTTGAGAGAGAGAGACAGAGCACAAGTGGGGGAGGCATGGGGTGGGGGGTGGGGTGGAAGCAGGTAGGGCACACAGAATCTGAGGCAGGCTCCAGGCTTTGAGGTGTGGGGCTTGAACTCTCTACCATTGAGATCATGACCTGAGCTGAAGTTGGATGCTTAAGCAACTGAGCCACTCAGGTGCCTCTATTTTATTTTATTTTATTTTATTTTATTTTATTTTATTTTATTTCATTTCATTTCATTTCATTTCATTTCATTTTATAATTATTTAATTTATATCCAAGTTAGTTAGCATAGAGTGCAATAATGATTTCAGGAATAGAATCCAGTGATTCATCACCTACATATAACACCCAGTGCTCATCCCAACAAGTGCCTTTCTCAATGCCCCTAGCCCACTTGACCCATCCTCCCATCTTTCAGGCCCATACCCTACCTTCAGATCCCTAGAGCAGGGAAAGGGGCTGGAAGCTGAATCAGCCAATGACCAATAACTTAGTTAATCATGACTATGCAATGAAGCCTCCATAAAACCCAAAAAGAAGAGGGTTCAGAGAGTTTCCAGGTTGGTGAACACATGGAGATTTAGGGAGAATGGCATGCCTGGAAAGGGTATGGAAGTTCTATGCTGACCTACCTGCTCAACTAGAATACACATTCTGAATGCTCTCCTCTAATTGGCAGAACTGGGTTTGCATACATACACACACACACTCACACACACACATGAGTGCACACATGTGCACATGCATATGTGCACACACATATGCACACACAGTCATATAGACACGCACGCCACCAGCAGCTAGATTTAGAAGTATATTAAAAGCCCAAAGAATTCAGAGAAAATTCTGCTTTTACTCTTAACTTTCCTTGTCACTCCTACTTCAGAAAGAACAGAGAAGTAACTTGCTGGGAGGAAAGGGAAGTGGCAGTCATCCTCTACTCATTTTTTAGTCTCTAATAAACCTTTGATAAATTCTACCCCATCTCAGCTATGCTGATAAGTACAAGGCAAGGGATTTGGATTTGTTTTACACTGAAGAGGAAAGGAGAGCAATAGATCAAGATTGATGAAAACAGTGGGTGTGGGTGCATGTGGGTGTGGCTGTGTATGTGTGTGTGTGTGTGTGTGTGTGTGTGTGTGTGTGTGTGTGGCAGTTGGGTGGTGAGGGTTGTTAACTAATGAGTAATGAGAGTGCTCAGGGGAGGAAGACTCGTTGGCAAGCAGCAAGAATCCTCTGGTTTTCTCCCACAGCTTCTTCATCTGTTCAATCCATGAACCTTTATGGCTTTGAACAAAGCCAGAGTCATTAGCCCTATGGCTCTCAAGTGTTTGGTGATGTTTATGTTATTCACGGGAGGGGTTCATTAGATGAAATTGAAAGAATAGTTTCCAGAATTTTTGGTAAATGATAAATGGTAATGGTAAATGGATTCCCGACATAGTAGGGAAAAATAAAAGTCTTTGTTGCTGGGTGTCTGGGAGAGAAGAAAGGGAAACAAATATATTTTCCTGGGTGTGTGTGACATAAAGTGCCAGTGTTCTAGAGGCCAATTTCACTGACTTTCCCAATTTTAGCAAAAACATTCATTTTCCTCTGAAATAAGAACCATTGTCATTTTCTGCATTGCAGGATAATTAACATGGATAAAGAGCTATCGAAATGTTGAGTGTCATTACCCCCATGATTCATTTTTTGCAGCGGCTGTGGAACATGATTGGCAAAGGTTGTGAGTCATGGTGGAGAAAGTTTCCAGAGTAGTAAAGCCCTAGATTGTTAGCCATGCTGAACTCAGGGTGCAGGGCACAGATAAAACTTAAGGATGACAAGTCTGATGCTTCTGTCACCTTGTCTGAAGTCACTGAGCTGCCAGAGGAGGGGTGCTGAAAACTCAAGGTGCTTCCTCAAATCTGTTGCTACCAGAAGTAATGAAGCAGCTTCAGATCTAACCATCAGTAAATGATCTATCTCTATCCCTTTTGTTTTTCCCCCATAGACATAATGTGAATCATTTGACCATAAAAAGTGAAATTTAGATATTAATGTCCTATTATTATGTATTAACTATAGAAGTTAGCACTTCTTTCTTTAGTGTTATTTAGTATAAACTATAGAAAATGAAGGCCAGTGGTCTCAACCTTCAAATAATTCATTTTACTTGTACAGAAGAAACTGTTTCTCCTAAAACAGAAAAGGACAATAGTGGCACAGTTTAATCAAGCATGTATATTTGATCTGAAAGAAAAAATGGTGCCTGTGTTTTAATACAGAGGCACAGTATTAGAGAAGGCTTCGTGGAGAATGGACAATGCCTAGATACAGGTAAGGAGAGAAAAATCAGTAGTGCATTTCAGAAGGAGAAGCCCATGATATAACATAAACAGTGAAAGCTTCCTTTCCCTTCATTTTCTTTATTTTCACCACTCACGTTCTTTTAGGAACCACAGAGAATATGTAGTTGGATCATAAATGCTGTTCAAAGATCATATGGTTAATGTTGCAATTTTTTAAATATGGAAATGGCTTCAGGCTGGTTCTAATTGAGCAGTCGCTGTAAAACATACTAAACCACAGAGAACTTACGCAGAAAGGATTTTTTAATTTATTTGTATGGTCTCTTTGGAGTGGAGGCGGAGGCATTAACAACTTAGAATGGCATTTTTTTTTGTAAAATCAACATAAATATGGGCAGTTGGATTAGAGGATTAGTGGCGCCCTCATTGCCTGATCTTTTTTTTTTTAATACTCTTTTCAGGCAGCATATTGTCCATAAGGGTTTCTGATTATCTTCCCCGTTATGCTTAGTGAGAATTTTGAAAAACTATGCAATTGGACTCAGTAGGTGTTAAAAAAGTTTATTAAATGCTGATGGGAATCTGTCTAATTCTGGAGATTTTCCAGTTCTAAGGAAATTGCCTTATTTGCAGCATTTCCATTCCATTGTTAACTGATTGTGTTTGTAACTTTTAAGTATATGTCACTTGATAAGAAAAAAAATCAGAAAGACGAGTTATGACAAAGAATTATTACTGCCTTTCTCCGTTGCTGTCTTATTCCTTTGTTTGTGCATGTGCTATTTACCAGGGGACTGGACTCCTTTATAGGTCTCTGGATTAGTCATTAACACCTTCGTGTGGGGGCGAGATACACGGACATCCTGTGGGGAAGATAACGAGTTTGGGATTTTATTGCAATGACTGCATTCCAGTTCCCAGTTTTTTCTATAGGTCACTCATATTGCAAGTAATTCTTGAGCAAACCATTCCCCATCTGTTCAGATCTTGTTATAACAAAATCAGCCATGACAGATTATGGTACATAAAACAGAATAAACTTTGCCCAGCTGGACGTACAAAGTAAGGAGAGGAAGGGTCTACGGGGCCCTCTGGCTACAGAAAATGGCAATCAAGAGAACACTCTCCATCAGGAAGAGTGAAAAGTGTGAAAATGTTATGGGGCGAAAAATCTAGAGTTGCCTTCTTGGAAAACCACTTTTCAACAGCTGATTAATGTAAACAGGCAAATTATAGCTTTTTCTTCTTTTAAATTTTATATTATTGGGGTAAGAATGCTTCACATGAGAAATACTCTCTTAATAAATTTTTAAGTATGTAACATATAATGGTTGACTGAAGGTACAAAGTTGTACAGTAGATCTTTAGGTCCTATTCATCCTACCTATTGAAACGTTATGCCTATTAATGAATAGCTGCCCATCTCCTCCTCTCCAATCTCCGCCCCTGGCAACCCACCATTCCGCTCTTTGGTTTTTGATTTTGACTATTTTAGATACCTCAGATTTAAGTGGAATCAGGCAGTATTTGTTCTTCTGTGACTGACTTATTTCGCTTAACATAATGTCCTCCAGTTTTATCCATGTTGTCACATAACATGGGATTTCCTGCTTCTTTTAAGGCTGGATAGTATTCCATTGTATGTGTGTACCACATTTCCTTTATTCATTCATCTGTTTTGGGCATTTATTTGGGTTCTCTCCATAGTTATTCCTATATCTTAGTTGTTAAACATAATGCTGCAATGACATTGGAATGTCAATATTTCTTTAAGATATTGATTTCAATTCTTTTGGCTATATAAAGAAGTGGGATTGTCGGATCATATGGTGGTTCTAGTTTTAATTTTTGAGGAACCTCTCTACTGTTTTCTGTAGTGGCTACGCCGCTTCACATTCCTACCAATGGTGTGTAAGCGTTCCAATTTCTCTACATTCTCACTTAGGCTTCTTGTCTTTTGTTTGTTGACCATTGCTCTGTCTTGATTTGCATGACCCCAGGCACAGCCCCCTGCTGTCTCTCCTCAAAAATGTGTTCACAGAGCCTGAGTTACTTAGTGGTATATCCCATTTCAGGGAAAACACAGTAGGCAATGTGGCTGCCATCACTATGAGTAACTGAGGTGACAAAATCCCTTCAGTATGAGTGAATAATCTCTCTAATGTATTCTAATGAAAAGGCAATTTTGTTCATGAATGTTCTAAGAATCCCAGAGATGGCCTGTTTCAACTTCATGGCAACCATGGGCTCACTTCTGCGGGGACTGTTCTGGAGAACAGGGCTTGTTTATAATAAGTTGCTCTGAATTTTCACTTTGCAGTAAAAGGAACAGCATGAATTATGGAAGTCAAACTACAGGTGGCATTTCTGATGTCCATGTGATTGAAAAAGTTGGTGTGCAGCCACCCGTAAGCCTCCCATTTCTCCTAAATGCCCTTTTCTAGAGATAATCTGTAGTATCTGTTTGGTGGTGGTGTGAGAGAACCAGGACTATGATCCAGTCCTAAATTAGTGGGGCTGTTTGTTTGTTTGTTTGTTTTGCATTGTTTTGGAAAGAAAAGCTGGAGGTCCACTTTTCTTTCTTTTCTCACTTGGGCAGGCTGTTGTTGATTCAAAGACCGTCTTTGGGGAAATCCACTGACCAGTTCCCTTCCCCCTTTCCCAAACATTCCTTCACCAGGGTCACTCTAGGGGTTTGCAGAACCAATCAAGTAAACAGCCAGTTAAATCAGAAAATGAAAGAACAAATAAATCCTAACTGCAAAAGTCAACCAGGTGCTCTGACCTCTCCTTTTCTACTTTGCTTTCTTCCACTCACTGTCAGCTTCAAAGGCAGGAAAAGCCCATTATTGCTATTGTGTTTTCATAGGTATAGGGGTTACTGCTATGTGATTGTTATGCAGTTCCTTGAAATGATCTAAAATACTTCTTTTGAGAGGTATGTTATGCCTGATCAATAAGACAGGCTTTCAGGATTCCATTCAAAAGAAGGCAGGCTATATAACATTCTCTAAGACATTAGATATGCACATTATTTTTACAATGTGATATTCATATACATCTCATGAAAATAAATGTGCATGTAGTGTGTACATTTGCATTTATACTTATTTATTTATTTGAATTTTCCTATCTATTGCTGCTGACCTGAGAACATTTATCTAACAACACTAAAATGTTTTAAAATATAAACGTTGATGTATTTCTTATGAATAATTATTGCCCTTAATATTTAATTTTATATGTTCTTTTTTTTGTTTTGTTTATAATTTTTAGGAAATAAATGTTTTCAGAGTTATGATGTGAAATCTATTCATCCTTTTTTTTCTTTGAAAATGTAGTCAAATTTATTATGACTATATGATCAGAAATTTATAATATTTATTTATTTGTTTGCTTTTATTAAGTTTTTAAATTTTGATTCCAGTGCTGTGTTAGTTTCAGGTGTGCAATATAGTGATTCAACAATTCTACACCTTACTCAGTGCTCATTATGATAAGTGTACCTTATCCCCATTACCTATTTCACCCATTCCTCAATTATTTTTAAACTTAGATTGATCTGCCCCATTCAAATATATTTTCTGAAGTTTACATATATTTTCTGTATTTTTATAGTTAAAAACTATTCTGAATACCAATATGGAATTCTTTGTGTTGATACATTCCATGAGATTTTATTTAAGGTTTGATGGCTTACCCAAACAACCAAACAATTTTGTAATATCATTTAATAAATTACCTTTCTCTTTTCCACTGATTTATGATTTCTTCTCAATGGATATGAAGTTCTTAGATAAACCAAGGCATACACAGAAGTACACTATTCTGACCCACTAAATCCTCAGGAGACATTTATTGATGGATAAGTTAATTCACAAGAATTTATGGACTAATATATTTTCATCTGTTTCCAAAATAATCTAGTTATTATCAATTTGAACTGTTTTAATATCTGAAAGGAGAAGCTTCTCATAATAACTTTGTAAAATGGTTTATACTAGTGACCACTGACTGTTCATTCGGGGGAACATCAGAATCAGTTTAATATTAACAATTAGCAATTTACTACTGAGATTTTGACTTATATTAGGTTTAAACCTATTCGTTAGCACTTTTTTCCCCAAAACGTTGTTTTGCACAACACTATGTCATAGGTTAATAGGGTGCTATCAAAGACATGTATTCATTAAGTCTTGCTTGAACAAAGCTGCATTTACTGTAGATTTACTATGGCAGATGACCTGAGAACTATCAATGATTGAATTTCCACATGATTGCCAGTAAAGAAAAAAAGTACCATTTCCCAAATTTCTTTGTACTAAGTTGTGTGCATAAGTGTGTGGATTTGTGTGTATGTATATTTCGTCCACACTGATGTATTCTAGATCAGTGTCCTAAGCAATTTACATTTGGAAACACTGCCATAAATAAATTTGGAAATTGGGGCACCTGGGTGGCTCAGTCAGTTAAGCGTCCAGCTTTGGCTCAGGTCATGACCTCACAGTTCCTGGTTTCGAGCCCTGCGTCGGGCTCTGTTCTTACAGCTCAGAGCCTGGGGCCTGCTCAGATTCTGTGTCTCCCTCTCTCTCTCTGCTCCTCCCCTGCTCACTCTCTGCTCTGTCTCTCAAAATAAAATAAAGACATTAAAAAAAATTTATAAGAAAATAAATGTCATCTTTATAAACATCCAGCCTTCTTAGTAGGGGTGTAATCATTCTTCATGTGATTCCTTTTATTTTTTAAAATGTCTCAACCAAGTTTTATTTTATGCTTACTTCCTGTAAATTTTCTTTACATTATTCAAATACATTATTTAAATTTGTTATTATGGATAAATTTTCTAATGTATTTTTCAAACAAGTGTTTCTAGGATGTAGAAATATTTTCTAATTATTTTGTATTCAGTCATTTTATTTAACTCTCTTATTAATTTAATTTTTATTTAACTCATTACTTTTAATCGATTTTCAGTTGATCATCTAAAGTTTTCTCAACAGAAAACTATAATATGCACAAATAGTTATTTTTTATTAATTTCCTTTATTTTATGTTTTTGCTTTAAATAAGAGTTCCAAGATTATGTTATGTCATAATACTGCGAAAGCAGTATAGAGTAATAGGGGTGGAATAGAAGCACAAAGTAAGCATTTAATAAATATTAACTATTAGTTTATTTCTATTTTTAATAGATACATTTCTAGTCTTTCACTATTTTAGTATGATGGTTTTAATTTCTTAATTTGAAGCACATAACTGAGCTTGTTGTATGCATTATTCAGAATTTTGTACAGATACTTTATTCTTATATTTTTCAGAGGCATTATTTTCCCCTAGTCAGAATACTCTGGAGAATTATTAGATTAAATGACTCTTTAGTGTCCTAGAGATACAGCAATAAAACAAAACAAAAAAAAGATTTAAAATCCATACCATAAAGAAGCATATATTCTGATGGAAGAAAAACAGATAAAAATAAAATTAAAAAGACAAATTTAAAGAACACGACATAGATTGGATAGGATAATAACATTCACAATATATCTAACCAGATTTCAGAGGTGACAGTAGGAAAGAGGTACTATCCAAAATGACAATGGCTCAGAAAAATTCCAGACATATTGAGACATATCAAAGAGATTCAATAAACTCTAAAAAGATTAATGTGCTTGAAATGGTAGCTTCAACACTCTTGCTTGCTGAAACCAATATTTAGATTATCTGTTAGTCTGCTTCCATTCTGTGCCTTTTGTCTGGACTTTCAGATACATTTTCCTGGCTCTTCATGTTTCCTGACTTTTTATGGTACCAAGAACCACAAAAGACTGTGAATGATGCAATTTTCCCCCAGAGAGTGTCCACCCTGTGCTCTGTTAGACATAGAGGATGAGCAACTCCTCACAGCCAGGGATTAGAATGTTCTATGTTGTGCTTCAGTATTAGTAATAGTGCCCACCTTGGATTCATTTGTTTCTAGAATGTGGCATCCTTGGGGTTTTGCATTTAGCAGATTCACTCCTACCTTCTGGAGTTTTAATCCTAGCTCTTTAATTTCTATCCCGAAGGCTTCAGAAGAGACTAACACAGTTTGAGTCCTTTTGGTTGAACTTTATTTTCAAAATACTAAGAGACCACAAGAGATTTCTTGCTGCCTTTTAGAAGTTTCTGGTCTAGCTCCCTAAACGCCATGCTCTGTAGGGGAAACCAGCTGTGTTTTGGGGGCCCCATTACATTGCAGTCTGTTTCATTAGCCTGTGCAAACGTTAATGAAAAAACCTCCTTCCTGTTTTCTCTTTCCTTCAGTAGAATCCTTCTGCCCAGGTCAAATCTTATCATTGGTCAATGTCTAGAATGTACAAATGCCTTCAGGACAGAAAATGGGCAGTAAATGTTAACTCACCCCAAATCCCACTCTTGCCTCTCTGGAATTTAAATCTATATAGTCTTCATTTCTTTCATAACCCTTTTATGTCTTTTAAAACATAATATTTGTATGTTATCTACTTTCTAGATGTTACAAACATTGTTGACCTGATGTGTTTTTTACTGCATTCTATCCAAAAAGAATAATTTAAAAGAAACCATACTAGACACATCATACTGAAATAACATCAGATTAAGAATGCTAAATGGAAACAGAGATGGAAGAAGGGCTTGTGTCTACTGATTTGCCCTGAAACTAATTGGGGCATATCTAAATGTTAAATGCATAGATACCCAACTTCTTGAATTGCTACTAAAAGTTAATTGGTATGGAGCAAGTATAATGAAAGTTTATGGACAAGTGTTCAAATAGGAAAAAAAAACCTAGACACCAAAGGATAAGGAATTTTAGAAAACAAAGACATAAAAACATTAGGAAAAATTCTCAATAAGTAACAGGCTCCAAAATCTTCACTGGGTTTTAGGCATCTTGTAATCATGGAAGAACCTGGAATAAGAAAGTTGCGACCTCCTGTCTGAAGGAACTAAACAACTAACAGGTGATTGAAGCAGGATTAATTATGAGATCAGGTGTTAAAAGCACGAGCCATATTTTGAGAACTGTTGCATAGATCAGAGTGAAATCAAAATAAGACTGACTTAATCTTCAAATTTCTGACTCCCTTAGCTGAAATTCTGCAAAGCCAAATTTTCTTGTCTAAAGGTACAATTATTCTCAGAGCCTGAGACAGACCTGAGAGGAAAAACATGGATCTGGGCACCAGGCTTTGCTTTTCTTCCTAACTCTGCCTTGATGTGCTTTCCTACAACTTACCCTTGATCAGTCGTCTTTTGACCCTTATCTGTCACTTGTCTTATTACTTACCAGTGTGTTTTAAAGTGTTACAACTTGGAAAGAAACCAACTCTGAATAGCATTTCCCTTGGTCAAAACTTTCTCTGGCAAAGAGAAAGGACTGTAAAGATCAAAATAAATGGAAATCAATACAAAGAAGACATTAAAATTCCAGCCCATTTGCCACTGTCACTCGCACAGGGCAGATGGCCTGGTAGCAAAGAGGAAGCAAGAGTCATTGAAAACAAGTGAGAAACAATGAAATTTGCCAAATCACGGGTTCTCTGTGAACTTGAGTGGTCCCTGCTATAGCCATTTGGCACTTTCTCAATGCTGGGCATTATTATTGGTTGATGTCTTACCAGAACTGGGGTTGACTTAGATGTCCCACCTTCCTCTCGTGCCCCTGCCGAGGTGGAGAGGGAGGGAGAAGCTGTTGAGTTCTCGTGTAGACATGGACAATTCAGAGCTCTGAGAAGCAAGCAGAGACGGACAGGCAGGGCCCTAAGAAAACAGCATGAGACTTTTTTTTTTTTTTTAGAAAGTATGGGTAGGATTAAATGACTGAAAATCAAGAATAACTGGACATGCTTTTGGTGGTTAATGCAAGAGAATTGATTAATCGGCCAAGAATGTGACTATCTTAGGGTAGGGTTGGGAACACTCAAATAAGACAGGGTTCTTTGAGGGTAAAGGACCGGATGTTTCCTGGCTTATTGCTAGGAAACATTTACTGTACTAATCTTTGAAGGTGCAACTTATAGTCAGAAATGCTAAGTGTCCACCCTTTCTTGTGTCAGGATAGTCCCAATTGGTATTCTTCTTCAGTAGAAAACCAAACTACTTGATTCATTCGTCCAGGTAAACAGGCCCTGTGACCAGAAACCCTCTGCTAAACTTAGAAGTGCACTGACAGATGTAAATAGCCTCATAATCAACAGGCCAACCCCACAGCACCTACTACCAACAAGAGTACTGGTTCCCGATCACAGACCAGATGTTTACCAGCCAATTGCTAACAAAAAATGTTTTGTTTGTGACACATCTTTGATTTATGTTATTATTAATTAGTTACAATTATTTAAATACTAAATACTTCACAAGTGTAGGATTTCTACTTTAAAAACTTAGATGTTTTGGAACTATTGGGAATATTAGGGCCCACATTTTGCATGGCATAAATTAGGTGGAGGTTGCTTGCTTTACATGGAACATGTACTGTGCCTTGTTTTTCTCTTATATTCAGCTTATAACTTCCTTATTCATTCATATTCCTGGGTGGTTCTAATCAGAAATTAAGTTTACCATCAAGGTAAACACTGATTTATAAAGTTGATTTGTATCAGGAAGTTCATATTGATAGGGTCATAAGACCTTTGGAGGTACATAGGATTTTCATAGTACCAAGTACTGCCATCACTAATTAAGAAACTGCTGTCTTTTCAGTCTTGTTTTATTTTCTCTGTAGCTCAGTTTACTCAGTAGACAATAAAAGTGGCTACAGATCAGTTTGCTCATCTATAAGATGAGGTATAAACTCAGAGGATGTTGTATAATTAAATAAAGTAATGCATATATACTTTTTGGAATAGATACTGTAATCTCATAAATGTAAAAATAATATTCTTTGTGTATCTGTTAACTTTGTTCCATAAAAAAATACAACCTCAAAACTCAGGGGATTAAAACAAAACAACCATTTATTTAGCACATTTATTTGGGTTGAATGCTTACTTTTTCTGATCTGGAGTAGTTCAGTTCATCTTTCCTGGGATTTCTTCTGTCAGTTGTCAGGTCACAAAATCACATCACAGCTTGGCTGGTGGCTAGAAGATCTAGGATGGCCTCACTCACAGATACGGCTATTAACAGGCCAATAGTGCAATGGGTGGCTGGGAAGTAAGTCTCCCCTCGTCTAAGAGGCCAGCCCAGACTGCTTCACATATAGTTTGAGGTTTTCAAGAGCAGCAAGACATTTCCAAGTCTCTAATGGCTCTGATGGTTCAATTAACCAAATGACATCACATAGCAAGCAAAGACTCAATGTATTAGAGAAACTCATTTCACCTCTTGATAGGAGTTGCTGCAGACTTACTGTATTACAAAGGGACACACAAACATGGATGGAGAGAATTTGTGGCCATTTTTGCAGTCCACTGTTATTGTTTCTGTAGTCAGTTTATTATTATCATTGTTGTTGCTGCTGTTGTGGTTGTTGTCTCAATAAGAATACCTGAACATCGGGCTATTTAACTTCACTTCTCTCATTGGCTCTCCATTATCATAGGAAAAATGTCCTATAAAGGCTTTAGGCTAACATCAAGGTTCCTTTGGGATTTGACTTTGTGTAGCTCTCTAGCCTCATCCTCTCTCATTTACTGCATGGCTTCCACTCATTCTGAATAGATGTCGCAAAATACTATATGTTCAAAACTGTGTATCTTTTTTTATATCACCTGCTATTTAAATGACCATCTAAGAAACTCCCATTAGATCTCAAAATTCTGCTCACACTTTAATTTCTCCATAAAAGCTTTCCTGACCTTCTTTCTCACCCACAGAGTAAGTTTCTTCTTGCTTAACAATACCTTTATTATACTTTAATGAAAATGCCTCCATAACTGCAAATCTTTTGTAACTGTAGGCACGGATCTAATCTCTGAGATTGTATCACTTGGCAAAATGTCTAGATCTAGCAGGTTCCCCGTGAATGTTTGGGGAATGAAGAAACATCTAACAGAGTGGTATACAAATTACATGTCCTTAAATACCCTCTAGAGAAACCACCATTATGCATCCTATAGTACAGAAAAGAGCCCTAAATATCCAGGTCATGTTTGTGTGGCCAGATAACCTTGGCCGCAGATAACCTGATCTTTACCCTTCCAAATGTATTTCATCACAAAGGAAACCCTCTCCTTTCACTCTCTGAAAATAAATGCTTTGTCTAAAGTAGACCACCCCCTGCTATGAATTGATAGGATAGGGTCAAGCATTTTCCAGATCTTGAAACGAAGTTTTGTGCACAAGTGCATAAATGCTGTTAGTAATGTAACTGGAGAATAGAATGGAGTCAGTCTGTGCCATGGGACAGACTGCTCTGTGAGAACGATTTATGATCGGTCAGGTGGGAACTTTTATGGTGCTGTGCTAAGAGACAAAGACATTTTAGGAGCTGCTAAAAGCAACACAAAATATGCTTTCAAGCTTAATGAGGAGAGGCGATAAAATCGGGTTGGCATGTATGGCTGGCTCCATGTGTTAGAGAAAAGCTGAAATGTTCTTAGTGTTACATATTTTGATTTTGCTAAATTTGTTTTGGGCAGAATGGATATTTATGTCCCTGAACGATGAGCAGCAATTTCAGTGTCTATCAATATAATAGAGTTTTCCTTGAAAATTGTACCCCACAAACAGTTTTTATGTGAGTTTTCATAATTTTTTTTCCACACAAAAGCTTTTTTTTTTAAATGAAAAGTAGATAATAAATCCACTTTTTATTGTCTTGGCTAAAGAAAATAGCCATACACTGGCTGAATATCATTTTTATTTCACTGATTGAAAAACATTCCCATAGGAATTGGTTTAAGTGGATAAGTGCTCAGATTGGCAATATTTCTAAAAATTTTTTCTACAGTCTGTTGATCTAACCAGTACCAATAAAGAATTTCTAGAATAGAGTAAACATCAGGATGGGCAGTAGTAACAGACAGACTTGAGCAGACCACAGTCATAAAACTTAGAATAGAAGAGCCCTGTTAGAACATTTTAATCTAAACCAATCATGTTAAAGATGAGAGAACAGAGGTCAAAGCAATGTAAGTGATAGACCCAGGTTCAAATAGCTCAAATATATATCGAGCAGAAGGAATCAACTCTTTCCACACTCGAGGAATGTTGTTTGGTGTCTTAATTAAATGTTGACAAAGCTGTATTTCTAGTTATTCTACTCATACTGCACAAAATACTCTCAATTTCACTATAAACTTGTGGTAGAAATGACTGATTCAGTAGAATTCACTTCAATATTATTTGCAATGTTGAAGGTACCCAAACCAACCACACTTCATACTTGATACTATAATACCACAGGTACACATAGAAATTTTTATTGATTGATTTAGGAAGCAATGAAAATAAAAACATTAGTAAATTACAAAAATTATATTTCTTATCTTTTATGACAAAAAGAAGAGAGACATGATTAATGTTTTCCAGATCTTGACTATATACATATATGTATGTATACATATAATAAATGTTATATATTATATGTTAGTATATAATATATATATAATACATATAGTATTTAAATATGAATATGAAGTGTTGTATTTATCCATTCATATATTCATTTGAATAAGCACATACTTGTGTGTTTAAGTTGTCCAGCAATAATGCATGCTGGTATTTGAACCATAGGGTGACTGTTTAAGAGCTAGCTAAATCTTAAACCAGGAATCCTGGTTGTCCCCTTGAGTCGAAAAGTCTTCAAATGCAAGTAATCTTGTTTCATCAGCTGAAGACTGTCTAAATGGCCAGATAGAAATGCTTCAACTCTTTGGATTAATGGATTGCAAGATTTTGATTCAGTATACATACACTGTTGCACTTGTTACATTATCACAAGTGAAACTAAAATGTGGTCTACAAGTACTTTGAGAATCACTGCTCTAGGCTTGATATCTTTTTCACTAACCTGAGAAAGCATATTGGGTCGTGGATCAGAGGTTTTCTGTAACCTAATGAATTATTGTGCATTTAGAACAAGTGAGACAATAGCATCCTTTACTGAATGACTGGCATAGATAGATCAATAAAGGGAGACAGAGAGAGAGAGAGAGAGAGAGAGAGAGAGAGAGAGAGGGAGAAGTAGTCATAGAACCAAAACACCTGTGTTTGAATCCTAACCCCCCCCCCTCCCGCCCCCACAAATTAGCTCTGTGACCTTGGGCAAATAAATAAAACTCCTTGATACACAAATTTCTTGGCACAATAGAGCTAATAATAATACTTACCTTATAATATTGTTTTGCTGATTGTGTTAATTGACAGAGAAAGAGTAAAAGAGAAGAATGCTTAGAAGCGTGTCTGTCACATAATACATTCATAGTACAGAGCTTCCTTGACTTATGATGAGGCTGTGTCCAGAGAAACCCCTCATAAACTGAAAATATCATAAGTTGAATGTGCATTTCACACACCTAGCCTACTGAACATTACTGTAGCTTAGCCTTGTACTCAGAACACTTTTATTAGCCTATAGTTGGGCCAAATCATCTAACACAAAACTTATTTTATACTAAAGTGTTAACTATCTCATGTAATTTTTGAAGACTGTACTAAAAATGACGAACAGAATGCATGGGCACAGGCAGGTTGTTAGTGTGTTGATTGCTCACCCTCAGAACCACGTGGCTGACTGGACACTGCGCTCACTGACTCTGCCCACTTCACAAGAGAGAGCTATCCCACCTAATACCAGTTCAGGAAGAAGATTCAAATTCAAATATTGAAATATTATTTCTGCCAAATGCATATTACTTTCACACTATTGTGAAGTTGGAAATTTGTTAAATCCAACCATTGTAAGTCAGGGACCATTTGTGATATAGAAATTAACCAAACTGAGGTATAAATGTAGGGAGAAGTACTAGAATAGTTCTATTGAACTCCTTTATTTTTGTGGAGAATGAATTTCCTCAAAAAGGAAGATATTAAGAAGACCTCAGAAAAGCTTTCCCGTGACCTGAAAAAGGAAAGAATATGCAAGGGAGAGGATTGGAGAAAGTCATAAAGGATTCACCATCATGCAAGGTTGAGTATCTTCATCCTTTTTTGTTTTCCCCTTTGGAAATCCATGGGTAGACCCTTGTTCTTTAGAGAGCATACTCAAGGGAGCACCCCTTGAATGTCTGGCAATTATTTTCCTGTGGACGTTGTCTTGTAGAGAGTTGAAATAATTGAGAGATGGAGCTATAGTGTGTGTATTTTTTACGGGCTGTGATCCTGACTCTGACATCTAGCTCTGGTTATATCAAATAGTAGAAGAAAGGGATTATGAACTGAAATTCAACAAAAGCAATATAGATGTGTTTCTCCTAGCTGAGGAAGAGTCTCTCCCTAAGATCATATAGGGATATGCTTTGAAAAATGCATTAGCAGATACAAAAGGATTTGTACTTAAAAAGCAGACAGTATATTGTGTTTTAAACAATATTTCACTGTAACAATATTTATTCTAAAACAACAAAAATATTTAATGTGCTGCAGTAGCAGAAATAAAATCACCCATTTTCCAATACTGAGAGATTACACAATTGATAACATTTGGATGTGTCAGGTCTTTTGAAAAACTTCACTATATAGGCATCTATGAGGATTATACTAGAAATTTGATTTGTACCCCATTTTGTTCATAAAACATGGTCTTGTGACTGAGTTCCTATATCTTTAAAATTAGTTGAAAACCTAATTTGTATTGATGTCTAATGCACATGGAAGTACTCTGCTTTTGGAAAAGTATATAGTTTCTAATTCTTCTCTATTACAAATAATTATTTGTGTAATAAATTATTTGTGTAATAAATATTTGTGTAATAAATTTGTGTAATAAATTTGGAATCTCTAGAAATGAGATTCCAATATAATAAAGACTAGTATAAGGGAACATCTATTTTCCTGCACTCTTGCTGGCACTGAGTGCAGATGATTTTTTTTAATTAGAAAAATCAGCTAGTTAAATAAAAAAAAAGACTCCTTCTTACTGTTTTGTTCTGAATCCATTGTTTTCTAGAGTAGTAAACCTAGTTTTAACCAACTGAGGATGTAGAATTTGGAAATGAAAATTTGATGCCAACTTTTATGATCTGCCTGGGATTCTTGACTTCTATCCCTGCTGGTTGGGATTAAAAATGAGCCTGTCACCATCTGTCTGTGTCTGCCCCATTTCTGTTTCTCGGAGTCATGCATGGGTGCAATCACACAGACACCCCTTGATTCCACACATAATCAAGAGGAAAATTTAAAACCCCAGGAAAAAAGCTTTTCACAGAACAGGAATTGCGTCCTCGATCTTTACATGCTAGAAACAGTCTTCAATTTTCTCCATGGAGATCTGTTTTATGTGTTATTTTGGTTTGCTTCTAACCCTGTTTTCTACTGCAAAAAGGCAATTTCTATTACTGGACTCTTGATTCGATGTGCAGTTAAATGCTACATCACAGCCGAGTTTCGATATTTCACGGTGGATGGGAAAAGTATTAACAAAGTTTGTGTTTTCCTCCTCACGTAATAACCACTAATTCACAGGAGTTAGGGGTTTTGGTGGGCTGACTCTGTACTTCCATAACAGCAGATTTTCTACCTTTTTCATCAGAATTTCACCCAAATATAGTGTTTGTCAGAAAACCCTCTGGTTTGACTATTTGACAGAATGTCAGTCTCTTAGTTATTTAACACAAGTGGTTCAAACTTCTGACCCTCTTGGACAGTGGAAGCCCCCGCCCCCACCAAAGAAAAGCCTCAAAGACAATGGTCAATTCCTGGTTCAATCTGTTCTTAACAAGGCTTAACATTCACCGTGTGGTTATACAGTAGCTATCATTGTCTGTGCTCTGTGTTAGATATTTCTTACCAAAAACCCACTTAGAGGGGCCAGTAAAATCCACCTGATGCCTGCCAAAATGGCAGCGGAAGGATTCCGTTTCTGAAAGCTGTCAGCTTTCCTTCCTGGTCAAGGAGCTTCGTTTTATATGCTCAAATTTAGAAGTACAAGGTGACCGTAAATATGAATAGATATTTTGAGTGATGCAAATTAGTGAAAGATGTGGACAATTAGTGAGGGTCCCAGCAAAGAGTATGCCCCCAAAATGAGAAATTAGGGTCGCCTGAGTGGCTCGGCTAAGCATGCAACTGCAGCTCAGGCCATGATCTCATGGCTTTTCAGCTCAGGCTCCACATTGGGCTTGTGCTGTCAGCAGAGCCTGCTTCGGAACTTCTGTCCCCTACCCTCTCTGCCCTTTACACACTTGTGTGTGTGGGGGGGGTGCATGCGTGTGTGGGTGCACTCTCAAAAGTAAACATTAAATGATGAGACATCAGGGGTGTCTGGGTGGTTCAGTTGTTTAAGCATCCAACTTCAGCTCAGGTCATGATCTCATGGTTCATGAGTTCAAGTCCTGCATCAGGCTCTGTGCCAATAGCTCAGATCCTGCAGCCTGCTTCAGATTTTGTGTCTCCCTCTCTCTCTGCTTCTCCCTATTTGCACTCTGTCTCTTTCTCTCTCTCTCTAAAAAATAAATAAACATTTAAAAAATGAGAAATCAGAATCTCAGAAAAGTATACAGATGGAGGAGCAAGAGTCATTTGTAAGGGAAATGTTTTTATTTTTGTTGTTTTGTTTGTTCCTTAGTGTTTTCTCACTGACTTCTCTGTAGGTATCTCTATTCTCCACAACTACACCAAATTTCCTCAAGGGCAGTTTGGAACGTGGACAGATCTTAATTGTAAATCCAGGTCCACCAATTACTAGCAGTGTGACATCAGCAAATAAATTTAACCTTTTTCTTTAAATCTCAGTTTCTTCATGGTTTAAAAAATATACAAAAGAGGGAGGAGCCAAGATGGCAGAGCAACATGCAAGTTTTTTGCCTCTCTCATCCCTGAAATGCAGCTAGATCAGTACCAAACCATATTGCACACCTAGAAAATTGAGCTAAGGTTTAACACAGTAATCCATATAATTTGAGCCACAGAACTCAGCAGGTATGCGGTGTGGAGAGGTGAACTGGGGTAGAGAGAAGCCGCAGAGGGCAGGGAGCTGTCTTTGCTTGTGGAGAGGAGACGGAGATGGAAGGGGAGTATAGAATAAGCACTCCCCCTGAAAGCAGCTGTAGAGAATGAAAAAGAATGGAAACACCCATAAGGGACTGAATAAGAAAGGGAGAAAGGAGAAAGGAAATGGTTTAAATCCTAAATACCATTAGGATTCTATACACAGGAGACTCCAGAATTGGAAACTCTGCAGCTTACTACTTGGTGGAGCACTGGTGGGAAAGCCGAATCCCCAGGAGCAGACAGCAAGGTCCTGGTTATGCAGTGGCTATCATTGTCTGCTCTCTGTGTTAGATATTTCTTACCAAAAAAATCACTTAGAGGGGCCAGTAAAATCCAACTGATGCCTGCAAATTTGTCTCAAAAATGGCAGTTGTCCTCCAACAACATACGGAGAGGTGGCTTCCCTGTGGAGAGGACATTTGGTAGAAGCTGTGCAGCCTCCCCACAGGCAAAGGTCCCAGTGGAACACGGAGGACAGCCATGTTTGCTGGTGTTGGAATAAGGACGTTAGGGGGTGGTGAAGCCTGATGCCAAATGTGTGTTGTGATTTACCATAATCCGTGAAACACTGCACTACACGATTGGATGAACTTTGGGGCAGAGTGGCATCCAACTGCAATCTCTGGGCTTATGTGGCAGTGCTTTCTTGTGAATGTTTCTGGGTATAGGCCGGCACCCAGCCATTGCTCAGCAAGACTCTCCCCCAGAGGGTTGGAGCAGGTCCAAGCTGCAGGGCCCTCACAAGTGAGGGATTTGGAAACAACCCCGTCTGAGATAAAACTCAGGAGGGAGGTGCCTCCTGGTAGGCTGATGGTTTGTCATGGACAGTGTAGAAGCAGAAAGTGGACCGAAGCCTGAGAGAAAG
>NC_043703.1:148523507-148550157 GCF_006229205.1 Suricata suricatta
TGATAGTCAAATTCACAAAATACTCAGGGAAGGAAAGAATCATGGAAGCACCAAGGAGGAAAAAAGTCCTTAATCTATAAGGGAAGACAGATCAAGTTCAAAGCAGACCTATTCACAGAAACTTGGCAGGTCAGAAAAGAGTGACAGGATATATTCAATATGCTAAATCAGAAAAATATGCAGCCAAGCATTCTTTATCCAGCAAGGCTTTCATTCATAATAGAAGGAGAGATAAAGACTTTTCCAGAAAAACAAAAACTAAACCAGCCCTGAAAGAAATTTTAAAGGAGAATCTCTGAGGGGAGAAAAGACAAAATAAACCAAAACCCCCAAAAAGCAACAAAGACTAGAAAGGACTGGAGATACAACCAGAAATTCCAACTCTACAAGCAATGCAATGGCAATAAATTCACATCTTTCAGTACTCACCCTAAATGTCAATAGACTAAATGCTCCAATCAAAGGACATAGGGTAAGAGAATGCATAAGAAAATAAGATCCATCTATATGCTGTTTACAAAAGACACATTTTTTACCTAAATACACCTTCAAATTTAAAGTAAAGGGATGGAGGATGATTTATCACACTAATGGTCACCGAAAGAAGGCAGGAGTACCCATACTTATAGAATCCTGACTTTAAAATAAAGAATGTAACAAGAGATGAAGGTGGACATTATATCATAATTAAGGGTCTATCTACCAAGAAGACCTAAAAATTTTAAACATTTATGCCCCAAATATATGAATCAATCATTCACAAACATAAGAAACTCATTGACAACAATACCATAATAATAGAGGACTTCAACACCCCACTTACAGCAATGGACAGCTCATCTAAGCAGAAAATCAATAAGGAAACACCAGTTTTGAATGACACACTGGACTAGATGGACTTAACAAATATATTCAGAACATTTCATCCTAATGCAGTGGACTACACATTCTTCTTGAGTTCACATGGAACATTCTCCAGAATAGATCATATACTGGGACACAAATCAGTCACCAACAAGTACAAAAAGATCGAGATCATACCATGAATATTTTCAGACCACAGTGCTATGAAACTTAAAATCAACCACAAGAAAAAAAATTGGAAAGACAACAAAATAGTTGGAGACTAAAGAACATTCTACTAAAGAATGAATGAGTTAACAAAGAAGAGTAAATTAAAAAGTAAATGGAAGCCAATAAAAATGATAAAACCACAGCCCCAAATCTGGGACACAGCAAAGGAGGTTATAAGAGGGAAGTATATAGCAACTCAGGACTTCCTAAAGAAGAAGAAGGGTCTCAGATACACAACCTAACCTTACACATTAAAGAGCTGTAAAACAAATATCAAATAAAACACCAAAACAACAGAAGATGGGAAGTAATAAAGATTAAAGCAGAAATCAATGCTATTGGGGGAAAAAAGAACAAATAAATGAAACCAGGAGCTGTTTTTTTTGAAAGAATTAACAAAATTGATAAACTCCTAACCAGTTTGATCAAAAAGAAAAAAAGGCCCAAATAAATAAAATCAAGAATAAAAGAGAAGAGATCACAACCAACCCTGCAGAAATGCAAACAATAATAAGAAATATTATGCACAATTATATGCCAATAAATTGGGCAATCTGGAAAAAATGAAAAAATTCCTAGAAAAATAGACTACCAAATTGAAACAAGAAGATATAGATAATTTGAACATATCCATAAAGTAAAGAAATTGAATTAGTAATCAAAAATCTTCCAAAAAACAGAGCCCAGGGCTGGATGGTTTTCCAGGGGGAATTCTACCAAATATTTAAAGAGTCAACACCTATTCTTTTAAAGCTGTTCTAAGAAATGGAAATGGAAGGAAAACTTACAAACTCATTCTATCAGGCCAACCCTATCTTGATTCCAAAACCAGACAAAGACCCCACTAAGAACTGGATTTCCCTGATGAACATGGATGCAACAATTCTCAATAAGATTCTACGCAATGGATCCAATAATGCATTAAAAGACTTATTCACTACAACCAAGTGGGATTTATTCCTGGGATGCAGGGCTAGCTCAATATCCACAAATAAATCAATATGATACATCACATGAATAATAGAAAGGACAAGAACCACATGATCCTCTCAATAGATGCAGAGAAAACATTTGCAAATACAGCAACCTTATATATGAAAGCCATATATGAAAGACCAACCGCTAATGTCATCCTCAATGGGAAAAAACAGAGCTTTTCCTCTAAGGTCAGGAACATAACAGGGATGTCCACTCTCACCACTCAACTTAGTATTGAAAGTTCTAGCCTCAGTAATCAGACAACACATGGGAATAAAGGCATCCACATCAGCAAGGAGGAATTCAAACTTTTATTCTTTGCAGATGACATGATACTCTATATGGAAAACCCAAGGGCGCCTGGGTAGCTCAGTCAGTTAAGTGTCTGACTTCAGCTCAGGTCATGACTCACAGTTTGTGAATTTGAGCCCCACATCTGGCTCTATGCTGACAACTCAGAACCTGGAGTCTGCTTCAGATTCTGTGTCTTCCTCTCTCTCCCTATCCCTCCCCCTGCTTCCATTCTGTCTCTCTGTCTTTCAAAAATGAATAGACATTAAAACAATTTTTTAAAGGAAAACCCAAAAGATTCTACCAAAAAACTGCTAGAACTGATTTATGAATTCAGCAAAATCACAGGGTATAAAATTAATGCACAGAAATTGGTAGCATTTCTATGCACCAATAATGAAGCAATAGAAAGAGAAGTCAAAGAATCAATTTCATTTACAACTACACCAAAAACTATAAAATACCTAAGAATAAACCTAACCAAAGAGGTAAAAAATCTGTACACTGAGAACTATAGAAAACTTATGAAAGAACTTGAAGAAGACACACAAAAAAAGGAAAAAAATATTCTATGGAGTATTCATGGATTGGAAGAACAAATATTGTTAAAATGTTGCTACTACCTGAAACAATCTACATATTTAATGCAATCTGTATCACAATAACACCAACACTCTTCACAGAGCTAGAACAAACAATCCTAAAATCTGTATGGAACCAGAAAAGACCCTGAAAAGCCAAAACAATCCTTAAAAAGGAAACCAAAGCTAGAGGCATTGCATCCTAGACTTCAAGATACATTGCAAAGTTGTAATCATCAAGACAGTATGGTACTGACGCAAAAACAGACACTCAGATCAATGGAACAGAATGGAGAACCCAGAAATGGACCCACGAACATATGGCCAACTAATCTTTAACAAAGCAGGAAAGAATATACAATGGAATAAAGAACAGTCTCTTCAGCAAATGGTGTTGGGAAAACTGGACAATGACATGCAGAAAAAAGTGAGCCTGGACCACTTTCTTACACCATGCACAAAAATAAACTCAAAAAGGAATATAGACATAAATGTAAGACAGGAAGCCATCAAAATCCTAGAGGAGAAAGCAGGCAAAAACCTCTTTGACCTTGGCTGCAGCAACTTCTTACTCAACACATCTCTGAGGCAAGGGAGACAAAAGCAAAAATGAACTATTAGGACCTCATCAAGATAAAAAACCTTCTACACAGTGAAGGAAACAATCAGTAAAACTGAAAGGTAACTAACAGAGGAGTAGAAGATATTTGCAAATACATATCAGGTAAAGGGTTAGTATCCAAAATCTATAAGGAACTTATCAAACTCAACACCCAAAATAAAATTAGTCCAGTGAAGAAATGGGCAAAAGACATGAGTAGACATTTCTTCAAAGAAGACATCCAGATGGATAACAGACACATGAAATACTCAATATCACTCATCATTAGGGAAATACAAATTAAAACCACAATGAAATACCATTCCCACCAGTCAGAATGGCTAAAATTAACAATCCAGGAAATAACAGGTATTGGTGAGGATGCAGAGAAAAAGGATTTCTTGCATTGTTAGTGGAAATGCAAACCAGTGCAGCTTCTTTGGAAAACATTATGGAGGTTCCTCAAAAAGTTAAAAACAGAAGTACTCTACGACCAAGCAATTGCACTACCAGGTATTTATCCAAAGGATATAGGTGTGCTGTTTTGAAAGGGCACATGCACCCCAATGTTTATAACAGTCCTATTGACAATAGTCAAAGTATGGAAAGAGCCCAAATGTCTATCAACAGATGAATGGATAAAGATGTGGTATGTGTATACACACACAGTGGAGTATTACTTGGCAATAAAAAAGAATGGAATCTTGCCATTTGTAACAACATGGATGAAACTAGAGGGTATTATGCTAAGTGAAATTAGTCAGATAAAGACAGAAATCATATGACTTCAGTCATGTGGAATGTGAGATACAAAACAGATAAACATAAGGGAAGGGAAGGAAAAGTAATATAAAAACAGGGAGGGGGACAAAACATGAGAGACTCTTAAATATAGAGAACAAACTGAGGGTTGCTGGATGAGTTTTGGGTGAGGGGATGGGCTAAATGGGTAAATATCATTAAAGAAGACACTTGGAATGAGCACTGGGTGTTATACATAAGGGTGAACCACTGGATTCTATTCCTGAAATCATTATTACACTATATGCTAACTAACTTAGGAAGAAAGGAAGGAAGGAAGAGAGAGAAGGAGGAAGAGAGGGAGGGAGGGAGAGGAAGGAAGGAAGGAGGGTGAAGGAAAGAGAGAAAAGAAAAGAAGAGAAAAGAAAAGAAAGGAAAAGAAAAAAGAAAGAAAGAGGAAGAAAGAAAGAAAAAGTAGATCATGAGTTGTTGGGTTTCTAAAGGGATAATAAGGATTATAAAACAAAAGCATATGTAGCTCAAAAAAAGAAGAAAAATAAATGTAACAACTTGAAAATATATGTATATACAATAGCATTGTTATGTGGTATTAAATATAATAATACATACAAATGCCTTCCATGTAATTTGTAACTTAATGAGTATTAATATATGGTAGCTGTTTTAAAATACTATTATTTTGAATCTGTTCAACAACAAAATTCGTTTGGTCATAGCCATTTAGTTGGGTTTTTTTTTTGTTTTGAATTGAGCTGGAGTATTTTAATATATCTTATTAATTTATTTATCCTTTCAAATACCCAAGCCCTCATATTTGAAAGATTTGTTTGAAATAAATGATAGGAGAAAGGAAAACAAGTCATATCATTTTGAAAACAGTGGTTGGCACATAGTAGGCACTAAGCAAATATTTGTTGAGAGAATAAACGTGCATATTCCAACTTGCTTGGCTCAGTAAAGGAAATTATGTGCTTAATCATGGGTCTCAAGTATTTTATAGAAGTGAGCAATGCAAGGGATTTCAAGGTGCCAGATACGTGCTAGAAGTTTCAGTCAGCTAAATGAATAGCACCTAACAAATTTTAAGCTTGCTTTACTAAAAAATTGACTAATTCCCTAAAGAGGAACCTTAAACAAAGTTCTATCTCTAACAAGGAAGATTTATGTATGAAAATGAAAAGCCAAAGTATCTTGGAAGAGAGCATAATGTCCAAAATTTATGATAGCTGGGGAAAATGGACTAGACTTTAGGAATCTAAGGTTTTGAAAACTAAGAGAAAAAAATTATAATGCAAAATTTTAATTGGAGAGGTAATTCAGTCTTGCATAGGATATCTCAAAAATGAATTCTGAGTGGGGGCACTTAGGTGGCTCAGTCAATTAAGTGTCCAACTTCAGCTCAGGTCATGTCTCACTGTGAGTTTCAGCCTTGCATCAGGCTCCACACTGACAGTGACAGCCTGCTTGGGATTCTCTCTCTTTTTCTGTCTCTCTACCCTACCCCCATTCATTCTCCCCATTCTCCTCCCTTCCTTTCTCTCCCCGCCCCCACAAAACTTTAAAAACATGTTGGTGCGCCTGGGGGGCTCAGTCAGTTAAGTGTCCGACTTCGGCTCAGGTCATGATCTCACAGTTCATGGGTCCAAGCTCTGCATCGGGCTCTGTGCTCAATGTTTGCTGAGAGCCTGGAGCCTGCTTCAGATTGTGTGTCTCCTTCTCTCTTCCCCTCTTCCGCTCCTGCTCTGTCTCTCAAAAATAATTAAATGGAAAAAAAATTTAACTTTAAAAACATGCATTCCGAGTCTACAGTGGTAAATGCTTTAGAAGAACAAGACAGTGAAGATTCTTCGTAATCCCTATGAGATGCAAGGAGCTCACAGACTGAATCAGGTTTTGAAAGGTGCATAAGAAATGGAATGAGAAAGATACACAGCAAAGATACCTCTAATGTGGTGATGAGATTTCTGTGAAGAAGGAACTGAAAGTTTTGACCAATTTTAAGCCTCCTTCACCTAAACAAAATGCCTAGTTACTTTTTCAAGAAAGAAAGATGACCTAGTAAAGAAAACCATGCTACCTGGGAATGCTGTGTAAATTCTTGTTGATCCTTAATAAGTTAACTTTTAAGAGTTGCCTGGATTTTCCAGCATTTGACAACTTTTTGGTTCATTCTGATCCAGCTACCACTCCCAGTCCTCCATTGGCACCGTCTCATTTACAAACATTAATCAAAAAGAAAAAAAATCAATTCTCAAATGGCTTCTCCATGCATAGTTACCTGTTTTGTGGTTTCTCCTCAGTCTTCTGTGCCAATTCTTCCCACTGTAGCAAGGCTTGAGGTGTTGACATTTTTCAGTCTCTCCTAGGCCCTCTAGCTTTCCATTCTATGTTTTCTCTTGCAACAAACTTTTCACAATTCATGTCAATGTTCCTATATCCTAATTGCAATATAGATCTACCTTTTACATTCAGATTTGCAACTCAGTTTTCTCCTCTGATCTGCTTACTTGGCAGCTCCATTCAAATTCAACAAATTCTGCAGGTTGGTGGGAATATAACCTTCCCATGATCTTTTTTTTCTTTTATATTATATTAATTTATTTTTAGGGAGAGAGGGGGAGAGGGCAGGAGAGAGAGAGAGAGAGGAGAGGAGAGGAGAGGAGAGGAGAGGAGAGGAGAGGAGAGGAGAGAGGAGAGGAGAGAGAAGACAAACAAGTGGAGGAGGGGCAGATGGAGAGGAAGAGAGAGAATCCCAAGCAGGCTCCACACTGTCAGTGCAGGGCCCGATGTGGGGCTCAAACCATAAACCGTAAGATCATGACCTAAGCGGAAATCAAGGCACTTATCCAACTGAACCACCCAGGCAACTCCCCCTTGATCTTTGTAATGGCTGAAGTTCATTGTCTTTTCTGTATTCACAACAATCTACTCAATCACGCAAACAAAAAGATCTTTGAGTTATACTTGACCAGTCACAGTGGTTATCACCAGATTTTTCCCTTCTGAATATGTCTTAACTAAGTCCACGTCTCCTCATGTCACTGATCACCCTATTCCCAAACTATCAGCTCTCTCTCTTACTTTAGGCAGAGCCTAAAAAAATCTGCATTATAGTTGAATAATTTGAAAACATTGCTTTTAGGGCTGCTAGTGAACAACTGCCATCCTATCTCTTGATTCTTTTTATGCAATCTATTCTTTCCCTGCTCTGGAAGCTTTGGGTATCATTGATTTATCGCTGGTGCTTTGATGTCCCATAACAAAATATCTTTGTGTCAGGTTTCCATTTATTTTGCAGGGAATTCCTTTTAATTCAAAGATAACTTTCAGATATGGGACAATTTCTTAAATTATTTCATGCATGATGCTCTTTGGTTAATATCCACTAGCCAAAGACAATAGCACATATCTGTAATTGAAAAAAAGGTGGTTTTATTGACTTTTTCAGTGGTGAAGATTGCTCACTATGGTGAACCATAGCACCTCTGAAGAATAGGGCATAAGAAAGGACTAAATTATAGGGTTTGGTCTTGTGGTTCAAACGTCTGGGGAAGGTCAAGTAAAGTGGGCTATGCTCTAGAGTAGGTGCTGTTAGAAGCAGGGACAACCGTGTGGAATATCCAATCATTCTCATCTCAGATGAAGCCTGGCTCAAATGCAACTGATGAGAAAGCAGCAATTAATGATATTAATTAGGAAAGGAGGCTATTTTGGTATTTTGGGGGTTTTAGACAGTGTTCTCATTTCTGTCTGTGCTCAGAATGCTTATGAAGTAGTCTTGCCTCTGTCTTGCTCCATTATAGTCAGAGAGCAGTGTTGTCCGCTGTTAACTTTTAGTGCAATTATTTATGTTCAGCAGGAGAGCAACAGTGGCTCGCCATCCTTGAGGGCTGGGTCACCTCCCACCAGCACTGCAGCCCAGCTCTCAGATGCTTTTCTCTTGCTCCCTTTTACTTTTTTCTTCTTTGTGGAATTTATATTGTTTGGTTGTTGAACAAGGTGGGTTAGGCCTTTAATTATCTTTCACTGTTGTTTTATCTTTGCTGTTTTCCATCTTTGTCTATTTTGTTTTCTTTCTGGGAGATTTCCTAAATATAACTTGCATTTTTTCCAGTGGATTGAATCTTTAAGAGCTCTTTGTAGTTCTCCAGACATTTCTTTTCATGGCATTCTGTTCTTGTTCATGCATGGAATACCTTATTTTATTGCTGTAAAGAAAGGAGAATTTAAAGAAGGTTGTGGCTTTGATTTGCTTTATTTTTTTTATTTTTGATTTCAGTTTTTATCTCTCTGTAGTTTTTGTCTTTACTCATACATCCTTTTCTCTAATGCATTCTTCCCCTTTCTATTGATTCTTATTTCTCCTTTCATGTTTAGCAGTGAAACGCTCAGAAGCTATATCCATCTAGGAGTGTTCTTCATATTGGTGGATTTCACTGTAGGGTGACACAGTTGGTCTGTTTTACTGGAGCACCTATAACTGTTGCTATCTATAATTCATTATTTACTTAGTTAAGTTAGTTATTTAATTTTGTCTGAATATGGACATCATATCTGACTGGTAGGGATTAAGGGGAAACAAGTCAGGTAAGGAAGCTTCAAGTTTCAATCTCACTTTTTACATTTTTCAAAAATTATTTTCCTTTTTGAATACAGTACCTCTGCCTTGTGATGGTCTAAGTGTTCCTAAGTCCACATCTTAGGAAGAGCAGGAGCAGTTGCCATTTTTACATGGTCAGTGAGATAGGATAGTTTCTTAGAAAATCTAACTTCTCATATAGATTTTCAGCCAATTCTCCTGAACCTCACTTGGACCTCAGTTTTAGAAACTACTGAATGTCTAACGTGTGTTTTTTCTGGGGTTCTCTGGCATACATTCACATTCACTTGATTCTTACTATTCTCATTGCTAGCTTATATATTTATTCTCTGGGTATGTTAAGTGAGTTATTACTTGTTCATCTATTCTCCACCTTCCAAATTTTTTTGTTATTTCTTAATTTTCCTTTGCTTTATCACTGAGGATTTGATGGTCACCCAAGGGAATCAAGGGAGCTCAAGCCTCCATGTTTAACTAAAAGTTTCATTTCTTACTTTAGAAATATGAAAAAATTGAGATGGCTGTGGCATAGACACTGAGCTAGAATCTACAATGAGATATTAAAAGAAACTATATGCAATTATTATATATTGCATCACTATAATTATATATAATATATTCCTATATGTAAAATGGGCAATGGGGAGTAACATAGGAAACAAAATTGACCATGAGTTGATAATCCCATAATCAGATGACTTAATATTGATTTAATCTTAATATTAGACACAATATCCCAAAACATATATTACAGCAATAGGGCAAACAAAGTATTTAACTTATTGGAATGTAAATCTAACACCAAACTTTGGTCAAAAAAGAAAGGTGATGAATCCATAGATTATAATTATTCTGTCTTGGCTCAAAGAAAGTTTTAATAAAGATTTTTAAAGTTTGTTAGTATTCTAATGAACCTGTCATCTTTCTTTGTGTTTGCCCTGGATCTGTGTCTTATTTGAGCAAGTGACCTTGTACTATGGAGCTCCACATTTCCCACAGCACCTAGCACAGAGCCAATCATGTAAAATATCCTCACGAAGACTTATTAAATTAATTTTCTTAAATCCCTTCTGGACTGCCCATTTGCCTTCATTAATTATGTTAGACGGAGAGGAGATGACCTCTACTTGCCGTCATGATTGAATTGCATCTTAGACATGTAGATTCTTTGAACAATACAATTTTTGAGGGAAAGAGATAAACTAGGAGCATTAGAACATATTCATCTTACATTCTTTATCAAGCATGGACTTTTCTACCTCCCTCCTCCAAGCACATATATGTATTCATGTTCTCGTCACACACTTTCTCTCATAATTATTTCTAGCTGCAAAAGAATGGGTTTGGAATGAGAATGGGATATGCCTTTTCTTTGGTCTTTTCAGCTGGCAAACCACAAGTAAATATCAGTCTTAACTATCATAATGCAAAATACAAATATGTCATGTCAAACTATTTTTTAAATGATAGATTTTCATTTTTTAATTACACCAAGTATTTCTTTTGAGATTTAAGAGATTTTAGGCTTTATGAGCATTAATACCTTTGTGATTGTGATTTGTTTGCCCCCAATTAAAAAGAATCAGCCAAATAGTTGGGAGAGAATATTGATGCACCAGGAAAACGTATGAAGAATGAAGCTACTTATCTTTTTCCTTTTGTTTCAATGATCAAAAATCTAGCACGTGGCAGAAAGGAGGCAGATCTGTTAGGACGGGATAATTGTGCCATCATTCATTAGCAATAGAATAAATATGAATCCTGGATTTTGCTAATCTGATGGTCTTGGCTCTCTTTTTGGTAAACAGTATAAATTATTTCCAGAAGAGCCATGGAGAAAAGCGTGAGACATTATTGCAGAATCCAACACACTCATAAAACTTACAAACCTTCTGTCTGGCCCAGGAGAATGAACTACCTGTGTGTCTTCAGGGGAGGGCATCAGACAGGCCCCCTCACACTCCGTACCCTCACCCACAGTTCCAGTTGCACCGGGATGAAAGAGAGTGTGCCAGCATTTCTTTAGCAGGCTTCTGGCTGTCAAAATAAACTAAAGCCTCATGGGGATGCTCACACTTGCCTGCTGAGGAGAAAACACTGTGTTAAGTGTTTTACACACATTATCCTGTTATATCCTTACAAAGCCTTTTGAGTAGAGTCTCCATTAAACAAATGAGATTGTTAATACCGTATGTCTTTTAAATGGAAAGATTGGGATTTGAGCTAGCTGCTTGGTACCAAATCGGGCAGTGCATATACCACCTCACAGAGTGGGTCTGTCGTTACCACAAGCCTTAGGACTCTCTTGATTCCTTCCCATTCCTTTGATGATTGAGATTAACTGGTGAATGAATTAAGGTATTGCAAGCGATGTAAAGAAAGTCTTTATAGCCCACCATGTGCTAAGAATGTTGTTGTTAGATGATAATATTGACAGTTCATTAAAATATAATTAATGCTGGAGCGCAGGCTTCACCAAGGCAGGATGTCTATCTGTTTAGTTCAGTGTTGTATCTCAAGTTCCTAGAAGAATGTTTGACAATAAGAAGGAACCCAAAAAGTAACTATGGATGAATGAATTTTCCAGCTTGAGATGACTTCCAATGCCAACTTCAGACTGCTCACCATGATTTTTGTTTTGTTGCAGAAAAGAAAGGTTACACTTAGGAGAAATAAATGAACCTTTTAGAATTCACTGAGGAAAAAAAATAATAGAAGTTCCTACAAGCCACAACTAAATAGATATAAAGTCTCCAGCTGCTCTTTCAGAGTGGTTCACCACTGGTTATAAACTATAGGCATTTCTGCTTCCAATCCACTAAAAGCGTTCATTTTTCTTCAGAATAAGTTTTAGTCCATTAATCACACCCCTGCCAACAATGGTGGGTGCACACTTGGTAGGAGAAAAAGGTTGCCTTGGTCAAAACAACTAGAATGCTAACTCTGCCCAAAGAAACAATTTCTTTTAAGAGAGGTTTGCTTGTTTGATTATTCCTAATTAATTTCTCTCCAGTAAGGATGAAATTCAAAGAGATATCTGACTTGCATGGGATTACAGTAGCTTTGTTGTACGTGTGCATTTAAAACCAAGAGAGAGGAGGATATTTTAAAAAATTAATGTTTGTTTATTTTTGAGAGAGAGAGAAAGACAGAGGCATGAGCAGGGAAGGGGCAGAGAGAGAGGGAGACACAGAATCTGAAGCAGGCTCTAGGCTCTGAGCTGTCAGCACAGAGCCCAATGAGGGGCTTGAACCATGAGATCATGACTTGAGCCGAAGTTGGCCACTTAACCCACTGAGCCCCCCAGGCTCCCCATAACCACATCTGACTTGCAGAGCCATCTACCATCACCTGGTCACAACTGAGCCCCCCCCCGCCCCCGAGATACGGTATCTAGGAGGAAATAAACAAAAGCAAATATCAAAATTTTAATTGTGTTAACTCCCTGATTTGTATTTTTCACAATGATCCCTATTTACTTGTATGACAAAGGGACTATTCACCACGACATGGTGTTGCTGTAGCAAAGAAAAGATTGTGTACTTTTCTTCTAACTATAGCATCCAGGCTTCGCAATAAAATACGTAGTTTGATCATTTATATAATCATTATTTTTAAGGGAGCAATTCAATCCCCAAATTAAAGAACTGATGTATATAAACAGATAGGATGCTCCCTTAATACTCTCATTGAGAAGTTACTTTTTAATTGCTTTGCTTATAATTTCAACTTCAAAGCCAGTAATAGCTTTCAAATTAATAGCTCATAGCCCATTTGATACACTGATATTTAATTAATGAGTTCATAACTCAAGCGGCACATTGCCTTTCTGACAGCTCCTCCAGGTTGTTAGATTCCACATTGCTGGCTGTGGTCTGGTATCCATCCTTAGACACGTCATTTTACCTGTGTAATCCTTTTCACCAGATGGTGAAAGAGATTGGGCTCAATCAGAGGGTACGGTGCCCCTTTCCTGTTCTGTGGAGGAGCTAAGCTTTTGGGGATGGGTGGAATTTTGTATTGTCTTTTCTTTCAACTTTAGGATACTCTGCCCTGATGTTCTTTACAGTATCACTAACTAACTGATTGTACTTCTATAGGGTTTGGAAATGGGGAGGTGGAAGGATGAGCTTACATGGATATATTCTTTCCAGAAATCTTCCCAAACCAACACATAGCCCACCATGTTCTTCCTTCCCAGGACTCTCCGAGTCACTTTGCAGGCGTTGACAGGTAGTGGCATTGGAGTTAAAAATGTCTTTTACATTTTTCAAGGATAGTAACAAAAGGAGATTAAAAAAAGAAAATTATGAAAATTATTCAAACCTTTAATAGAAAAAGGTTGCTGGCCCCAGATGGATAATTTACACTTGCCATCAGCTTCTAGATAGGAAATTCTTTTTCACTGGGCATGGCTTGGCCAACTTTTCTCTCCAATTCACAAAAGGCATTTTCTCTGGGTGTTGATGACAACAATGAGGCCCCTCCACAAAGGCCACCCCTAAAACTAACAGGCTATTCCTGTTGAGGAAGCAGACAGCCACTCGCTGATCTACCTGGCATTCATCATCCCTCTCTTTAGCTAATTAGCACCACCTAGTATTGTGGCCTCTCACAGGGTTTCCAAGTAAAATAAAAGTCTCTAATATTGGATCTCCCTCTACAGAATTCCCCATGAATGCCTTTAGTTATGACAACTGGCATTGGGACCAGCATTTGAAATCAGCTTTATTGAATTTAAAATTCTGACCTTTCAGAGGTGTCTATTAATGATCAATGACTCTGGGAACATTCACATCTACACTTGCAGATGGCCCAGGTCACCCACCAGGGGTTGGTTGTTTGCCAGCTGAAAGCCAGGGTCACAGAGAGTAAGACACTGGACAAGTGTTTAGGGAAAAACCAATGACCACACCCTGGCATGTATCAGCAAGTTTCTTTTGCTGAGAATTAATTTATCCAGCACCTTTCCAGGAAAAGGTCTTCACAAGAAAAAGGAAAGAAGACTATTAAAGGAATGAAGGAAAAGAAACAAACACAGGTGTATCTGGCCCGGCCAGAACATTATAGATTGCCATGAAGTTAGAAGTAATTAATGATAATTGAAAGAGCAGTGAGTTATTAGTAGTATTTGGGTTATTAAGATAAAGATAATTGTAATAAAATTAGACACTACAAATAGTGATTGCATTAATGATTTTAACTTTAATGATTGCTTTAAATGTCTGCTAGAAATAGATTTTCTATAAATGGACTAATAATAATAATGGTAATAATGATAGCTACCATTTATTGAGTGCTTATGTATCAGTAGCTAGGCTATGTTCTGCATATACATTACCTTCACTGATTAAAGATGTGTTGATGATGTGGATTAATGAGAAGTGGTACCCTCTATGAGTTTGGTGGGAGCATATGTCTAGAAAGTTAGCAGAAGAGAGAGGTAGCTAAAAAAAAAAAAAAGATTTTATTAGCATTCTACATATGAGAACTTTCCATTGTAACAATAGCACTTCTGAGGTGCATCTTCCTAAGAACAGCAAGGAAAGACTATTTGAGCGATTCTGAGCACTCTCCATGGACTGCTCTGCAGGAGGCTCATTTCCACATGCATGACGTGGAGGTTTGTGCAACACAAGCAACCTGGAGAGGAGCCCTTACACAGAACTTCCCACCAAAACTACAGCAAAAAGCATTTCGACTTTGTTCTGAATCTGGCATATTTACATCTGTTATCAGCCTCTGAAAACATTGAGTGTGTGTGCAGAGTTCACGTACATACGATTATATATAAAAGTCTGTGATAAATAAACATGATACAAAACTGGAATATCCTTTATATAATGATTATTTTTGAACTTGCCTCTAAAGATATTCCATCAAAAAAAGAGATGAACAAACAATAATAAAAGTTGTTATTTTGTGTATGTTTAGAATGTGCAAAGTACCTAACAGGCATTTGGTGTGTGCTATAGCATTTGAGTGAGTTGGTAATATGGTCTCCACTTGTAAGGAATTCAAGCTTAGCATAGCCAAGATTTAGGTGCTTATTTGTAGGATCTTTTAGCCGTTAAGCGATCAATTGTTCACTCTGGTGGTTTGATGTAGTGTGTGCATGAGTGTGTGTGTGTGTGTGTGTACAAGTGTGTGTGTGTTGCATTAGGAGCCCAGGAGAATAGGGGCAGCCCCTCTCACAGCACTGAGCAGCGTTATGCATTTAATTAGCACATGCTTAGATGTTGATAACACTCAGTAGTTTCTTCTTTCCTGCTCTAAGATATCTATCACCGTGGATCAGCATCCTTCATCTTTGCCCTACTGGGAAACTAGCCTTAAGGTATGGTAGGAAAGGAAAAGTCACTCCTCTGATTTCAGTTTCTCTACTTTTGTTTTCTGTTTTTCTATGTGAACACAGCTAGCTGCTCTAGAATTACGAAGATTCCAAAGCCCTCCTGTCTACTGAGTTAAAATCCTTCCCCTCCATTTAGTCTGTGAACTTGTGTCTTTTTCTAATCGAAAGCCTTATAAAAAGCTAATGGAAAAAGAAGTGTTTATGTAACTGTAGAACCACTACTTATATTTTTAATCCACTCAGGTTCTGTTCAACACACCCTGGTTGGGAATTGATGAAAACTGAAAACTCTTAAAATCATTATATACATGAATGCAAAGCCTAACCATTAAAACAAAGAGGAGATTTTTCTTGAGCCCTCTGGAGGTTATTTTCAAAATGCCCTTGTCCCTCTACAGAGATGCATTTTGTCAGCATCAGGCTCCTTCCTTGGAACAAAATCAGGTCAGACTGGCTCATTGTGTGGACACATTAGTTTGAACACAGTCACACTGAAGCCCAAATGAGGTTCCAAGCAAAGATCACTGGAAACTTCCAATACTTTGCATGATCTTTTGCAATGCGTAGTACCTTTTTTTTTTTTTTTTTTTTTTGGTTTATGAGATAGTAGTTTGCAGTTGGCAAAGCAAATCAGAGGAACACCCAAAGTTAAACGTGTGAATAAAATACAAGAAAAACATAGTAATGACTAATAAGATGTAAATGCCAAGAAATTTTCTTGTCTTTTAAATTAGACATCTGTGCCCTATTTTTACATGCTCATCACCATAAGCGCTTTAGCATGTTTTCCCCAATCTGTCAGCACAGACATATTCAGGAGGCCTCGGAGCTTTAACACCTTCACTGCTACAGAAATGCCCTGGCAGCCACTCTCGGGGAACATCTGCGGAAAGCAGGAGATGTGTGATGTGAGCTCGGCCCTGGAGCACTTTGTTCAGAGGGCCTGGCACCGCGCCTCTTCTCTAATGAAAGAGAGAACTGTGTTTCTGGGTCGCGTCTGCAGGAAGATGGGCTTGAGGGACACCACATCTCCCCGACAGGCCTCCTTGTCATATGGATTCACCAGTTCAGAACTTGGCCTTGTGTCTGCACAGGAGGAGACGAGCAGATGAAGGGCCGTCTCCAAACCGAGTGCCTCAAGCCCACACATGTTCACGCAGCTTGTGCAAGGGTGGACTGGGCCTCGGGGCAGAGAGGCAGTCGCTCTGGAGCGCTCACACCTGACCGGAAGCGGTGCCGGCACTTTGCTTGGTAGCGCCAGGAAGATGAGAGCCAGGGACCGAGGAGCCTGCATTGCCCACTAGGGAGAGGGCCTAATTCGAAGGCAGTGTCTTCAGAAGACCTCCCGTTCTCTCGGACCCTTCCAAAGATACCAGTTCACCTGCCGGATAACTCAGAACCTGCCTCTCTCTCTACTACATCCTGGAAAAATTTGTCTGTTAACAGTGTGAGACGGGCTTAAAAATCAAATTCCGTGGTGTGGGAAAAGAGATGGCACACACACAATGAAGTAGAAATATCTACTGAATTGTTCTAAAGGGGAAAATAAGGGCATCAACTAGCTGAAAGGTTGCATGAAGAGGGAGGAGGAGAACAGACACAGAAACATCAAAAAAAGACAAAGTCAAGGACACAAAAACCTATTTGTAGCTACATGATTAAAACTTCAGGCCAAATGCATATTCTATTTTAAAATATACCTTTTCCTTTACTGAGCATTTCCCATATTATTCACTGGCTTTTTAACTGACAGTCCTGTGACGTTCTTTCCATTTTGTAGATGAAGAAACCAAGGCTCAGGAAAGATCAGTGATTGACACAAAGATAGCTAAGAGAGATGTGAGGATTTGTGGAAAGAAAATGGAATTTGGAATCAGACAGGACTGAGATGCGAATCTCAGGTTCAGAAATTATTTGTATTTGACCTTGAATGAGGTGCTTCAGCTTTCTGTGCTTCCATTTCTGAATATGTGCTCTAGGGTTAAGAATATCCTCTCATGACACTAAAGGGTTAAATTACTTTCCCAAGTTTACGCAACTGGCGAAGAGTCCACACATAAAGCACAAACTACAATTCTCAACACATGGAAAGCATTGAATAAATGCTTGCTAGTATTAGAAGTGGCAGAGCCCGGATTTAAATCTCTCAGGTTTATGTGTTTTATGTCCTGTCACCTGTTATACCATCATATTCACAAAAGGATGATTGCACAGGAACAAGGAACATTTTTCCATTTATGCTTTTTTCAGGCACAATTGTGGCCAATGACAATGTCAAGATATATCCAGGGAAAATTATTCATATTGATCATCACCCTCTGTTTAGGAGATAAAAGCATTTCATCTAGAAATGAATCTCAGCATAACTTAGGAGAATAAAGAAGCATTTCCATACACACCAGGCTTATATCTGTGCTTTCTGGAGCACCTCATGCACTTGCCCTCTCGTGGAGGTTTCCCTCAGCCCAGCCCATTGATTTCAGCTTCTTCTGAGTTCTTATAGCACTTCACGTCTTTGATACAAATGTTCATTCATTCATTCTTTCAAAAATATTTATTGAGATTCTGTTTTGTGTCAGGAACCATTTGGAGTGCCGAAGGTAGAGCAGTGAATAGACAAGGCTTCTCCTTTTATGGACCATGCATTCTGGTGTAAGGATCAGGGCCGACAAACACATGACTAGTAAGCAGATCGTGTATTAGTCGCCTATGGCTTCTGTCACAAACTACCACATGCTAGATGGCTTGACACAACAGAAATGGATTCTATCACAGCTCTGAATGCCAGAAATCTGGAATCAGTATCACTAGGACAAAATCAAGGTGTTAGCAGGCCACTCCCTACAGATTCTCTAAGGGAAATTACGTTCTTTGCCTTTTCCAGCTGCTGGTGACTGCTGGCATTTTTTTTTGGCTTTTGGTTCATGGGTCTCTGTCTTTGCCTGTGTGTGTGTGTGTGTGTGTGTGTGTGTGTGTGTGTGTGTGTGTTTGCACATGTGCATGTGTGGTTCCCCAGGGGGAGAGAAGGGCCAAGAAAACCTCCTAAGAAAATTAACTAAGAAAGTCTTTTCTCACTAGTCTTTGCTTGACAACCTCTTGCTTCTTTTCTGAGAAAAAAAAACCCTCAAAATACTTCATCTCTGATCTTTCCATTCCCATTTCCACACCAACCCTGAACCAGTATCTTTTTCCTTCTTTAGCCCACTGTTTAGTTCTCTGTCACCGGAAGTCCAAAGTCAGTCTCCTGAGGGTGAAATGTTAGTTTTTTCCTTATTTTCTTGCTCTCCAGAATATTCTAGAATATGCTTGTATAGTTGAAAGATTTCCTCTTTGACACTTT
Organism: Suricata suricatta; assembly: GCF_006229205.1. Lineage (NCBI taxonomy): Eukaryota > Metazoa > Chordata > Mammalia > Carnivora > Herpestidae > Suricata > Suricata suricatta. The sequence goes on from NC_043703.1 coordinate 148,542,087, forward strand.
TTTTTTCAGATTTTGTTAGTGCTACATCCTGGTTTACTTCTTTCTACCACACTGCCAACAACTTCTAATTCCATGTGCTTAGCTCTCTGTCATGCTAGTCTTCTAAATATTGTGCTAGCTCTACTAGCTTTCTAAAAGTCTCTTCTTGTCAAACTACCCTAACTCTTTGAGTAACCATATTCCATCCTACAAGTGCATCTATACTCCATAAGCTGAGACAGCTGTGGAAGACCACTAGTTGTCCTTCCACAAATCTGTTTGCTCCAATCTCCCTGGTGATAGGATTTTAGCTGGGCTGGATTACCCAGGTTTCCCTAGAGTTAGGCAGGGACAAATAAGTAAATTTCATCAATGAAATGTGAAAGTGGGAGTCAGTGGAACAATCATTTGATTTTTTAGGGCAATTTCTTCTTCACATCCTCTGTTTTTCCCTTTCTACTGGTTTGGGAATGGCTCCAACTAGAGGAGCTAGCATAGACCTAGAAAGGGGAGCCACATGTTGAAATTTGAAGAGAGTAGCCTCTATAGATCTTTTCCAAGATGTGTTTTACATTTTTTGAGTATTCCTTCCTCTTAGTACTTTTACTTTCAACTCTGCACCGGAAATCTTATTCAGAGAACTGACCTTATTCACTAGAGTTGTTTTGGCTGCAAACATTTGTAGAAAGAAAAATGTGGTTGGGAATTTAGGCACAACCTATACCCATAATATAAGCAGCCAATGATGACATCTAAGTCCCAGCTTGAGATAAACATTGAAGAAAATATCTACTCCTAAAGGAATGTTCTCCTCCAGGATAATACTGATGGTGTAATCAAGAAAGACTTTACCTAAAATTATACCTTATTTTGTTTTTCCTTTTTCCTGTCCTGCTTCACCTATTCACTGTAAATTTCTTTTGGAAGTATTTCCTCAATAAAGCACTTGCGTCCATATTCAATCTAAGGGTGTGATTCTGTGCAACCTGATTTAAAGCACTGTTCCTATCCTTACTCAGTATCTTAGCCTATCTCCTACTGAATCATACAACAAATAGCAAGTCAAAGAGGAATTCCTCTATATAAAAATGAATTCACACACATTATCATCATGGAAATGATAAGAACTACAGTAAACTTAGACACCCAAACCTTAACACCCAAGATATATACTCTCAGTGTTAAATACAATAAAAATAAACTTGAACCTTAGTGAAATCAAGAATAATCTGCTATCACCAATCTTGGTATGAATAAAAGTTTTTAAAAAATTAGAGACCCTAACAAAATCCCATGCACACATGGATTTGCAGTCAGAATCTGTCCTATGTAGGTTGACTTTAAGACAGAGCTAAATTAGTTTAAAGAAATCGTGAGCTAGTCATGTTCTTGGTTGCCTGAAAGAAGAAAACATGAATACCCTCTGGAGAAAAGCACTATTGAGCTAAGCCTGTAAGAATTCCCATGGAAAAACTTCTAAGGAATATGAATTAACTGTCAAAATTAATATAACAAGTAAAGAAAGAAAGATATCATGAGGGGGAACCAGCAAAAACACGGATCACAAAGAAACTCCCAATTTTTTAAAGATATTTGAAAAGCCAGATATTGAGTATAAAACAAGTGTTGTACATATTTTAAGAAATAAAAAAAAAAGTGAAAGGTCCTAATGAAAAGGAAACTATGAAAACTTTTGCTATAGTCTGATTGTTTGTGTCCCCTATATTCTCAGTTAACACCCAACATGATGGTATTAGAAGGTGGGACCTTTAGAAGATCATCAGGTTATGAGAGTGAAGCCCACATGAATGGGATTAGAGCACTTATACAAGGGACCCCCCACATATCCCTACTCCTGCCATGTGAAAATACACCAAGAAATCTGCAAGCTGGAAGAAGATCACTGCCCAGTCACGCTGGAATTGTGGTCTTGGATTTCCAATGTCTAGAACGGTGAAAAATAAGCTATGCCACCTGTGGTTGAATGGACTAAGACAGAAACTAAGTTGAAAATAATCAATCAGATATTCTAGAAAAAAAAAAAAGAAATATTCGGAAAGGACAGAAGAAATCATTATGGCCTAAAAGACTATAAAAACTATTCAAAATAGAACACACAGAAACAAAAACACGGAGAACGTGAGATTATGAATAAGGGAAATTGAAGCTAGAATATGGAGATCTAACATTTGTTTACCTGGAGTTCTGGAAGAGAGGATAAATAGTGGCTGAAGTATTTTCCATTAATCATAAATCCTCAGATTCAGCAAGTCCTATGAAATTTAGACAGGTTAAAAAAAAGTCACTACACTTGTACTTAAAAATAATAAGACTGTGGGGGCGCCTGGGTGGCTCAGTTGGTTAAGCATCTGACTTTGGCTCAGGTCATGATCTCGCGGTTTGTGGGTTTGAGCCCCACAATGGGTTTGTGCTGACAGCTCAGTGCCTGGGGCCTGTTTCAGATTCTATGTCTCTTTCTCTCTCTGCCCCTCTGCTGCTCGCACTCTGTCTCTCCCTGTCTCAAAAATAAATAAACATTAAAAAATAAATAAGAAGAAGAAGAAGAAAACTGAAGAACACTGAAGGAAAAAAAAGAGAAACAGGGCACCTGAATACAGTAGGATATCATCAGTAAGTTGAGAGAAGATAACTGTTAATCTTGAATTTCATACCCAGCAAAATTATTTTTAAGTAGTTATTAAACTTGAGTTCTGTACTCAGAAAAGGTAGTTATTCAAGAGCAAGGGAAATTTTATAACATTTTTTCCCATCATAAACAGTATTTTCCCTGCACATACACAGTCATGGCATTCACTAAAGGACATTTTCATGAAGGTAACATGAAAGAACTAAGGGAAGAGAAATAATAAGCAAAGAAAATAATGAATGTAAAAAATATGTAAAACAAGTATTTCCTATGGGAAGAGTAATTCTGTCTTATTGGGTTAAAACAAGATTAAAAAATAAGTAAAAACAATGGCATAGAAATTGAAACATGACTGATTGGTAACATAAATATCTTTGTAGAGTTTGAGAGGAGACTAAATGGAGGGTTGTGTTTTTTATTTTAAAGAGGAAACATTGACATCTCTTGGGTACCAATCAAAGAAAATAGAACATATAACTTTCAAATTGGTACAGAGAAAAACAAAATGAGAAATACAATTTAAAAAGTAGGCCAAAAATAGACGAAAAGAAATGGAAAAGTTTGTATAAATGAAAGTAGTGAAATAGTTTTAAAATGAATACAAATTTCTTAGAAACTATAATAATGTAAACTGATTAAATACTCCAGCTAGAAGATAAAGATTAAGTTGGATATAATCAAAACCTCAAATATGACTGTATCTTATTTATAAGTGATGCATCTAAAATATATTAAGGCAAATAATATATAAAGAAGATCACTATACACTAAGGAAACATTCAATTCAACAGGAAAATATAGTAATACCCCACTATGCAGTCTAATACTGACTAAACACATAAACCATCATACTGGGACAGTTAGATATACTTCTTTCAGTAATTTGTAAATTACATAGGCAAATTAGGTGAATGATTTTATAGGAGAATTGAATTGCTAAATTAGCTACGTTGATCCAATTAATATTCATGGAATGTTGCACCCAAGAAGTGATTAATACATATTATTATCAAGTACTCAGAGAGCATTTATAAAAATTAATCACATATTGGAACATGAAGCAAATTTAAAGACACATTTAAAAAACTGGTTTTATACAGACCATATTCTGTGATCCTAAAGATTGTTAGTTAGAACTGAGCAATAAAAATGTCACTAGAAACATTCTTATTTTCTAGAAATTGAAAATCGAATGTCTTAACACACCTGAGTGACTCAGTTGGTTAAATACCTGACTCTTGATTTTAGCTCAGGTCATGATCTCACAGTTATAAAATCAAGCCCCATGTTGGGGTCCTTGCTGACAACATGGACCCTGCTTAGGATTCTCTTTCCCTGTCTCTTTGCCTCTTACCCACTCACATGTTTGCTCTCTCTCTCTCGCTCTCAAAATAAATAAGCATTTTTAAAAAATAAAAAAAGAATATGCTTAGAACTAAATGATGCATATGGCACATATCAAAATTGTTGAAATAGTTACAGTGGAATTTGGATGAAAATTTTTAGCTTTAAATATTAAAGAAAAAATCTTAAAATGAATGAGCTATGCATCCAAATTGAGATTTTTTTATTGTACTGGGACTGGAGGGATAAAAGTGGGAGAAAGAGTCTACAGCAAAATAAAACATAAAGAAAAATCATAAAGACAAGAGCAGAAGAGCATGATAAACTTGTAGCAAGATTTATCAAGAATAAAATAAAATGCTCAAAAATTAATATTATGATATTAAGGAGACATAACTACAGTTAGCTCAGAGATTAAAATAATTAGTGATTGGTCATGATGAAGAGCTTTACACTGAAACCTGAAAACTTTGGTGAAATGACAAATGTCTAGTAAAACATAATTTATCAAGTTGATCTCAATAAGAAATAGAAAATGGAACAGTTCTACAACCATTTAGAGGCACCTGAGTGGCTCAGTTGGCTAAGCATCCAGCTTAGGCTCAGGTCATGATCTCACAATTATGACTTTGGGCCCTACATCGGGCTCTGTGCAGACAGCTCAGAGCTCAGAGCCTGCTTCAGATTCTGTGTCTCCTTCCCTCCCTCTCTGCCCCTACCCTGCTCATGCTCTGTCTCTTTCAAAAATAAACTTTAACTTTTTTTAAATGATCAGTGGTTAAAATTCTTTTCATAGAGAAAGCATCTTACAGACTGCTTTATGGCATATTGTATCAAACATTGAAAGAATGAGTAAATCAAATGTTACAAAATGAATACAGAAAGAGTAGGAGTGCTCTGCAACACATTTTATGAAGTTCACATAATCCAGATTCCAAAACTTAAGAAAAATAACAAGCCTAGAAATATATTAGCTAAACTCACATGTGAATATCGATGCAAACACTTTAATTAAAATATTGATAAACTATATGTGATGAATAAAGAACATAATAGATTATGATTGCATTGGATTTTCTCAGAAATATAATATTGGAATTTTAGATTTAGATTTGGTATTTAGATTTAATATCTGGATTAGTATTTAGTTTAGGAAATCTATTGAAATAATCCACCCTATTAAAGTATAAAAGCCAGACATTAAGTCAACAATTTCACGAATAGCATTAGAAAAAATTTAATATCCATGATGGGAAAAATATTTGCCAAACAAAAAGAAAAGGAATAAAACAATCTTCCTTAACATAAAAAAGATTATAATTAGATCCCCAAACAAATATTCTTAATGGAGAAATATTGAAAGCAATTTTTTCAAGATCAGGACAAAGAAGAGAGTACATGTTATCCTCATTTCTAGTTCATGTTATATTGGTAATTCTAGCCATGCCTATAAAGCATAATAAAATTTTTAATGAATGAGTTAACTAATTAACTGATAAGGCTTGAGATACAAGAATCAAAATTATATATTTGCAGATGATTTGATTATGAAAAACCTAATATAGAGATAGTTAATGGAATTATTAAAACTATTTACTATGGTTGCTATAAAGAGTCCATGTAAAAAATCAATTGGCATTTTATAGGGCACAAAACATATTTAAGATGAATTAAGCTCTGTATTTTAATAAATCACTAAAATTTAAAAATACTTTGAAACGAATGTAGTCAAGGAGTTTTAAGAAACCTGTGAAAAATGTAACTTTGCATGAAATTATGTTAAAAATAGCTAATTAAATACTGAAATCATGTTTATGGATAAAATGACTCAATATCCAAAAGATTTCAATTCTTCTCCTATAATCCAGCACAATTACAATCAAAATTCCATGTCTTTATTTTATTGATTGTGATAGGCTGAATCTTAAATTTATGGAAGAACAGAGGGCACAAATTAGTAGAATCTTCCAGATAAGAAAAAGAGGGGGGGTATTTTGTATATTTTGAATTAATGGCAGTTGCTACTATTTTTAAGAGACATGCCTCCTGTATTGCTTATTCACAAAAAGTCAGAAGAACATGGTTCTGGAAGGAGGGTACTAAGTAGAAGTCTTCTGTCTAGACCACTCAGCAGGTTTTGTGGGGAGGTAATCTTGCCTTTTATAGAGCAGCAAACACCAAATACTGCCATTATGTTGTCTACTTCTGAGTTAATTGTTTATCCGTTATAAGACCACAGTCAGTAACAAGCCACAAAATTGTGCTCTTGAAGAATAACAGTGAAAAATTCTAGAATAAAGAAAAAAGGTTCTCAGGTCTTTAGAGTCAGGATGAATTATGCTACCGACATTCTTGGTTCTCTGGCTTCCAAAGGGCAGACTGTGAGATTTCTTGGCCTCCATAGAGGCCATGTGAGCCACATCCTATAATAAGTTTCCTTTAATATATTTATCTATATATCATATTGGTTTTGTTTTTCTGGAGAAGTATAACACATCCAAAAGATAGTATATATTGGTATATGTACTATGGGCACTTAAAAACAATTTGTATTCTACTATCGTCAGGTAGAGTGTTGTATAAATGTTGATTAGGTCCTTTTGGTAGATAGCATGTTGAATTCTTCTATATTGTTGTTGATTTTCTGTCTCATTGTTTTATTAATGTTGACAGTGGTATGTTCAAATATCCAACTCTAATTGTAGATTTGTCTATTTCTCCTTTTAGTACTATCAGTTTTTGTTTCATATATTTTTCAGCATTTTTGATTTGTACATTCACATTTAGGATTGCTATGTCTTTTTGGTGGACTGATTTCTTGACACTTTTATCATTATATTATTTCTCCCTGTGTCCATGATAATTTACTTTGCTCTAAATTCTACTTTACCTAATATTAATATAGCCATTCCTGCTTTCCTTAGGTTAAAGTTTGCATGACACGTCCTTTGCCAACTTTTTACTTTTAACCTGCCAGTGTTGTTATATTTGAAGTAAGTCTCTTTGTTGGTAGTATATTGGACTGGGTTATGGGTTTTTTTTTTTTCGGTAATTCATTTTGCTAATCTCTGTCTTTTAATTGGTATGTTTAGACAATTTAAGTTTAATGTAATTATTGATCCATAAGGACTTGTGTTTTAATTTTTTTCCAGTTTTCCTCTCTGTTTTTATTCTTTTATATCTTCCTTTGTGTTATTTGAATTCTTTTCTAAATTCTATTTTGATTTTTACACTGCTTTTGACTGTATCTATTTATATAGCCTATATGGTCATTGCTCTTAGTATTACATTACATATATATAACTTATCATAGTCTAAATTTTTGTCAGCTCCCACTGGTGTTTCCAAATTATTGGCTTCTTTATTTCCATGTGTGGGCTATATTGGTGAAAGGAAAACCCAAGAATTTTACCACTTTTTTTGTATCTTGAGGTGTCTAAGTAGTCTGCTTTCTTTACTCCAGCTTTTCAGGTTTTGCTATGTTTGTTTTATGTATTGATGTTCATAGTTAGTACCTTTTGACAACTTTCACCTATTTTACCCCTTTCATTTTTATTTTTATTTTTTAGTATTTTTTTTTGAGTTTGGACATATGTTTATTTATTTATTTTTTAATATTTTATTGTCAAATTGATTTCCATACAACACCCAGTGCTCTTCCCCACAAGTGCCCTCCTCCATCACCACCACCTCTTTTCCCCCCTCCCCCTTTTCCTTCAACCCTCAGTTCATATTCAGCATTCAATAGTCTCTCAAGTTTTGCATCCCTCTCTCTCTCCAGCTCTCTTTCCCTCTTTTCCTCCCCCTGGTCCTCCATTAGGTTTCTCCTGCTTTCCTGTTAGACCTATGAGTGCAAACATATGATTTCTGTCCTTCTCTGCCTGACTTATTTCACTTAGCATGACACCCTCAAGGTCCATCCACTTTCCTACAAATGGCCATATGTCATTCTTTCTCATTGCCATGTAGTACTCCATTGTATATATAAACCACATCTTCTTGATCCACTCATCAGGTGATGGACATTTAGGCTCTTTCCATGTTTTGGTTACTGTTAACATTGCTGCTATGAACATTGGGGTACATGTGCTCCTATACATC
>NC_043703.1:148550257-148695196 GCF_006229205.1 Suricata suricatta
CTTGATGAAGTCCCAAGAGTTCAGTTTTGCTTTCATTTCCCTTGCCTTCGGGGATGTGTTAAGTAGGAGATTGCTGCGGTAAAGGTCTAGGAGGTTTTTTCCTACTTTCTCCTTGAGGGTTTTGATGGTTTCCTGTCTCACATTCAGGTCCTTGAGCCATTTTGAGTTAATTTTTGTGTATGGTGTAAGAAAGTGGTCTAGTTTCATTCTTCTGCAAGTTGCTGTCCAGTTCTCCCAGCACCACTTGCTAAAGAGGTAGTCTTTTTTCAATTGCATACTCTTTCCTGCTTTGTCAAAAATTAATTGACCGTACATTTGTGGGCCCGGTTCTGGGTTCTCTATTCTATTCCATTGGTCTATGTGTCTGTTTTTGTGCCAATACCATACTGTCTTGATGATGACAGCTTTGTAGTAGAAGTTAAAGTCTGGGATTGTGATGCCTCCTGTTTTGGTTTTCTTCTTCAATATAACTTTGGCTATTCGGGGTCTTTTGTGGTTCCATACGAATTTGAGGATACTTTGTTCTAGCTTTGAGAAGAGTGTTGGTGCACCCCTTTCATTTTTAAAGGCAGCTATTATAGCATTCTGATATCTGCTTCTATTATTGTATTTTCTTCTCTGACTCTTCCTTCCCTGCCTCCCTCTTTCACTTACAGGGATTATATTCATTACATTGGTCCCACTCAGATAATCCAGAATAATCCTCCCATTTCAAAATGAGCAATCATCACAGCTCTAAAATATCTTTTGCTATGAAAAGGTAACATATTAAATGTACTGGAAATTAAGATACCAACATCTATGGAAGGTTATTTTCCAGTATATCACTAAAAGCTTTATTTGGAAGAGATGTCTGCTCTCTTTTTAAGCCATAAATATACTTAATATAGTTTTGAATAAAATAAATTTGGGATTTTTCTTGTCTAAGCAAGACTGAAAAAGTTTTTGTTGTTTAATAGAAAGCATATATAGAAAAATCCTTTCTATGCTAATGCCAATAATTTAGTGTCTTCCTATGAAGGGTCCTATAAAAAGGAATATCAAATGCACAATATCCTGGAGATATATAGGGGTTTGTTTTTGTTTTTTTTTTTACTTGTAGGATTGATTTTTTTTTGCAAAATCCATTAAAATGCCTTTCTTCTTCTGTCAAACATCATGGACATGACTCTGTACTGGTTATTTAGTAGTATGTTACATGTATCTAGACACAGCCCACTTTCATGAGACATGCCCAAGATGTTATAAACTCTTTTGCTCTGGCAAATGCTCCAAAGGACTGGTTTGCCACCTTACCAGAAAAAAAGTCTTATTTATTACAAAATGGTCAGAAATAGTTGCAGAATTCTACATTAATCTCAAGAATCAGAGTTCTTGACATACACATGCTGCAAAGGTGACAAAAACATACTTGTTAATTTGTCCATTTGTCATTTATTAACAGTCTTTGGCCATTCACCATATTCCATGCTGAAAAGTAGGTGTGTAGTGTGCACAGTTCCAGAAAAATATGGGCCTTGCCCCTCAGGAGCCAAGTTTAGTAGAAACAGGGAGAGAAGCCAAGGAATAGACTCAGCCTGTTTGGAAAAGAGGATGAGCGGAGACTCAGAAAGGCTTCCATGAGTTGGTCTTATTCTTAAAGAAAGAATAGAAGTGAGGTGCTGGCTAGCAGAGTAGTTATAAAGGGAGAAGTTGGCCAAGTGATTGGTTAGCCAACAGAAGAGAAGAGGAAAATCATTCCAAAGACAGATGGCATAGGAAAAGGCAGGAAATTTCAGAGGTAAGTTCTGAAGAACTCAAGGAGATTTAATAGTTTGGAGTGGGAATGGGAGGCAAGGAGTAGCAGGAGTTGAGACTGCAGAAGTATTTAGGGATGGATCGGGGAAAATACTATCTTAATCACTATATTTCCTATAGAAAACACAGAATCATTAAAGCTTTCCTTGAGTTTTCCAAACAGTACATTATCTTCCTTGAGACAATTAAGCCTGAGGTTAGTGATCTGTGGGACTCAGTTTACCCAACATAGTTTATGTTTATAAGCACTGTCCCAGCATACTCATCAATAGTGCCCACTTTAACTCTCAAAAGTGTCCTGGTTTGACTTATAAATTATACAATAACATTTAGACAATTGCATTATTTACTGAAGAAACACAAAAGCATTACATAATTAATGGTGTCTCATTTTATTTCTTTTTATAATCCCTGCCATCTGAGACTGAAATTCTGAAAACAAAGTTGGACTGATCTTTCATGAAGGAGGCTAAACAACTCACTATACCTCCCAATCCACAGTTTCTTCATTTGGCAAATAGCTATAATAGTACTCATCTTATGGTATTGTTTTAAGAATTAAAGGGATAAGCATACCCAAACATTTATAGCAGTATTTGGCATAAAATAAGCACTATATACAATTTTATATTATTGCTAAGTGGTTTGCTTATCCTAAATTCTGAACTCTTGACTTAGATGCTTTGTAATACCCAGATAGTCCATGAGGTGTCAGCTCCTTCAGAAGTCACAACTTTCTCTGCTAAAACTGATAACAACATTGCCATCAATACCATTACACTTGACCCACATTCTCCAGTGCCATTTTCCCACTAGTTTGTGGACTCCCCAAAGACAGGGAAAATCTACTTCTTACTCAAATTTACATCCTTAGAGCCTTAAACAACAGTGTCTGGAAAATAGCAGATGCTAAATTGACGTTTTGGAAAGAAATAAAGAATGAATGAGTTGATTCCATTTTTTGTGTGTGATAGAAGGAGGTTCTTAGAGGCTTATCTCTAACCTGGGTTCTCTGTGTTTTTTCTGACGTGCTAAACAATCTGAACGATACCCCATGTCACTTTTAGTAAATTGCCTTAGGTCAGTGGTCTCAATCAGGAACTATTTTGCTACCCACGGGACATTTGGCAATGTCTGGAGACAGTTTTGGTTGTCACATTTGGAGGAGTGTTACTGGCATCTAGTGGGTATAAGCCAGGGATGCTGCTTAGCATCCTACAATGTACAAGATAGCTTCCAAAGAATAATCTGGTCCCAAATGTCAACATGCTGAGGTTGATAAACCTTAATAGGTCTATGGATATAGCACATAATTTGTGTGATCTTACCACAGCTTTTTGATACAGCTCTGATACCAGCTTAATATCATTGCCCCACTTTAAACCCTTATGACATTTCTGATTAATTGTTTGTTTGTTTGTTTGTTTGCCTTAGGAATTTATTTCCCAAAGGCTAAGAAGCTTGGTTAGCCCAAAATTGCATGTACTGGGCAATTTGGAAATGGGAGGGAATTAGTGGTCCTGGAGGAGAACATTAAACAATATGGGATAGAAGTTGGAGGATAAATGGCTTAGCATCCAAATATTTCACATGGCATTTTTTACCTCTTTCTTCATGGTTGTTCAGATGCTTCACTGTGGGACTGAGACTCAGTTTCCCCAAGTGGTAACCTGCCCACTTCATTGGGGTTTTTTTTTTATCCTACTCTTGCTCTCCTTGCTTCATCATTTCCACTCCCAGATAAACTACTTATACTCAAGTCCCTGTCTCGGCTCTGCTTTTGGATGAACCCAAACCTAGGCAATGTATCTTCCTTTAAAATACAAATAATCATTCCCAGAATAGGGCAGGGGTATGAAAATTTAGCTATTCCACATTCGCTGTTGGATGTTCTGAAAATATAATGGTGACATGAAACAGTCAAACTGTATAGGCTACTATGGGTCAGTTTCATTGATGTCAGTCAGTTATCTGACTGAGGAATAAGAAAGGAAGGTTCATGTTCCCTGAGTACTGAGACAGTGCTAGAATAATTACTAATTTAGAAGTGGTATCTACCATTCTTGCATACTCCTTATCTTACTTTCCTTTGACCTGAGTAGAGTGTGAGATATGGGGTAAAGAAAAAGACCTAGCTATTATAATAATCAGGGGAAAGAGGAGATGAGAAAATCGGCATTCATTTACAGTATTTTCTCCTGTGCAGATGTCATAGATGCTCTTTGAATCACTGCACAATTTATAGACTCTGTCATTCAGTGGAAAGCATTAATGAAACCCCACTGAAGGCATTATATTGTGAAAAAGGACACAGAGGAATGAGGAAGACATATAAGTCCTCTAGATCAAGATAGAATTCACACAAAGTCTCATAGTGTAAATTTATGCATAATTTTCCTGAAGGTTGCTAAGAGTTGCTTTTAGCAGGTAGAGTTAGCTGGGGACCTTGCAATATTGTGATCCTGACATCCAAATGCTTTCAGGGTTCAATGCAATCAGTCATATGAGTGCCTACCTACAATATTATTCTGCCTAGAATTCTTCATGCATTATATATAGGTTAAAAGAGGTTGCCATAAATAGTAGGTTCATAGAAAGGACAGATTGAACGTTTGAACTCTTTGCAAAAGAAAAAACAAGTGAGAGAGACAGAGACCGTTTTTCACTTTCTTCCTGGACTCCCCATCACCCCTCTAATGTGTAGGACTGCAGAAGCAACATTAGTTCAACATTAAAATCCAATAGCCTTTTTCTTGACTCTAGTCTGACAGGTCTCCTGCGTGGCAGAGAAGCCAAAAGGCTGAATGAATGGGTTTCTAAACAAATTGGGTCAGATGTTGCTTTTGCTTGACTTACTTAAGATTGATTGGTAATTAAGTGATTTAAAATTGGTACTTTCCTGGTGGAACAAACTTGGGGCAGGACTTTTCAGGTTTTTTGAGACATTCGGAGTATTGGGAATAAAAAAAAACAGTAAAGAGAAATAAAGAGTCTTGGTGTAAAAAGAATAATATGTGATTTACCTTTTTGAACACATCTCAAGCATGGAACAGATACATTTAATGATGGAAAATCACTCCAAAATTGGAATGATAGGTGGTAATAAAGTGACTTTTCATCTGGAGAATGATGAAAAATAAATGTGCATTTACCCTCTTCCTCAGTCAAAATCAGTGATTTATGGACTGACCACCCTATGTGGATTAAAGTGACTTTCTGATGGCCTAGATAATGTTTGGTAAATGCAGAGAATAAAGTAGGGAAAAATGGAGCCTGGGAAGAAGTCTAAGCGGGAGCCCTGGGTGGGTAGGTCATCTCAAGGTGAGACTAAATAGATTGTGGAGAATATTATTCAGGACTCAATAAAGTATTACTAAGCATTATTAAAAATCACAGTTAAATTCACCCCTTTTGTACGCCTGTGAAAACGTAGAAATGTAGAAATTTGTGCATAACTATCTTGTATTAAATATAATGGAAATTATGTATGTTACAAAATATGTGTTTGTTTATCTTAACCCTGAACATATGCACTCTGATAATTCTACTGTATCTATTCCAAGGTGACAGGTGTTACTTAATTTTATTTGTCTAGAATCTGATGCAAACTTCTCTAGGACTTGGTGTAATCGTAAATATTCAAAATAGGTAGGTCCAATCAGAAGATATTGTTGTCATTGTTTAGGCAGAGCAAGGTTATAGAGAGTTTTATCTGGTTTTATATTTTGAGGTTCCTGGAAACATGCATTAAAGTATGCATGCATTAATTTAATGAAAGTTTCTGGAGAATAAATACAAAATGCTGAAATAAGACAATCCATCAATCAGACAGGAATCCTGTCTTTAAAAAGCTTGTATATTCTATAGGTAATAAGCTGATACTGACTGTATAGTGAAACATTATAGGATGACACAAATTATTTATTAGTTGGATTAAGTAGAGACTTTTAGATGGGAGAAATATCAGGGAAAGCCCTGGGAAATATACAAGATTTGAGCTGAAATTGGAGAGTTGGTGGGATTTGAATTGGTAGGAGTTGGATGTACTATGTGAAGAATTAGAAATAAAAGCACATATATGGGGAAGAGTAGAGATAGACACACAGAGCATCAGGTGACTTGGTGCAATGTACAGAATTTGGAGGAAAATTAAAGAATAAGCTGGGAGAGGTTGTCTATAGTCTAGATGGTCAAGGGCCTTACATGGCAATTTGAGAGCCTGAAGCTTTGTTCAGTAACCAGGGAGGACTAATGAACTAACTTATGCCCAAGGTAGATTAATTCAGTAATGGTATTAAGGATGGATTCAACTATGGAGATTGGAGTTAGGCCGTCTGAACTAGCATTCAGTTTGCCAGCAGAGAGGTACAATGAGCGTAAAACACTGGCTCGATAGTGGGGGTGGGTGGGAAGATGAGGGAGGAGTTGTTTCAGAAATGCTGGATTCAAGTACCATGACCAAGTGGTTCACTGAAGATGACTTAATTTTCAGAAACTTTGAATATCCATCATTATGCCAAAGGTACTATATGTAATGACACTTTTCAAGAAATGGGTTTCTTTATTTCATCAAGCTCTATGTTATCCTTAAGAATTACTTTCATGTTCTAAACAAGTATTTTTCAATCTGGCATATATAGTTCAATCTACTGAGCTGTTCTTTAAACTGAGAAAGCCTTAAGAACCTTCCCATACTTGCTTGGGATGGGGCCCAAGAATCTGTATCTGCAATGTTCCAGAGCCCATTGAGATGTGTGTCTCAGCAGCACTGGACAATAGTGTTCACTTTGTAAGTGTCCACTCCCATGTAGAAAGCAGTCCTTTATTCTGTCCTGCCTGTCTTTGCAGAAAGGGGCAGTAATTAATGCTATCACAGATACTTAAATTGGGTGATTCATAGAACATTTTTAAATTTTCTGAGATCTTTTAAACAGTGTTTGGTTATGCATTTTGAGAGGTGTCTTTTCCCCTTTCTTTACTAGTTGGTAACTAGCATTATTCTTGAAAATCCATTATTGAGTTATTCTTTAAATCCTCACTATCATTTGATTAGTTGGATTTAGAAAATGCTTCTGAGTATCCATCTGAAGCTGGTTTTTGGCTTCCAGTGTATTTATTGAACAGTGTTTTAATAAGAGGAACAGAGAGCACTCTGAAAAAGGCTGTCCTACTATGTGAATTGCAGTCTTAGTCAACTGCGTCTAAAAATACTAAATTTTAAATACAATCTAAAAAATAATTTATTCTGAAGGAAAAAAATTCAACAAAGAATATATAATCAACCATTTTTATATTTCTGTAATATGTAGGTTATTCAATTTTGCCTTCTCATTCCTGTAATGCATGTAAATTTTTGCATAGTTATTATGTAGATCCTCAATAAAATTTCCTTCTTTTTCATACATTAGATTAGTTGCCATTATAGCATTAAGATATTTCAGCATTTCAATACGTTGTATTTGATTTCACAATAGCATTTTAATGAGTGTGTAATACTTCATTAAATGGATACGCTGTAATTAACAGACCACTTATCCCCTCAGAAACGGGTCATTGTTTTTGTTGATAAACAATGCAGTTGTGAACACTGTTTACAATCTCTCAGTTAACATATTCATTGATTTCTAGTACTTACTGTTGGGGAGAGATTCAGATACAAATAAACCACTATCTGGCTTCATGGAGCCAACAATCTCATAGGAAGTTATATGAACCAATATAATATCATAATGGATGAATATATAAACATGGAAATACAATGGAGGAAAACTGAACCATGACGACAAGAAGAAATAACACTTGCACTCAGTCCAAAAGGATGAAGAAGGATTTAGTAGTAAGACTAATTGGTTAGGAAACCCATCCTGAAGAAATTAAATAAAACTTTTGCAGAGGTTTGAAGCTTATGGAAAGGAAAAGAGGTTAAATTGGAAGGAGCAGGTTGGTACCCTGGTCATTTAGAGTGGTAGATAATGCATAATGGTAGATAAAGGGAGATAATGTAAATAGAATGGGAGATAAAGGATGTCGAAAGAGAGGAAAGATCTTAATCTTCCATATCTGTCCTTTATAATAAAATGCAAGTAGTAAGATTATGGGGTTGGAAGGAAAGAAAAATTTTCATAGCTCTAGATACATATTGCTAAGTACCCTGAAAGAGGTATACATCCCCACACAAGATTCACAAGCACATCACAGGGGTTACAAATATAATTAGCAACTTAGGTGTACTCTATAATGATTTGGCTAATTTCACATGGTTAGTTTTTTTATTGTGAAATGTATCATACACACTGAATAGTGTGTCCTATCTATAGCAGAGTAAAATAACAAAAATTGAGTACATATATACCCAACATTGAACTTAATAAATAAAAGTCTTTCAGTGAATCAGAAGCTTTTCCATCTTATTTCATTCCCTTTGCCACTCCCCAGAGGCATAACTATTTCATTAAATGCAGTATTGTTTTTATCTTTTTGTAGAGTTCTAATGTGTATGTATATGATTCAAAATAATATTTTGTGAAATTTTGCCCATTTTTAATTTTTTAAATGTTTATTTATGTGTGTGCATTGTGTGTGTGTGTGTGTGTGTGTGTGTGTGTGAGAGAGAGAGAGAGAGGGAGAGAGAGAGAGAGAGAGAGAGAGAGAGAGAGAACATGAGTGGGGGGAGGGGCAGAGAAAGAGGGAGACACAGAATCCTAAGCAGCCTCCAGGCTTTGTCAGTATAGAACCTGACACGGGGCATGAACTCACGAGCCGTGAGATCATGGTCTGAGCCAAAGTCAGAGGCCTAACCAACTGAGCCACCCAGGCTCTCCAAAATTTCACCCATTTTAAACTTTGCAGGCATAGCATACATAGAATCATTCGTTAAATATTCCCTTTGAGGAACTATTTTGGCTAAATATTTTATTCTTGAGACCCATATTGTGACTGTTTTGCTATAGTTCATTTATTTTCACAGCTTTATAATGCTGTAGGAGTGGAATACATACTACAATTTATTTATTTACTTATTTATCTTATCTGCTATCAATGAACTTTTGCATCATTATTGCTGTTTGGAACATTTTGTACAGGACTCCTGGAGACCAATCTCTGGGTTATACATCTAGGTATAAAAAGGACAGATGTAGGTATGTGCATCTTCTGTATTGCTGGGTGATATCAAACCCTTTCCACTGTAACTAATAAGTGTGAAAATTTCATTGTTCTATTGCTCTACATCTAGTGATCCATTGTGATTGAATTTTGAGTTTCATTGATTTTGAATGATATTTAACTGCATCAATGTTTTAAAACCATTTATGTTTTTATCCTAGTTACTACTACTGCATTATACCTGCTGCCATTTTTTTTCTATTGGAAATTCAGAGATTTATAAAAGTATACTTTATGTATAATTGGCTTGTTATATTTTAAATTCTTTTTTTAACCTATTTTGAGAGATAAAGAGAGAAGAGAGCAAGAGTAGGGGAGAGGCAGAGAGAGAGAGAGAGAGAGAGAGAGAGAGAGAGAGAGAGAGAGAGAGAGAATCCCAATCAGGCTTTGGGCACTGTCAGAGGGGAGCCTAATGTGGAGCTCAAACCATGAACAATGAGATCGTGACCTGAGCCAAAATAAGACACTTAACCAAGTCATCCAGACATCCCTCAAATTCTTTTCCCAGTTTGTTGCTCATCTTTTTTCTTTATATGTTTTCAATGAGAATTAAAAAGAGCTTTGTGCAGTCATCTGATGTGAGACAGAAGGACAGCTTTCAGAACTGAGATTGCAAAATAGATTTATGTCAGGAGAGAAGAAGCAGGACCTATTCACTTTGTTTGAACCCTGAACCAAGGTGTACCTAAATGCCATACTTAAAATATTCAGATTCTAGTAGATTTCAATTTATTATGTATTTATTTATTTATTTACTGAGACTGATGAGGGAGAGGGAGAGAGAGAATCTTAGGCAGGCTCCTCAATGAGCAGATAGTCCAATGTGGGGCTGGACCTCATGACCTGAGCCTACATCATGAGTCAGAGGCCTAACCCACTGTGCACCCCAGGCATACCTCAATATTTTTAGAGTCCATCCAGGTTAGGTTTTCTCTTTATTGCAACTGAAACTGTTGTAATGGACAGTAATAGCTATTAGCAAGGATTTTACTTACAGTTCTACATGTCACCAAGTTCAAATTACTATACAGTTGTTAAATAAAAACCCAACTAGCATTCTTTTGTTTCATTTCAAAATCTGGAGAATTTTCTTTGCACAATCCCTCAGGATTCTTCATTATTTTTCCAAGCATGTTTCTTACTCTCCTTGAATGTAGGAAACTCTTGAATGTAAGTCTTTGTGAGTCAGAACAAACTTCTCCCTTAGGGATTCTGGGAGGCAAAAAAAAAAAATGCATTTCACATTTCTGCTCTGAAGGACGTTTTCTTCAAGATGAATTGGTAACCTTCAAATATTGGATGACTGACTTTCCTGGCCTAATTTAGAAAAGAATGACTTCAAATCCTATGAAAAAGACATTGCCTACCAAAAGACCTCTTTGGCAGGCCAGTCTCTCCCCCTGGACTCTGGATCTCAATCCTCCTTGCCTTGTCAAAGGCTTTGTTCCTTCATTTCTTTCATCTCTTCAATCCCAGTAGTCTCTGCTCTATTGTTTTCTTTTTTATATAAACAAAGAAACATGCTTTAGAATCTCTCATTAAGAAAAAAACAAAACCTAACAAGCCCAACAAAACAAAGTCCCTTTTCTCCTTATGTCCCTTTGGCTATTTTCCCATTTCTTTACTCCCCCTTTTAGAGCAATACATTTCAAAACAGTTTCCTATGAGCAATGTTTCCAGGTCCTTCCTTTTTAGTCAAGTCCTTATCATTCCACTGAAAGTGTTCTTGTCCGTGGTCATTTTTCCTGTCCTGTCCCATCCTGTCCAACCCAACCTCTTCAGTTTCTCCTTGATAAAGGATGTTCCTCCCTTGGCTCATATGACACCATACCCTGTCCCTGGCTTTCATTGTCATTGAGTCATTTATCATCTTTTACTATTTACCTAATAGAGGAATTCCTCACAGAATATAGAGCCCTTAATTATCTCCACTTTTACCCCTAAGGTGATCCATTTCTTACCGTACTTTGACCAATATCTGAATGATAACAACTACAGAATTCTTTTTTATGTTTTTTATTTATTTTTGAGAGACAGCATGAGCAGGGGAGGGTCAGGGAGAGAGGGAGACACAGAATGTGAAGACAGGCTCCAGGCTCTGAGTTATATGTCAGCACAGAGCCCGACATGGAGCTCGAACCCATGAACCGTGAGACATGACCTGATCAAAGTTGGATGCTTAACCGACTGAGCCACCCAGGCGCTCCAACAACTAAAAAATTCTTATCTCCAGCTGAGATTTCTCCACTACACTAGAAGTACAGGTTACTACTAGATGTCTACATTTGGATATTTCAAGATCATTTCAAATTTAACACGAGCAAAACTTCTTAATTAGAAACTTTTCCAGAAAGCACTTTCTCCCTTATTCTTCTTCATCTGTTTTAAGAGTATCATTATTACTCACTTGGTCAAATCACATGTCTGAAATACATCCTTGATTCTTCTCTTTACCTCATTTACCAAATCAAGTTTATTGACAATTCATGAGTTTCCACAAAATATACCTTGAACTTGTCCTTTTCTTTTGACCTTTACTTTTATTATCATATTTTCAGAAACACTCATATCTCATTAAGACAGTTTAATAGTTCTCTAATTGGTATTTCACATTTGCTCCACTATGTTTCATTTTCTTCATGACAACCAGACTGGTATTTTTTCCAACATAAGTAAAACCATATCATTTCCCAGTTTGAAATCTATCCATGACTACCCACTCATTTTAGAAGAAAACTCAAACTCCTTTTCTTGTTCCAATTGGACCTGCCTGACGTTGGTCCATGTGGCCCTGCCTGCCTGCTCTCTCTCCATTTTTACCTCATGGTAGTCTTCACCTCTCTTGGTCATGTCCTTTCTGACTTGAGAGACTTTGCCTTTCCAGATGCTTTGTCTGGATTCTAGTGTCATCATGCAGCACTTCATTCTTACAAGGCTGGCTCTTTATCATAATTCATGTTTCATCAAAACCCATAACCACTTTGCCTCAAGTAGCTCACCTGAATAACTGATTTTTCTATCCCCTACTTTCTTTTTTAATTTTTTAAAAAAAATGTTTATTTCTAAAAAAGATTTAATGTTTATTTTTGAAAGAGAGACAAAAAGAGTGGGGTAGGGGCAGAGAGAGAGACACAGAGTCTGAAGCAGGCTTCAGACTCTGAGATGTCAGCACAGAGTCCAATGCGGGGCTTGAACTCATGAACTGTGAAATTATGACCTGAGCCAAAGTCAGACGCTTAACTGACTGAGCCACCCAAGTGCCCCCAAAATGTTTATTTTTGAGAGAGAGAGAGAGAGAGAGAGAGAGAGAGAGAGAGAATAAGAATCTGGAGCAGACTCTACTGACAGCAGAAAGCCCAATGCAGGACTTGAACTCACAAACTGTGAGATCATGGCCTAAGCCAAAGTCGGATGCTTAACACACTGAGCCACCAAGGCTCACCCTACTTTCTTATATTAATTATAACACTTGACACAAATCTAGAATTATCAATATGTTTGCCTAGTGCATTGTAAGTACTTAATAAATATTTGTTGAATGAATTAATAGCATGATTCACTAGAATTGGAAAAAAATAAGTTTATATGGAAATTACCAGTTTCACACTGGCATGGGTTTCCTCACAAAGCTGTCATTTCTTTCCATCAGCACTACTTACCCAGTCTATAGATCATAAACTGGAGGAGATGCTGTAAGATGCTTACCTCTATTTTGTAGGAGGTTGGACAAAAAAATTAAAGCTTGAATAAACTAATCTACATAACGAAATAAAACACTAACAATAATGTTTAAATGACAAAATACTTTTGCTCAAAAAGTAAATAAGCAAGAAAAGTAAGCAAATAAGGAAAATTTTACTTGACAACAATTTTTACACCTGTTGTGAACGTGCCAAATCTCCTTTGGTTCTCTGGAAACCAGCTGGTACTAAGGTGGTCCCAACACCAGGTGCCACAAGCCAGAGGCAATGGATTGGTATTCCCCAGTCAAGAGCTAACTGCAAACTACAGAAATTAAGGTACATCTTCTTAAACTGTACTATGCTTTCAACACTTTCCCTTAGAAATTTTTGCTAATATATTTCAGATTCTGGCTGAGATTTTCTTGACATCTGGCTCTCATTTAAGCCATTTGTACATAGTTTTTCTTTTTAATTTGCTCCAATTCCTCCAACAAGAAAGCGAACCTCAAAATTACAAACCATGATGATCTGATAAGAGAAAGTTAAAGTGTTTATGAGCTCTTGAGGTTATTATGGGTCTGCATCTGGAGTCAGTCTAGAAATGTGTGTAGTTACAAGCTAATTTAAAGAATGTTGCAAGGTAGTGATTCATGGAACATTTTTGACTAAACTTGGATTCTCATTTTATTAGCCACAATGACACTCACCTTAAATGGCCAATGTGCCACGGATTCATGATGCCATTCGCATCTTTATGAGTAAACACAAATTTGGAGAATTGCCATACAGGGATAATGAGAACTCATCACAAAAAATCAAGCAAGGCCATTCTTAGCCATACAATGTATTGATACAAAACAAGGAAAAGGATCATGGCTAGGGTAAATTAGACACATACAATAGCAGAGAAGAATAAATATTTATAGTTGCTCTTTGTACCACGAAGTTCCAAGTTTGTACACTAAATTATTTATTCTAGTGCTTTAAGCTGAGCACCGGATAATGAGCATCTAAAGAAATATGGCTTATTCATATTTACATCATAGATACATGACAAAGCTTTTCGCATAGAGTAGCAATTTTTGGAATTAAACATTATTTGTCCAACCCTCATTTTTTGATAAATAATAAAATTGTATAGTTACTTCTTTTAGCTTGAATGATAATGGCTATCATTTGTGCTATTTGTTTGGTTTTGGATTGTGTCCTTTTGAAAAGAGGATATATGAAATTCTGTAAAGAAGTGATCATATATTTGACAGACCCTTTTCTTACCCTGAATGCACTTGTGTTTATATTGCAAATATACTAATCTTCACTTCTCTATTTGTTTTAGAAATTGATAATATGATAAAAATACAGTATACATAAAGGTAAACCTATATCTGTTTTAATAAATATTATTGTAAATTTCAGACAAAGGAAAATGGCATATCTCAAGAAATTTCTGATGATAAGGCTTTAAGCTGATTTTAAACTTCCAACTAATCTGAAATTTAGGAGCATCTTTTACTCTTCTTATTAACATCATAAATTACATTAGAGATCAGGGTAATAAGAATGAACAATATCATCCCTAATTTTGATATACTATCTATGAATGTGGATAGATAAATATTAGATAGGAAGAAGAAATAACACTCACAATGAAGCTGTTTGGTTTTTTTGTTTTTGTTTTTGTTTTTGTTTTTGAGAGAGAGAGTGCGAGCTGGGGAGAGGGGGAGAAGAGGAGGGAGAGAGAAAATCTTAAGAAGGCTCCACACCCAGCATGTAGCTGTCCATGGGGCTGGACTAGGGTTCAATATCAATATCACTTTGAGATGATGACCGGAGCCAAAGTAAAGAGCTGAATGCTTAACCAAGTCAGCTACCCAAGTGCTCCTGAAGCTATTTTTAAATAAAGCATAGATATACATCAAGAAGTAAAACAATAACTTGGTGATTTTTTATGGATGCTAACAAGGCAAATTCCTGTTCAGAGATAAACTGCCACTTACAGACTGCACTTGGTCTATGGATGGTATTTTTTTGATTATTATTTTTCTTTTTACTTTTTCTATAATGGGATAATAGTATCTCTGTCCATGCTATTATGGTAATGAAGGAAGATTAGAAGACTTCTAAACTTAAGAAAGGAGTTGGGAGAAATTTGTTATTTAGATCAGGGAGATATAATCAGATTGAAATTATTGAGTAAGAGATAAAGCTGAAATTTACTGTGAGGTATTGTAAATTATCACCAGGTGTTTCTGCCTTTAAAGTTAGTCTAGATTTTATCTTAAATGTGATATGCAAATAATGGTAGGGATTTATTATTATTACTCTTAACATAATAGAGATATTGGTGCAGACTAATTTAAATGCATGTTATTTAATGACTTCACAGTTATTTCTGCTCATTAGAAACCTAACTGCCCCCAACCAGCGCAATCAGTGTCTCTCTTCACCCAGTGGCAATGAATGGAACAATTAATACAGTTCTGAAAATGACATGGATTTTAGGAAGCTGATTTTATTCAAGAAAGCATAATAAATATCTGTCATTAGAAACAATGCTTTTTATTAAGGGATGTGTTGTATTTGTACCATTTAAAAATGAAGATATTTAAAATTATCAGCTCATTAGAAAAAATCTTGTTTACAACAGAAAGAATTATGCCTCATAGCTTATAAGGAAGAGGTCATTAGAAACTACTGTCACTGCACTCTCTGTGCATCTGATAGAGCATACAGGTTCTGCCCAGGTACAGGATTAGCATATCTTTTGGCCTCATCTTTATGAACTCCTATCCCACATTTCTAGATGAAACCTAGAAATTTGTACAAATGCTCAATAGGCTTCTGGTTTTGGTTCTTGAAGAAAAATGTCTTGAGAAGCGTAGATTTAAAATACCCTCCCCACCAGCAAAGACCTGGAAAGCATCTCCATAAGATATTTCTCATGCTCTACTGAATTTTCCCCCTTATCCTATATGTTCATCTTAATGGTCTTTGAAATATTTGCAGATCACCTTACAAGTAAACACTTCTTCTCAGTGCTTACCATCTGTCCTTTCCAGTAATATTGCCTCAGCACATTGAACTATATATATTTTATTTTATATTTTTTCCAACTAGTTTATAAGGAACTGGAACTCTTTTTTGTTTTTTGTCTTTCTATGTATTTTTTTAAAAAAAATATTGGTGCAAGCAATACAAGTCTAGTACACTTGAGGCACCCTCTACATATTTATATGTATATATTATAATGTAAATATTGAAGTGAATAAATAAAAACAACTCATCATTTGGGCTGTCTCTGTATAAACATGACTGTCTTTAAAAGACTATGAAACACATGGAAAACATCATTTTGCAGGACCTATGTTCTTCCTCTGTGCCCTATCTCACCATCATTTTGCATTCTCTGCATAATCTTTAAGAACATAAATTCTTGGCAGATATCCTGGTTTTATAACTTAAGTAACAAGTGTCTGAGAGTCCAGAGTCGTTAGTATCTATTGTGTAAATCTATATTTAGTATCATAAAATCTAATGAAATCCCAAATTACTGATCATAAGAAATAGCTGATTTTTAAATACTGAAAGTAAAACATCATGCTAAGTGCTTTAATTATTTTTTCCTTGAAACGGATGGTTTTATTATATCTGACACTGTTAAGAAAAATGAATTCTTTGGGGAACTAAAATCTGAAAAAGCTGCACATTTTAAGTGCTTTCTCTTTGGGTGAAGATTTATTTTATTTTAATGTGGGACCACTTAGTGAGTGAGGAAGTTGTAAAAGACTTTTGTGTGCACATTAAAATTTTACATGCTCTGTGTTCTTAATATTTTACAATGTATATCATTATATATTTCCTGAAGAAGTAGAGGATCCCTCAGAATGGAATTAATAATACTTAAAATTACCATTTGTGCGTACCTACTACGTGACAAACATTCATAAGCCTGTTTTATGTGATATATTTGGAAGGGTTCAATGGGAAATGGGTTTTCTTCTTGGATGGTTTTCATATTGAATAAGAGACTTAAAAGTTTGAACAGACCTTCTAAACGACACCTGCTTTCATTAATAGTTATTCCATTAATATTCCTTAAGAGGATATACTTGTACACATCTGATTTTAAGAATGGTCTATTATCCTGAGAAATAAGCTTGATTAAATCTGTAAAATGACTATGGGACATAAATGCTGAAGTCGGAACTGCTTCTGGGATTTTGTCTTGAGGTTAAGAAGCTATGTTAAGCCCGTATACATTCTTGGCTCTAAAGATGTTGCCTCTTCAACCAGAAACACTTCGGCAAAACTAAAAATGCGGTTAGTTGGTGGGGAATGTAATCTTAACCTGGTTTAAGGAAACTTCGGAGGGAGACCTTCTTGTCATGGAAATACATGGTAGGCTGAGTGAAAGTCAATTTGAGGTCAGATTTCATACTTAATGTAATAGATGACATTGTATTTCCATATTTCCTTGTGGATCTGAAGCAGAGGATCCATTTTTAAGTACATCAAATACGATCTATTTTGCAATAATTTAGCTTGCATTCAGAATGTAGTTGGTCTTTTCTTGTATCGCTTGAGCTAATATAATCCCAAGATGCAGCCTCTCTCAAAACTTCACCTACACATTTCTTTCCCAGTTTGAAAACAAAAGAGGTTTTGCTCCACACTTTTCACTTTTCGTGTTACTCAAAACGAGTAACTATTGCCAGTAGCTACAGGAAAAAAAAAATAAAAAGACTTGGATGAAAGATTATGTTTGCAAAAATGTGACTAAGTTAAAAGAATTCATGCTGAATTGTACATTGCTATGAAAGGCATATTCCAGTAGAGCATTAAATTCTAGGGAAAGAGATTTTCTGTAGAAAGTATATATTTTGGAATAAAAGCTAAGAATCAAACACTGTTCTTGCATTCATAGCTGGAGAACTTGGGAAATTGTACTTCTCCCAGTTTCAATTTCCTAATTTGTGATATTTATAAACTATAACTATATCTACCTCAAGTAGTTGCGATAGATATAAAATGTGTCAAGAGATTTAAGCACAGACTCCAGTGTCTGGCACACATTAGCAACCTCAGATGTGTTACTTTGCATTTCTCCCAGCCTGGATTGAGAGGCTTACCGGCACTGGCATTGAGAAAAACACACAAAGTCAACATTTAATCAAATATACACAATATACCTCTGCATTTTAAAGCTTTCACCAGTGTGTATAATCAATTAAAGAGAGCAACACAGTAACAAGTCATACAACAGATGCATTTCATACAGTGCATTTTCATCATATCATTATAAACATACTTTAAAGTTCCATCACCCCTTCCTTTACCATTGAGGTGTGTGGATGTGTGTGTGTGTGTGTGTGTGTGTGTGTGTGTGTGTGTGTTTCATGATAGCAGCAAAACTGAGCAGTGTGGGACATATTCATTAGAATTGTGGAATTCAGAAGGATTTTTTAAAGAAATGTATACATGTGTTTTAAATATATATTAAATGTAAATATATGTTAAAGAGACTGTAATTGAGTATTTTGGAGACAGTTATTGAGGAAATATTATATAATACTTAATTATACTATAAAGGTAATGTACTCTATCTATCTATACATCTACCACCAGTCTTCATCCGATTCTTTGTTGAGATCTAAATCTCTGGTTTTTTGGAGCAAAATCCAAATATCTATGTGCTGTAGAAATACCAGGCAAGACATTTTTCAGAAAAACACCCACCCAGAATGAGTAAAAGACATGACACTGTGGGAACTGAAATACAAAATTGCCTTCAGGAATTTCCCTATTGTTCAGAGATCATCCTGTAGAGCGTGGGATGATACTGAAGATGAGTTCAGTATGCTGAAAAGGTATAGTGTTCTTTTTTTTCAAAATGTTTATTTCTTTTGAGAGAGAGACAGAGAGAGACGGAGAGAGACAGAGTGAGAGTCAGGGAGGGGCAGAGAGAGAGAGAGAGGGAGACACAGAATCCAAAGCAGGCTCCAGGCTCTGAGCTGTCAGTACAGAGCCTGATGTAAGGCTCACACTCAAACTGTGAGATCATGACCTGAACCGAAATCAGACGCTTTGCTGACTGAGCCACCCAGGCCCCCCAAAAGGTGTGGTGTTTTAATCTCGATCTACACATAGGGAAATGTGTTCTTGTTTCCTACCAAGCATGAAATGTGTTTGGCTTCTGTTTTTGATTAGCATTGAAAATTTGACCAGATCATCTCTGTGTGGTCCTGACTGTCCATAGATCCTCTGGCTCTGGATTTTTCTCTCTGTTTTACTCTGAAATTGTGTTCATGATATTGAGCATAGACATTTCACCATTTAAATTTTTAAAATATTTTATCATCTCTATGTGTCTTGAATAGAGGGTTAGATTTTACATTGCTTACCATTTCATTTCTAATTTTCTTTTTTTTTATTTTAAGAGACAAAATTCCTGAGCCATTATCAATGTGTCTTATTTCCTAGTTATAAATATGTGCTAGTTATAAAAATTAAAACATTTGTGGGTTATATTTTCTTAATATCTTTCCTAGAAAATAAGATACTTTGAATGGCATTAAAATGTCGTGCTGTGATGCCAGCAATAATCTTTCAACCAAATAATGCAAAGACATTTAAAAAGCAATTGTATATTAACTATTTTCTCCAATTCTTTTAATCAATCTGGGCACGTTTTGAGTTTGTTCTGACGGTCACTGATGCCTCATATTCCATTATTCAGGCCAATTTTGTAGCAATATTGACTGACAAATTACACATTTTGATATGTTATTAATATTTACAGAGCACCCATCCCAGGTTTATCACTAATGTCACCTTGAGTAGAAGAATGATGTTCAAACATTATTTAAATTTATGGCAATGAGCAAAAGCAATTATTATTATTATTTTTAGTTTAGAAATTGATGCAAATAATTCATCTCAAATGGCTATTGCATAGAATATTCATAAACCTGGATTGCTGTCACATTTTTCTATGAAGAAAAGGAGTTTAAGAAAGCTAGTAACCATAACCAGAGTTAGAAGCAGGAGCCCTAAGAGAAAATACTATTCATTCTCATCTTGCTTTCCTGGAAATAAGCTTGTATTCCTAAGATTCTTAAAAGACTGAGGGAAAGAAACATTGTTTGCCAAGCTGTCCCAAACCTGGGGACAGAGTGACAGGGGATGGCCCTCTTTGCAGAAAAACAAAGAGGAGAAAGAGGAAGGGACAAGAGCTTTCCAATGAGTAACAGGAGCTGCCATTCAGTGGCTGGTCTTCTCTTCAAGATGACCCCCAACATGAAGAGAAAAATAAAACCTGGCCGTCTTTCTTCTTTCTGGGTATTTCAGCTGTGTGCATGGCCATGTGGCTAGAGACTGTATTTCACAAACTTCCCTGTAGGTAAGTGTGGCCATATAATTAAAATTTGGTCAATGTAAAATGAGAACAAGTGCTTCATTTTGACTGAGTCATGTCCTTAAAAAGGAGAAGTATGTCCTCTCCTTACAATTTTTCCTTTCCTGCCAGGAGTGTGCTCTCATGATGACTGGCACTGGACCCATCATCCTGTTACTGTGAGACAGAAGTTTTAAGGTCCCAGAAAAACAGGATAGAAATGGCTTGGATCTGTTACAGCACAAGAGGCATGGCACCAGCCTTGTTGTGACAACCTGGACTTTTGTATTAGAGATAATGAGAAATCTATCTTGTTTGAGCCACTGTATTTTAGTGCCACTGTGGTATAGTACCTTAACCTGCATCCTAATTAATATGCATCACAGACTATGATAACTGCAAGAGTTTATGCCCGCTATAAAATTTATAATATATAAAGCCCTTGAAGTCAATGACAAAAGATATCCCACTGTTGAAAAATGAACAAATATCACAAACAGGCAACTCATAGAAAAGGAACCCTGAAAAGCACCTACATCTATGAAAAGTCATTCAGCATCCTTAATAGCAGGGATTGTAAATTAAAGCAACAGTGATGGTTTTCTGGTAGTCATACTTTCAATCAATAAAATTTTTGACAATAGCAGGTTTTTGGAAAGGAAGTTTGTCCTTTCATAAATTGTTTCTGGGAGTATAAATTGTTGCAACCACTTTGGAGAGCAGTTTTCTACTATCCAGTAATATTAAAAATGTACATGTTCCGTGTCTTAGTAATTTCCATTTTTGGATAAGTGCATCCCCTACTGAATGGTTTATAGTAGCAAAATAAGTCTGTAAATGCCTTAAATGCTAATTAAACATAAATGAGTAATACAACACAATCTACTTATAGTATGGATTAGACCCAAACTCACACACATACGTACACATACATTGCAAAACCATGAAACTGAGGGAAAAAAGCAAGCTGATAGGGATAAATGAACACAGCACTATTTATTGCAATTTTTTAAGCACATACACAAAATAGGCCACATTATATGTATAATAAAGGCCAAAAGATCTTAAATTTGTGGTATCTGTTGCCTCTAAAAAGGAGCATAGGTAATGGAATTGGCTCTGAGAGGAAGGACAAAACTATCCCTAAAGATTTATTTTTAATTAAATACATGACAATTTTTTTAAAAAAGACAAAATGTAAACAGCCACCAATTTAAGGTGTTGGAAGCATGAATGTTTGTTATAGTAGTATATCTAGTTTTCTGACATTTTCCCCCTAAAAATATCTCTAAAAGATGTTGATGAATATTACAAACCCATTGTTAGAGGCTCCCATATTTTATTTTGGAAAATTATATATATCACCTTGATTAACATGAAAATTACAGGCACTATTCTGTGAGATTTATATACAATGAGGTAGACAGAATTTTCTAGAACTAAGTGATTCAAAGTTCTAAATACTCATACGTTCTAGTTTCTGCCTCCATGCCCAAAAGAGACCTAACTTTTGACATATACAAAAATTCAGACATTCCAAAATATTTTCCAAATTCTTTAGCTTTCCTCACTGGAGACTCTACCGTTACTGGTAAAGTTTGCCTTCCTCCTACAAGTACAAAGTGTACTCTTTTCTGACTACCCAGCATAAAAAGACACAATGATCCACTGAAATGATTTTTCATGCAGAGAAGGGCCTTCAAAATGTTTTTATAAGAAACGCCTCCAGAAAAATTAATTTCAAAGTGGTGATTAAAGACATCATGGAAGTGTGTATTTGTGATTATTAGGTTGTAAAAAACAACAACAAAAAAAAACCCAAAAACTTGGGTAAGTTCTTTGCATATAGGACATTTATACATCTTTTAGGGACCCAATGCAGATGCCCAGGAATACTTAAAGTACACAGTAGCACCAGGTGCTAACCTCAGGTGAACACTCAAAGCCAGGAGGGGTAGGAAATGAAGACCTCAGCTAGGATTCAAGAACTGAGATGGAGAGGAGGCAGAAAAGAACTCTCCAAAGACAAGAGAACTGGCTGTTATATTAAGGAGGTTCAGAGGAGAACCCAAGAAGATAAGAGAGACAAGATGTGTATTGAAGAAGAGTAAAGGTCAAGTTCATCTGTGTAAGGTTGGCTCCAGTCCCCCAAGGTCATGAAAGCCAGGTTAAACTGGAGTTCAGTCCAAGATCAAGGACCTTGGAGATCTCCAAGCTTGGGACTGACGACAGTCACACCAGGCACTTGGGGGCCAAACTGAAAACCCTCAGTGACTGGCTGATGATTATTTTCTATGCTGGTCCCAGATAGAACTGGAAACTTCTGATTAAAGGATATATTTAAGAACCAACAGCCAGAAGAGTCTAGCACAAATTCCTTTGGAGAGGGACCAAGTCCAAGAAAAGCAGATTCAGTAACATCCCTTGCCACTTTGAATGTCAATTCAGCATGTTATTTTTCTTTTCCTGACAACAGACTTGCTAAGGAGAAAGAGTTGTACAGGTGGACCTTCTGCTACCTGCCAGACATAAGCCCGTGCCATTTCTGTTCTGCAACAACACCGTGAACACTGTTTTTGTTGTGTAACAGATGAAGCTGAGACACAGAGATGTCAAACCGTGTCTCAAGGTCACACAGTGAACACGTGTTCAAGCCTGGATTAAAACTCAGGTGTGGAAGGCTTTGAACTTTGTGTTCTTTCAATTGCCACTGCTTTCCAAAATCCAGGTGCTATAGTACCAAACACCACAGCTAAAATAGAATTCCAACCTCCAATTCTGGTTCCCAACTGCTTGTGTCAGCCACTTGAGAGACTGCTCCGCTCTTTCTGGGAAGGAAACCTCAAAACAGTGATTTAGAAGATGAAGTGGGCAGCACTTGGGAGGGGGGGAGGCACAATTTGACCAAAGACAAGCGTGGCTGTAGTATCTGGAAATAAATGCTCTGCTTCTCTACCTCCCGACTCTGTGGATAGTCCCCTGGGAACACACAGGGGACTATTACATGCAGTACTTAGATTATCAGTAAGTGCTGGGTACAGCTCTGTGGTGGGCGTCTCTCTGAGTTGCTGAAGCAAGAGATAAGCTTGAGGCTCATTCAATTGTGAAATTGGTTAAAGGGGAGAAAACAAATATCACCCCCCAACCCATACACACCCATACATACTCAGTGCCAACCGTCATAGGAAAAAGTGATTTTCCTGATATTGAAATTAACTATTTTGTTACTGCCAGGGGCTTTCCCCTGTGTTTGCTTGAGAAGTGCATAAATAACTTTTGGGAAGATCAACATACTCCTAAAAGTAAATGGTTACTGAAAAGCCAAACTAGAAAGAAATTACACATTATAATTCAGATTCTAAATAAACTCTAGTTTAGGTAATAGTAACGTTGCAATGTTTATTTTATCATTTTGACAGTGTATCATCGTTGTGAAGGATGTTAACATTAAAAAAAATAACAGGTCATTTGGACAAATGAGATATACCTTGAAATTTTTTTTAAATTTATTTTTGAGAGAGAGATTGGGTGACAGCAGGGGAGGGGTAGACAGAGGGATGCAGAGTGTTTGAAGAAGGCTCTGTTAGATCATGATCTTAGACGAAGTCAGATGCTCAGCTGACTGAGCCACCCAAGTGTCCCAGCATTTCTTGAGATAACCTACTTATAGATGTCAGGGTCCCTAAAACTCATGTTTGGAATACATGCTTTTTATACCAAAGGGCTAAAGCTTGGGCTAGAGCTGATGTACTATTTATCTAGGAATTCTCCACAAATTTCCATCTGTTTCCTAACATTGGAACTCATGCTGCGGGAAGCTGTGGCTCCAGCCAAGCAAGGAGCACCCAGTTCAATGTACTGATGTCCCGGCTGCTTCCTGAACACATCCAGGCCTTTGGCATTAGCCTACTGACCTTAATCGTCAGGAGATAGATGGATAGATAGATAGATAGATAGATCGATTGATCTGTGTGTGTGTATATATATATGTGTGTGTGTGTATACATATATACATGTATACACCCTTTACTTAAAATTTTTTCAAGGTTTACTGAAGGGATAACATCCACAATTTCACACTAATTTCCTGCCGTTAAGTCTGCATATTACTTTCTAGATAATTGACTTTTTGTTTGTTGGAGTTATTATTTGAGTCTGACTCTCTGTTTTTAAGAGAAGAACTAGTTAACAAGTTTCTGAAGGAAGAAGAGGATTTTAATAATGATGA
This sequence comes from Suricata suricatta, assembly GCF_006229205.1. Taxonomy (NCBI): domain Eukaryota; kingdom Metazoa; phylum Chordata; class Mammalia; order Carnivora; family Herpestidae; genus Suricata; species Suricata suricatta. Next base: position 148,574,523 of record NC_043703.1, read on the forward strand.
AGTAACTGGGCTCAATAGGGCTTTTTAAGCATGTCTATATACCTTCATTTCCTCAAACAATTGGCATTAGAAAGAGGACCATAGATTTTGGTTAGCCTGGAACAGTCCTGATTTTTTTGTGTGTGTATTTTTCCATTGTTTGTTTGTTTTTAAGCCTTTTCATTTATTTTCAGAGAGAGAGAGAAAGAGAGAGAGAGAGAGAGCGAGCAAGCCCGGAAGGGGCAGAGAGAGAGGGAGAGAGAATTCCAAGCAGACTCCACTCAGCACAGAACCCAATGCAGGGCTTGATCCCATGAACTATGAGATCATGACCTGAGCCAAAACCAAGAGTTGAACTCTTAACAAACTGAGCCACCCTGGTGCCCCAACAGTCCTGATTTCTACTTGTTTGCCCAGGGCCCTCTTTCACCCACAAAAACGTGCCACTTGGGATGATTAACCAAATTGTCACCTAATTAGATAGAATAACAGTGCTTCTCCATTTTGCAATGAGGAAACAGTGATCTGACAGGATCAGGACTTACATGAGGCTACCCAGATACCTTAGTACTCAAACCAGGCCTTGGACTCATCTCTGTAGTTGGCTAGGACTCTTAATAGTGAATGAGGATAGGGGATAGAAATTAGCTTTTAGTTGGGCATTTTGTGAAAACCCACGCATGAGCTGTTCATGTTGGCTTAACACTTAGCCAAGAAATCCAGAGGGCCCCTGGATCAAACCTGAAGGTGCTCTTTATACGATCCATGTCATCAGGGAAGCATTTCAATTAGTGATGTCACAGAAGCCTCTGAATTAGAAGCTCTTGCCACACGCTAACTTACTCTTGGTGCTTATAAACTATTTAATAATATAAATTATATTTAACTTACAAGGGACTTCATCACATGGGAGTCGGGGAAACTAGCTATTCATAAAAGTGAATTAATTGGGAACTGCTTCCTCAAAGGCAGCTGTGTCTGTGGCGACGGAACACCTCTTCCCTCTGTTCTCCTCGGCTGCCAGTGATAGGTGTTGAGGAGCATAATGCGCCCTAAGTGTTCACAGACACGAGGCAATCTAGTCCTCGGGCTGGATGGGCTCCAGTTCTTATGAACTATCCATGGCAAAGCTGCAGCGGTAAATATGACAAAACCCTCTCCACACAGCAGCCATGACAGCACAGGGGCCCTTCGCAGCCGACCTTCAGATGAACTTAATTACAACCAGCAAGAGAAAAATGCTAGGCCTTTTAGACAACGTAATAGAGTTGCTCTAATTTGTTTACCAGTGGTGCCCGGCAAGGGCCTTCTCCCCACAGAGGGCTTTGGTGTGCAGAAATGAATCCAGGCAACCGCATTTGAGCGAATCTGGCAGATTACAAATGGAACAGGAGTTCTGGAAGACAAATCCCTTCAGCACTGCACTGTCACTTGGGGGGTTATTGCCTAACTGGATGTTCCGAATTCATTCAGTACTACTTAGCAAACCATTTAAGTCATCGATGACAACAGGCAAAAGAAGTTTCCGATTATTCGGGTCTTGTAGGGATGTTGAGTGACAGTTAAGTAATTTTCAAGCTCACAGAATTGACATTTCTTACTTAACAACTCAGATTTTTCTTCTTTTTAAACTAGGAGAGAAGGGTAGAAATTTTTTTCTGTTTAATATCTGCTGATCTAAAATCAATTTCTAATGGAATTTAAATATACATTAATGAAGAAGCAAGTGATTGGAAAATCTAAAACTATTTCTAAAATTCATAGACTCTGTTTCCCCTTTTTTCTCTTCTAAGGTTATGTCACACCCACCCACACACATGCACATGCATGCACACACATGCTCACACACACTGTAAACCGAACCACTCTGGATTCAGGTGCAAGATGAAAATTAGGATACACTTTATGTATTTTTTTTTTGTCCCCATCACTGCCTAGCCAGGGAAGAGTGCACCATTGTCCCTGTAAAGTATACTGATATTATAGTGGGGGCTTGGTGACTGAATGCAGAGAGAAATCCTTCTCCAGCCAGTAAATGGCAGAAGTTTTGAAGTGTTCCACATTATATATTTTGTAAGCAAGAGCACCACACCATGAGCCTTTGTGCTGGTGAACTCTGTCTGCTTTGATGGTTGGGTTTGGCCACAAACCCACTACGCTAGGGTAGTGTGGAAAAAAATTTTTGTTGGTTTTAATTTTCATTTCTTCATGCCGTGATAAAATAAAAACGAGTTGCAAGGGAAAGATTACTTAAAATTTTTAACAAGTCAAATAAAGTGCAAATTGCAAGTCCAATATTTTAGTTATTATTATATTTAACAGACATTAAAATTACTTTGCCAAATTGCTATAGAAGTTTTTAAATGTTTACTCTCAATTTATGTGTTTATTGAAGCACAAAGTGACATCTTTGCACAGACCACAATTTGAGTAGCAAGTGCTCTAAGGCATACTGAGTTTAATATTCTCATCTTCTTTCTGTGCTTTAGACCGGGGATTGGCAAACTTTTTTTCTGACAAGGTCCAGATAGTACATAGCACTGGCTTTACAGGCCATATGGTCTTTGCCACAACTACTCAGCTCTGCGACTGTAGCATGAAAGCAGCCACAGATAGTATGTCAACCAATGAGCATGGCGGTGTTCCAATAAAACTTTATTTACAAAAGTAGGGTACGGGCCAGATTTGACCTATGATCTGTGGTTCGCTGACCCCTGCTTTAGATTGCCTGAACTGTATTTCCACATGCCCTAAATATTTTATTTGTGTTTTCAAGAGATTTTTTACAACAGGGTACTCACAGCTGTTGCTGTACATTTTAAACACACATTTTGCTTTGGTTTTCACACCTTTGGGAAATGCTACCAATAAAAAGAAGTTATAATATTTTAAGGATTAAAATATTCTGGAGGGGGAAAAAGCACCATGACCAAATAGCAGAGAAAGAACCCCAAGCCAGAATCTATATAGATGTAACTTTTCTTGCCTAAAGCATCTGAGCATTTTCAGTATTAGCAGGTGCAGGCAAGGGGGGAGGGTCTTTGATTCTTTCTTGCAGACTCAGCACAAATAGCACAACCTCCTCCTTTCTGGCGCTTCAGATGTTTCTAAGTGGAACATTCTATGTGGGAGGGATTGTAGCCCTCTGAGAGACCTTCCTGTTTCCCCTGGAACGTGGTAAACACTACTTCCCCCACAAAATCCTACCACTTACCAAATTGAACAGGACTATCTGTTTATATGTTCTTTTATCCTCATAGACTGTGAGCTCTTGGGCATAGATTCAATGTTTAGCATGTAACTGGAAACACATGCAGATGTTATATAATTTATATTGTTATATAATATAAAACTACATATTTCTTACAGTTTTATAATATATAAATTTTTAAAATATAAACTTATATGATATAATATATATAATACCACATATATAAGAACATAGATCATATATATGTGTATATACACATCTGTGTGTATGTTTATGTGTAATTTTATGTGTCTTTAATAGGTGAAGAGAATAACTTCAAGTGAATCACCCCAGGATAGTTGCAAAATGCAGCGGAGATTATATCCAAGGAAGTGTTTGTTAACTATGAATAATTATGCAAGCATACGGCTGGGGTAGCCTTCCCTTTGTTAGTTCAGGCCTGAATTCTTCTTCCCTCCCATCTTTCCACTTGTGTATTACTTTCTAAAGAGGGATTTTGGTCTGAGCCTCCTTACTCCACTATCTGTGATGGCTGTTTATCCCATAGCCCACCTACCCTACAATGTATTCTAATATTCAGGGCTGCTCTCAATTTCCCTTCAAGACATAAATCCCACTCTTCCCTCAGATGCCCTAATTTAATAGTACCTTTAACATTTTCTCCAAATACACCCAAATTTTCCCTATTAAAAAAAGATCTCTGCTTAGATGACCCCCTCCACCTGTCATGATCTTGAACATGTCTATCTATGGCTGAAGATGTCACCTGTGCCTCAAGCCTCTAAGAATGACCTCCTCTGTGAGTTTTCCCTGGACCTTACAGTTGAAATATTTTCACTACAATTTATTTCATATTTTTCTGCCCCTCCCCTTCCAGAGCACACCACTTTCCACCATGTGGAGCTGTGGATACACTACTCCCTGTATAAGACTATGAGCATTGTGAGGCCAGCAAGCCTGCCTTGTTCACCCTGCAACCTCTTTAGTTCCAATCACTTAGTATGTTTTGCCTAACTGAAGGAAGAGAAGAATGTCAGGGAAGGAGCAGAGAGAGAGGGAGACAAAGAATCTAAGTGGGCTCTGCACGACAGCAGAGAGTCCAATGTGGTGCTTGAACTTAGAAACCATGAGATCATGACTTGAGCCGAAGTCAGAAATGTAACTGACTAAGCCACATGGAAGCCCCCAAAAATGGCAAATTTGAAATGAGAGGTATTAAATATCCTGTCAAAAATTTCTCCTCTCTTTGCTGTCACCCGTACCTTCAATCCCCTACCACCCAAGTAAGTCATCTTTACCTCCTGCTATAAACGTCCTGTTGTCTGAATGGATTAGTCCCTTTGCTGAAGTGGTGGCTTCACAGCATCCTTCTTTGAATCCAGCAGGGACTCTGGCCAATTAGCCTTTGGGAAGATCTGAAGATTTAGGGAAAGTTTGTGCATTTGTAAAAACCAAACCAATTCAGATGAATGTGCTCTGGTCTCTGTTTCTGACCCACAGTTGTTGCCTACCTCCATTCCTGATCTGAGAAATGCAACCAGTTGAGCTTTTTAAAAAGACTTTTTGAGTCTTTTTGATACTTCTCTCTATGCAGTATCATTCGCTTCCGTGACACACTGTCCAAAGTCCTATGATTAATTCTTACTGTGGCCCAAAGGGTGAATGGGTAGCTAAGGACTAGTCTGACAGTCCTGCTGCAACATAGCTAACGCACACAGCAGTCATGTTGTATTGCAGTGGAGAGGCTGCAGAGTCCCTTCTGTTTCTTGGACCCCTAAACTACCTGAACAACTTCTGCGCACACATAGGGAGGGTTGGTATTTATTCAGTCTCACCTTGCCATCTCTGGACTAAGTCAAGGTCAGCTCACCTCCCATAACACATCTCAACTCAACGATCTGGGATTTTGTTCAGGGGCAGAATAGTAAAACAGGATGCCGAGGAAACAAGTCTTATGAGATAGTACACAAATTCTCATATTGACTAAGCAATATTCCTTCTTGGAATTTCTTGATGACAGTGGCGTTGGAGGAAATAAGTGTGAGGTATATCCACAAAAATGTCTATTACTTTCTCTCATTGTACATGTTGGAATAGGCTAGACTGAGATACAGAAAAAAATGAGTTGCTTAGACATTATTATTTACTAGTTCTTATTACTTACATCTCAGGTATATCATTAAGAAGAGTTATTTATGTATACATATATATGAATCAGTGGTGCTGTTACCAATTCTTGGGGACTTTTACTTTTAGAAACTGAGGTTTGCAGTGTGGAGGGAGGGGGCGGACAGTCTGAGAAGTTGGGAGCTGAGGAGGAGTACCTGCTAATAAGTCTGTCCTTCTGGTAAATGTGAAGTCTAGAAGGAAAAGAAAGAGCAAGGGTGGGCTGAATCTGAGAAGAGAACAGATGGGCCGTGGTTGTGCCTGCCAGCGGCATGGGCAGAAAGAAATGAAAAACTGTTCCTGTTCTCCTTCCCCTCCGAACAGAGAACATGTACGCCGGGGCTCCTCGTGGGTTGGGGCAGATGGGATGCTTAGAGAAAAATGTCTCCCAGTGCCTTCAGCAGAAGGAGAGGAGGCAAGCCCATGAGCCCCACTTCCTCAGAAACCACAGGCTGGCCTCTGTTCTGTATCTTGGCCAGGAAAACTTATCAGGAAAGGAGGCTATTAAGAGTCTTCAAACATAGCAGACAGCATGTCCCATTCTCTAAGAATTATTCCTGATTTGGAAAGATGTATCTGCTTCAACGCTTTACTACAGGTCACACTACAGTTTTCACTCCCGAATGCGGCAGCCGGGCATCACAAGTCTGGTCTCCATCCCTGACACCCTAGCACCACTGTGAACTTGTTAGACATGCAAATTCTTGAGCATCACCAGATTCACTGAATCAGAAACGTCGGGGGGCAGAGTTCAGGAATGTGATGATCTGGGTACAGGCTGAAGAAGATGAAGGTTGAGAAACACCGTAATGGTTTAGGGATGGGAGCGCTTGGTGAACACCTTGGATCACTCCTTTACTGTCATTGTGACTTTGGGCATTGTGACTTTCATACTCTGAAACCTGTATCTCAGGGATGTTGAGAGAATCAAATGGGATAACCCATGTGTCAATGCTTAAGAAACTGAGGCCAACAAAAAAACACCCAAACAAACAAAACCAAAAACAATAAAACCTCACAAAACCTCTAAGCAGATATCTGTTTGTGAAAGAGAGACAGACAGAGTGACAGGCAGACATTCCAGAGCAGCCACTCAAATTTCTTCAGGAGGGAAAAACAATAAACTATTTGCTCCTCCATATTCCCCAGCCTCCCCTACAGTTGGTTTGAAGTCTGGTAACTGGTAACTAGTTCTAGGGGTTGGCCTGTGCGAAGCGATGTGTATCACTAGCAGCCAAAGGCATTAGAACTGGAGTCCTTCCTCTATCCTTTTGTTCTCCTGCCGTGGAGCATACTTCCTGTCCTACCAGATTCTGTGAGCCAGGAATAAATCTTTGTTGTGTTCAGCTACTGAGATTCCAGGAGTGATATGTTGTGGCAGCTTGCATAAATTATCCGGGTCAGCAGTGTAGAAGGAAAAGCAATGAGAAAGAGTGAGATTGACAGCAACATGTCAGATAGGGGGTGAAGCTGTTTCAAAGAGAGAGAATGATATTGTCTCCTGATGATAGGAAGCAGACACTGGGCCATGTCTTTATTTCTGTAATTTCTGGGAAGAAGACAGAAAGCTCTAAAAGACTAACACCAAAAGGAAGACAGATAAATTTTTAGAGCATTATTGTCTAATCCATGGCTTCTGAACATGACCAATTCAGACAGGTCTTCTCATTCTTCGGTTGTAGAGTGAGAAGGGTGTGGGGTCGCTTGAGCTGGCTTCCCATAAAAACCTGTGCATTCTATCTGTTAAAAACAAACACTAAGCCAAGCCTCCTAATGGATTTCCTGCCTGCATTTGTATATTACCAACCCGTTCTCTGGAACGTATTTCTTTCCTCTTGAACCAAAAATAAAATCCATTTATGCTCTGGTTTCCTTTTATTTGCCCCTTCGAGTTCCATCTTTTCACATTTCTCTGAATTCCTTATTTTCAAGTTTCTGTCATACTGGACCATTGGTGTGTTACTGAATGTGCCCTACCCTTTCTAACATTACTATATGTGTTCTCCTGCAAAGTTTGACTTTTAGGAGCCAGATTCTGATATTGCTTCAGTCAGGAAGTCTACTCTGATTCCCTGATCTGAAGTAGGTTGTTTCCTTGATGTGATTTTTCAAGGTATTATTTAATGCACTTCTACTTCCATGGAGGGGGATAGAATGACAGCTCATCCTATACCTAGGGATGGAGAGTTCAGGTCAGTTAGAGGAATCTTCCTATTCAGAAATCTCTTGAAGGACACTTTTAGTTACAACAACAGAAGGCATGTAGATGACTGTTGTCCTGGACATAAGAAGCCAAAGGAATCTTTATTGGCTAGGAACTGCAGTTAGAAGCACTTGTATCTCCAGGGAAGACATGGATTAATCCATACACAGACATCAAGAATCTCTCCTGTCTGTTTGGTTTTTTCTCACAGGCTTTATTTTTGTGTTACTATCTGGGAGTTTATTATTGTTATCATTATTATTGTTATTGTTATTATTAAAGTATAAGAATTCATTTTTACTTATTTTTAAATTGTTTAAGGTTTATTTATTTTTGAGAGACAGACAGATCATGAGCAGGGGAGGGCCAGAGAGACAGGGAGGTACAGAATCTGAAGCAGGCTCTAGGCTCCAAGGTGTCAGCACAGAGCCCAACATGGGGCCCGAATCCATGAACCTTGAGAGCATGACCTGAGCTGAAGTCAGATGCTTAACTGGCTGAGCCACCCTGGAACCCCTCAGAATTTATTTTGATTGAGGTATGCTGACAATTATGTTTAGTCATTAAGTTTCTGAATATATATTTATTTATGTTTAGATTAAAGTATATCAAAGTTAATTATAACTTTGAAGATACTCATCTTTCCAAATTTTGCTATTTCAAGATTGTTTTCTTTTCTGTAAATTTCAACAGTTTATTTGCATAGTGGTGTGATTTTCTTTGTATTTATTCTGCTTGGGGTGTGCAGAGCTTCATGAAACATGATATTGTGTATTGATGTCTTTATCAATTGTCCATGGAACATTTCTTATTTCTTGAAGCATTGCTTCTTCCCCTTCTCTCCACACTCTTTTTCTGTGATTCCAATTACAGAGACTTTTTTGGTGTTGTAATGGAAAAGTTGTAGGTGACTTGAATGATATTATCTTTCTCAAGAGAATGTTCACCTTCTTTCTGCTATGCAGATAGAGTGAGAACTTATTCTTAGGGAAATGGCTGAGTTGACTTGAGGCAGGGTTACATTTTTAGGGAAGTCTTTTTCTACTTTTGATGCATTGCCTCTCCCAGGGTATATCCCTGTAGGAATTATAACTAAGAGCCTGTGGTGTTCACTGGGGCCTCTTTCTCTACTGGGTCTTGAACTCTAGTCCTTGGTCCCTCAGCACCAAAGACTGCCAGATAATCCTCTCCACTTTTTTGATTTTTTTCCTCTTTAGCTTATTAGTTTCTTTCAATGTGCAACCTAAGAATTTAGCAAAATTCTCATCATAGGACTCAGTGATATTACCTCTTTTTTCATGAACATTTTAGCTTCTCAAGTCTCTTTGTTGTTTTTCATTTTGTTTTTCCTCATTAATTTCTTGAATGTTCTAATTCAATTCATTTTACTCTACTTTTTAGTATCAGATCCTTTGTGTAGGCCCTTTGTAGATTCTCAGCCTCTTGCCTAGCGTCAAGAATCCACAAAGACCCCCAAGGTGAAAAGCAGCTACAGAATGTTGGCTCGCTTCTTGGAAGTTTTCTTTCCTGTTCATCTTGTTCTCTCAATTCTTAGATGCCACAGAAAGCTTTTTTAATGTCTTATAACAGATCTCTTTTCCTATTTTATCTGATTTTCCTAGTTAGTTCTGGTGATGATATTATTAGTGAACTTATGCACTAGATTATATACTTGATCCCAAATGGATATCACAGTCTATGTATTATGTGTTCTTATCATTTCCATGTTTATATAGCACTTTCTGTGTTTCTTATTAACTTTCAGAAATTATTTTTATACATATCTTAATTCTGTCAGTAAGAAACATTTCAAGAACCAGTCATAAGCTGTCACATCTCTGATTACACCCTGATACCTTCCAATGAAGAAAAAAGTTGTTTTTTTTTTAATACAGGGAATTCCATTATTTTTTCTTCATGTTTATTATTATTATTATTATTATTATTATTATTATTATTATTACAGAAATTCCTTCCTACTCTAAAAGCCTCATTTGGTATCCTCCTATGTTCTCTATTATTAAATTCATTATTTTACATTTCCCATTTACAAAAGGTTTAGGCAATAGGGGATAGCTAACAAAAACTCTGAGATTCAAGTCATGGTTTCCAATATTATTCTCGAATGAAAGGAATCAGGTCTCCTTGGAGAGATGGTTGATTCTATGACTAAGACCATAGATATACAAAATACGTTTGTAATATCTTACAGTAGTATCATAATGTAAGGAAAAGCATGTGTGCACACACACACACACAAACACACACACATAAGGATGACAGTACCATTCTCATCAGAAGCAATACAAGTGAGAAGAGAATGGGGAAAATACATAGGGTATTGAAAGAAAAAACCTCACATGCTATATTTTATACCCATTAAAAATATATTTTCAAAAAATGACATGAGGTAAATATTTCTTCATAAATACAAAAGAGAAAATACTTATCAGCAGCAGACTTGTACAGTAGAACATGGTAAAGAAGATGCCTGAGGCAGAGAACAATGACACAAGAAGGATGTGTAGGCACCCCAATGATACCAAAGAACTAAAAGATTCAATGTAGTAAACATAAGGGCAACTAGATAAGTTTTTTTTCATTATTTAGAGGCACATAGGTGACTCAATCGGTTAAATATTCAACTATTGATTTGGTCTCAGGTCACAATCACATGGTTTGTGGGACTGAGCCTTGCATCAGGCTCTATGGTGACAGTGCAGAGCCTGCTTGGGAATCCCCCAACCTTGTGTGCACATGTTCTCTCTCAAAATGAAAAAAGAAACATTAAACAGTACTTTTATTATTTAAAGTTCTTTAAAAAGTAACTACTTAAACAAAAATAATAGCAGTGTAGTGGGGATTTATCATACATTTAATGGAAAAGTTATTGGGAGAGATAGAATGAGAGTATAGTATTGTAATATTCTTGTATGTAAAATAGCACAACAGCAGTTGAAAGTAGATTGTGATAAATTAAAGATATATACTATAAACTCCATAACAACCATTAAAATAACAAAACAAAGAGTTATACCTGATAAACCAGCAAAAGGTATTAAATGGAATAATTTAAAGATCTATTAACATAAAATAAAGCAGGAAAAGAAGAAAGTGGAATAAAAAATTAGAAAAATTGAATACAAACAGCAAGATGACAGAGATGAACCTAACTACATGAATTATCACATTACTTATAAGTGGTCTAAACACCCCAAGTGAAAGGCAGCAATTTTACTTTTGATTTAAAACAAATACAAGACTCACCTATATGCTGCATGCAAATAAAATATTTTAAAAATATAGTCACTTATAGTCAAAAAGTAAAATGAAAGAAAATATATACTTTGCATAACATGAGTCAAAAGAAATTTGTAATGGCTATATTAATATCAGACAAAATATCATTTGGAGAAAAGAATATTACCTTGGGTTAAAAATGCCATTTCATACAATGAAGGAATCACTTAATTCAAAGGATATAACATTCCCCAAAATGTGTAAATACTAGTTATGAGGCAAAAACTAGTATAAGTACAAGGAGAAAGAGATAAAACCAAATTATACTTGGAGATTTCAGTAACTCTCTCTCTCCATAATTGATAGAACCAGTAGATACAAAATCACAAAGGACATGCAAGACTTGAGCAACAATATCTACCAACTTACCTATTGACGTTTATAGAGCACTCCAACCAACAACAGAACACAACATGCTTTTCAAGAGTACATGAAATATTTACCAAAATAGGCCACATTCCTGGCCAAAAAAAAAAGCCTCAATAAATTTAAAAAGATTCAAGTCACATGAAGTATGTTCTTGTGCCACAATGGATTTAAATTAGAAATCAATAACAGAAAGCTCTCTAGAAAGTCTCTAGGTATTTGAAAACTATACAAAACAGTTCTTAGTAATCCAGGAACCAAGAGAGAAGAGGGTAATTAGAAGATATTTTTAACTGAATGAAACAAAAAAAACAACATATTAAAAATTATGGGATGCCATTATAGCAGTATATAGTGGGGAATTTATAGCACAAAGGCCTATGTCAGAAACGATGAATGATCTTAAATCAATGACCTTAGCTTCTACCTTATGAAGCTAAATAAGAGGAGCAAATCAAACCCAAAGTAAGCAGAATAAAGGAACTAATAAAGACAGAGCTGAATTCACTGAAAAATTAAAAAGAAAGGAAAAATAGGGATAACCAACTAAATGAAAGTCTGGTAGTTTCAGAAGATCAATAATTTTGATAAAACTTTAGACAGGTTAATACAGAAAAGAGAGAAGATACAAATTACCAATATCAGGAATGATAATTGATGTATCTACATATCTGAAGAGATATTAAGAGGATAATATGAGAATATTATGAACAGATTTGTCAATAAATTTGGCAACTTAGATGAAAGGAAGAACTTCTTTGAAAGACATAAACTATCATAACTCACTCAAAGATGAAATAATCTGAATACACCTGTCATCTATTAAATAAATGAAATTTATACTTAAAATCTTTCTGTAAAGAAAACTCCCGGCCCAGATGTTTTCACTTATAAATTCTACCAAGTAATTAAGAAAGAAATGAAATCAGTTATACACAAAAGCGATCTAGAAATTGAAAAGGTGAGAATATTCCTAACTTAGTGTAGGAAACCAGAATTATTCTGATACCGAGGCTAGACAAAGATGTAAAAATAATAACAGCAAACACATGAGTACAATATCCCTCATAAATACTGATTTAAAATTTATATTAAATCATATCCAACAGTATATCAAAAGGATAATAGATCATGATCAGTTTGGGGGTTTATCCCAGAAATACAATATTAGTCTAGTACTAAAGGCCCATTGATGTAACATAACATTTGACAAACATACAGAATATGATCATAAATAGATGCGGAAAAGCATTTGATAAGATACAACATCCATTTCAAATAAAACTTTCATAAAACTAGGAATAGAAGAAAACATCCCCAAACTGATAAAAGGAATTGATGAATAACCTATAGCTAATATCATACTCAATGTTGTCAAACTAGTACAGCCACTTTCAAAGGCAGTTTGGTGGTTTTTTATAAAAGTAAACAGTGTCTTATTATAAAATCCAGCCATCATATTCCTTGGTCTTAACCCAAGTGAGTTTAAGGCTTATGTCCACACAAAAACCTCACCACGATGTTTATAGAAGCTTTATCTATAATTGCCAAAACATGGAAGAAATCAAGATCTTTCGGTAGGTGAATGGAGAAATAAACTGTGGTACATCCATACAATGGAATATTATTCAGCTCTAATATGTATCAGTGATGTAGCAATGAAATGATGGAGGAAAACTAAATCCATCTTACTAAGCAAAAGAACCCAATCTGAAAAGGCTGCATATTGTACGTGTGATTCTAAGTACATAACACTCACCAAAAGGCAAAACTATGGAGATGTTAAAAAGATCAGTAGTTGCTAGGTGTTGAGGGAGACGGAGGTGAATAGGCAGAGCACAGAGGATTTTTTGGGCAGATGCTCTATATGATACCATAGTGATGGATACATGCCATACATTTGTCCAAACTCATAAAATATATAATACCAAGAGTGAACACACACACAACAAATAGATATATCGTTATTTCAACAAATAAATGCTTTGTAGAACAAACCTCGGGGAAATCTTAAAGGAATGAATTCAGATCTATAAATTGTTTCTCTGATCCTTTGTGAGGTGTCTTGCAGCTGAATAATCCTGAGAATCATTCGGGATATGGGAAATCTTAAAGGAGGGCATGGTTGCTTATTTTTTTAAATGAATGTTAGGAAACAACAGTGGACAATAAAAATAATGGAGTGATACGTAAAAATGGCATGCAGCCTAACTCAGTCACCAAGCCGCCCTGCTCACACAAGATTCATTAGTCTCCACATCAGTTTTGCTATTGAGTACCTTTATAGAAATGCATGCAATGTAATGGAAATGTACCTGTACCTTATTATACAAGTCTTCAGAATATAAATAATGCAGGAGGCCTGTTCTTTGCAAAAAGATGTTGTGTTAGAAAATGAAAACTGTAAACAGATTTCTAGTGAAAGGTATTGTATATTCTCCAGACAGCATCAAGCTTTAATGCATGTGCTAGTTTTAAGTACAATGTGCACACACACTCATACACACACACACACACACACACACACACACACAATCTCCTTTAACTGTACTGGATTTTGATTTGGTTTTGTTTTCTTTTTTTCTCCCTTTTTTCTTTTCTGTTCCTCAGTGAATCTGTACAGAATCTGTAATGTGAATGTTCTTTGTTCATGATATTGTATACAAGGTTCCCCTGAAAATTAATAAGGCTGTCTCCAACTCACAGCCCTATTTGCATACTTCTCCCCTACCAGTTAGCTTTTGATTTTCCTCTGTATCTCTTTATCTTTGGTCTATAGCTGAATGGTTCCTCTGCCAAATTCCAGATCAGCCTTTCACACAGATCCCACATCATACTCTTCTTCAATTCTGGACTATATATTTGGGGTATTTACTCCTATTCATTTCATGTGGTTATTTTATGGTTCTTTTCCTTTAAAATAAACAATATGGAAGTGTCAAAATAATTGGATAAGGCACTGCTAATGGGTTAATAAAAACAGAATTCTATAATAATAATTAGGATTCTATCCAAGGGCTTTAAAGATACAGTCCAACCAACCCTTTAAGAGTATAATATTAAGCCAGATCTAATTTAGTAGAGTGTAAGATTAATAATCTTGGTCTCTGTTTTCCTTGCTCCTGGAATTGTCCCTGAGAAAATTTCAGTGAAAGGAAAACTTATCTGTGCCCTTAAGGCCTGAGATAAGTGAAGTCTTTGATGCATGGACAAACAGACCTGCTGAGGATGAGTTTCCAAAATTTTCTCTTGGAATAATTCTTGTTTCCCAAGAAGGTTTTACTATACATCATTAGTTAGTGGTGTTTACAGGACAATTATTTAGTAACTCATGATGTTGCAGTTGGGATTAGTAGTTACTTTTAATCAATTAAAGGTACATCATTTCCCCTTTCAGCTCTTAGAAAATGCATGGTCTTTGTCCTCTCTACCATTCTGAAAATCCTCTCCTCCCCATGAAATCTTAACCTTCTTTTATAATGTCAAAGACACTCTATTGTGGATAATATGCACATACTTGTCTTTCTTTCTAGTCAGAAGAATAAGAAAGTTCACATACTTTACTCTCTTATTAAATCAGTTACAGCATGGATGCCAGTGGAAAGGCAATGGAGAGTCATTAAAAAAGCTATAAACAAAACGTTGAATTGTCGCAGAAGGTAAATTTAAAAAAAGTAAAACATTTCCGCTCGAAAGCTCCTGCTGGACAGAGGAAGAGTGGTGAAGGGAACAGGATACTTCTGTAATGGGTTAGCCCTCACAGGTCACTAAGTACAGAAGTGCCACCTGCAAGCCGTGGACGCGGAGACCGCTGCTGTGCTTTGTATGCATCGTGCACCTGTGTAAAGTGCCACCTCTGCCGTGGTTTTGAACAGCTGAACAAATTTGGTGGCAGTTAAGAAAACTTTCATCTCCCTCTGGGTGGATTTTTACTTTCCTGTCTCAGAAAATGAAAGGCTTGCTTTTGGAAGTGGGATCTGTATTTGACTCAATAGTTACCATTTGTATGGTCAGGAAGAGTGAGCCATCAGATCTGCACTTCACACTACTGGGGAGATTTCACAGGGGCCAGACTGGGACTGAGTGCCTGTTCCAGCTTGTTCTCCACCCACCCTTTCCCATGTGTGCCGTGGTGTTATTATAGTATGAATTACTTGTGCTTTGGAAAACATACTGAAGCAAATCGGTACATAGATTTTCTCAGTGAGAGGAGAATTGGATGGATTTTAAAGTCAGATAAGCCCACTCAGATAAACAACTTGGGTCTTTCAAAAAGGAGGAGGGATTCACGTTGTGAAAGTAGGAATAAGAAACACCCTCCAGGCCAGTAATGGACTCTAGACGGGGGAGTAAGACAGGACCTGGATTTTGTCCACCATACAACTCAGGTGAAAGGCATTTTGTCCTGGTTTTTGTCCCCTTTGGACTGGAAGGTTAGTCATATGCAACATGCAGATTTTACTTTGTAATATTCCTTAATACATTACAAGTTCCTTTTGTTATCCAAATCCCTAAGTAAAACCCATATTTCCTTTTTTTTTTTTTTTTTGCATTTATTTATTCTTGAGAGACAGAGCGTGAACATGGCAGGGACAGAGAGAGAGAGGGACACACAGAATCCAAAGCAGGCTCCAGGCTCTGAGCTGTCAGCACAGAGCCTGACACGGGGCTCAAACCCACGAACCGTGAGATCATGACCTGAGCTGAAGTCAGACACTTAACCTGCTGAGCCACCCAGGAACCCCAAACCCATATTTCCATAGAAAGCTGTAATATTATTGTGGAGAATTAAATACGGGGAACTTAGAGTACAGCCTGCCCCAGACTTCACTTTGAAGTCTGTAAGAAGGAGTAACATCTTATTGAGAAAGACTGTGGTGTAGAAGCTCTAGGTAGCACCAAAATTAGTAACCCCAAAGAAGCTGGGCAAAGCGTGAATTCAGAATCTCACAGCAGAGATGAGAAACGGCGTAGGGACACAGTTCAGCACTGAAGGAAAACAATTCCCTCTTTCTTAAACAGCTCACAGAAAATTTACTCTTACCACCAAGATTATACTTTCCTATACACCTAAACACTTGACAGAAATATTTAACCATTTATTAAATGTCTTTTATTGATGTGATGAACTCATATTATGGCCTTTGAGAAACACTGAGGTATGCAAGGTGATTTTTCTCCTTTAAAATGTCTCGAGACTATGGTGCTTTGGGGACCTCCTTTGATTTCCTCTGTTGGCTTTATCTATTGTATCAGCCCTCAGATTCACTTCTTTCCCAGTAGTAGGCCCTACAAATTTATTCCTACCTAATCTATTGGTTCTAATCAGGTATGAAGAAGGCAAGTGCAGTGAACTACGATAAGAGGAAAAGATACTACAAGTAGTGTCTGAATGATTTTTTTACAAGTGAAAAGCAAGTCAAGATTTAGGTTAGATGTCAGCTTCTCGAAGCAGGGACCTCCCTAAAGCTATTCCTTGGAGCTCACCTAGCACTCCCTGCGTGGTCTCCCTCGTCTCTCAACACAGTGCTCTGTGTCCGGTGTTTCCTTGAGAATCTCTCTCCGTAGACACTATGTGCCTTCAATTCCAGGACTGGGCCTGTTTCAGTGATTATTTAACTCCATCACTTATCAAAAAATCTGGCAGGATGTAGGAGTTTAATGATGCTTTTGAACTGATAAGAAATGAATGGAACATAGTACAGCATTTAAAAAGTTACGTTCTCCAGCTCACTCCTACGTCCTCCCCTCTGTCCATGAGCCCCCAGCCCCCACAAAAAGACAAACAAACACAAATTACTTCAACCCTGCCCGTGAGAATCACTGAGAGCACTCTACAGAATTATCATGTCTTGGCCCTACCAAGAGCAGCAAGTCAATAACCATCCCGTGACTGTGTCCTATACATACTTTTATGTATGTATATATGTTAATGTTTTAATGCTGTGAAGTAATTAAAATGGGTAGCCAGAATTAAGAATTACTAAGTTAGTCTATTTGGTTTTATTCATTTCCATGCTAATCACCACGTATTTTGGATGCACTATTTTTATCATTTTGTTTCTTTCCTCAGTTTATTTGAATATACTTACTATTTTCTTTTGAATAGTGAATATAAGTGGTATGTGTAAAAAATTTTTTTCATGTTTGATTATTTTTTAGGTGCCATTAAGTACAAATGAAAATGTGGTTGAATATGTAATTATTGGGTACAAACATTTTTCCTCTTCTATAACTTATGGAAGTCCTCCTGACTTCCAGCCTTTACTGGCACCAAGGAGAAATATGATCTATCAGAGCACTTGCTACATCTCCATGAGTATCTCCATGCTACATCTCCTTCAACGTCATAAATATAATATCTCTTTTCATATATTTGCAAAGAGGATTAGGTAATTCCTAACCTTTTTTTTTGGTAGAATGACTTTGTTTCTGTTTTAACTCTTTGCAGAGGTAGCTTTTGAATTCTTTCTTCATGTTCTTTGAAACTCTCGGATGTTTTAATGTGTCTGGCAATTTTTTCCCTCGGATGGGACTACTTGTCCAAAATTGGAATTAAGCATGGGTTCTGTCAGAAGTTTTGTTAAGTTTCAATCCAAACTCTTAAGACTCGGTGAAGGGGCAGATACTTAAACCAGCTAATTTTTTTAAAATATGAGTTCCAGGTGCTCATTGAGTTGAGAAAATAAGCTTCAGCTGGAGGCTGCCTGACCAGCGAATCACTGCTGGGCCAGAGATTGTTTCCCAGGGCACCAGCGAGACTAAGTCGCTATTTCCGAAGCTGCCTACGGTCTGCACCTGTGGCCTCAGGAGAAGCTGGGATTCATAGGAGCACACCGCTATTTTGTTTGGAAAGCACCTCCGTGGACATTTTGCCAGGCAGCCGGGTTTCTCTCGGTGGGAGAGACGACAGTGAAAGGAGGTGAGTAGTTCTGTGCAACAGAGTAACAAGAGCTAGAGTCGTTTTGCTGGAGGACCAAAAGGAGGCAAAAGAAAAAGAATGGGCTCAGGAGGAAGGGGCTGGGTCTGCCTGGAAAGCTAAAAAATTCCATAGAATTATGCCTGACATTTAATTTTAGATTGTTCACTGTTACTTGCTGTGGTTTAGAACTGTTTAGTCAGACCCAAATCTTCTGAAAAATACATAACAAACCATAGGCTTATGTCACTGGTGCCTAAAGGAACCTGGAAGAAAGGACTGCATCTTGGGTTAGAGTGGCCGTTCAGAGGGCTTGTGGAGTAAGAGCTAAGGGATCAAAGTTTGCTCCCCTCTGCCCCAAGGTATCTTCTGATATATTGGGACCGATCCTGGGCTTTCTGCGGGACAGTAAAAAAAGACTGGAGTCATGTTTATTTCCATTAAAGAGCCCATTCTGGAGGAATTGGAGGCAAAAGATTATGCTTGTTTTTAGAAGTGGAAATGAGTCAGCTCTTGAACTTTTCTGAATAGTCTGAACAACTGTCATTGTGCGCCTACTTCACCCAGGATATGGTTGGGAGTAAGTTGGGGCTAAGTCTTCAGTCAGTAAATCCTAGGACTTAAGACTCAAAACTCCATTTCAGCTCATAATCCCCAAATCCCGGCGTCTTTCAGTTCTCGCCAAACTGATTTAGGCGGTGCATGTATGATTCCTCGGAGGCCTCCCTTCACTCACCTGAGATAGACTTTGTATTCAGATGTTTACGTTTTACCACGTTCTTTATAAAGTTCTACTGCTGTAAGTTGTTATACGTCTTATAGGAATTTCTTTTCTATGGATGGCTCTTCCATAGCAATAATTTTATGCTTTATTTTATGTCCTGGTGAATCTGAGAAGGGATAACCCAGTATTCTCTTGTATATTTAGTTTACATGATGTTTTCATGGGGGCAATTTCAAAACCGTTTGTTTAAACAAATGACTTTCTTAAATGTAAACCGGAAATATAACTGTTGTGCTATTTAATTAGCTCATCATGCCTAGTGCCTTGGAATAGAAATGAGAAAATGTACTGATGAATTTATTCCAGGGAGAGATTGGTGAATGTATTTGTTTCCTATTGCTGCTCTAAGAATTACGACAAACTTAGCATATTATCTTACTTCTCTGGAAGTCAGAAGTCTAAAATGGGTCAGCAGGGCTGTGCTGCTTCTGCAGGTTCTAGGGGAAAAGCCATTGCCTTGCCTTTTCCAGCTTCTAGAGGTTTCTTACATTCCTTGGCTTGTAGCCCCTCCCTCCATCTTCAAAGACAGTGTCCTAGCATTTTAAAATCTGTCTCTATTTTTAAGTCTGTGTTTCATTGGTCCCTACTTTTATCATCACATCTCCTTCTCTGACACCTCCCGCCCCCCCTTTAATGATTACATTGCATCCATCTGTATAATACAGGATACTTTTCTCAGCCCAACATCTTTAACTTAAGCACACCTCCAAAGCCCCTTTCACCCTCTAGGGTGACATTCACAGACTCTAGGGTTTGGGTGTAAACAACTTTGGGGCGCCATTATTCTGTCACTACAGTGAATGAAAACCTCACGACCTGCATGCAGATGTTAGGAAAACTGTTGAGACTTGGAGTGAATGGAGACTCCTACCTCAGTATTAAACTGCTGGCCCTAAAAACTGCTCCACAGAATAAACAGCCGTTTTAGAGAGCCAGCTGACATCGTGGAACACAGATACCTACGGTTGCCCCAAACACTAGCCTCAGAAGATAAGGAATCATTTAGTCAAAAACACTGTGCTTGCTCTTACCTCCAGCCTCCAAAGAGCCAACATTTTCTACATAGAAAAGTTTACCATATCCCTATTTTTCTACTCATCCTTCAGACCTTAAAGTTAATTAGTGTTGAAGCACTGTCAGGTGGAGTTTTGCAATCTTGAGGATTTTGGACAACACTTTGTATGTTAGTACCTCATAGTCTCTGGAGTTGCGTGCTAAATAATTTTGGATGACTAATAACTTCATAATTAGATAAATAATTAATATCACTCAATTATTTGCTGCTTTACAACTTTATTAATATTCGTGTTGAGCTGTAGATGCCTTTCTGCCCTTTACCTGCCTGGGAGAAAACCTAATCCTCCACAGACTCTGATATGTGCTGGAGGACCCTTGCTAGAATCCAGGCTATGCAAATTAGCCATCTTGTTCCCAAGTATTAGCAGCTGTTGTTTTAATTATTAATGAGATGGTCAGTATTTGCTGTAGGAGAGAGAGAAACCAAATAAATGGGTTTGGTGTTCATGTCATTTAAAATCAATTTATTATTCTAGAATTCTTAACCAAAGTAGCTGAGTTGCCCAGAAGGTGGCTTTGGTGGTTTGTATCTTTATGCATGAGGTCGTGTTGTTGGATTCTTCTAGGGGGTCAGCCTCTTACAAGTGAGACTGTAGTTAATAAGCTGTAATTCATAACTTTATCAGTTGAAATGATAAATGCCAGTGTTTTGAACATGCAAAAGATACTTTTTTACTTTTAATGATAGGCAATAATAAAAAACATCATACAGGAGTGCTTGGGTGGCTCATTTGGTTAAGTGTCTGACTTCAGCTCAGGTCATGATCTCATGGTCCTGAGTTTGGGCCCCATGTCGGGCTCTGAGCTGACAGCTGTTAGCTGAACTGTTAGCTCAGAGCCTGAAATCTGCTACAGATTATATGTCTCCCTCTATATATACCCCTCCCCCACTCATGCTCTGTCTCAAAAGTGAATAAATGTTTTAAAAAGTATAGAAATGTTGTTACAAATATTTGTATACATAACTGGATTAAGTAAGAGAAAACAATAAAAGAAAAATAAGTAAAAGGGGTGAAAAGGTTCAAACTTCTAGATATAAAGTAAACAAGTCCTGGAGATCTAATGAATAGTATGGTGACTATAGTTTGAAAACTGTATTGTATATTTGAAAGATACTAAGAGAGATCTTAAAAATTCTCATCACAAGGAATTGTAACTATATGTGGTGATGGATATCAACTAATTGTGGCAATCATTTCACAATATATGCATATATCAAATCATTGGGTTATATACCTAAAACTAATACAGTGTTTCATGCCAACTGTTGTCAGTAAAAAATTGGCACCTCTCAGCTGAAAAGGGGAAAAAACAGCAAACAAAATATCTGCTAATTTCTCTTAAAGGCACTGTCTCAGAACTCCATTTTATCATAATTTTCATATCTTTAAAATTGTCTATATGATACATCATAATCTTATTTTTAAGGAGAAAAACAATTTCTATTTTCTCTGGCTTACTCTGGAAGGGTCTATGTGCTTGATAACCACACTCAAATTATCTTATTCTATGACATAACATATATTCAATTTTAAAAGAAATTTATGAAATATCACAAACAAAAAAAAAAGAAAATCATTGGTACTGCCTTGCAGAAGGTTTGAGAAAGAAATCAGCATTTTCATTGAATATTTCTTAATGAATTAGCTTCACAGTCTTTGCACAGAAGTATATAAGAAATTAAGTATTTACTCTGTTGATTCAAATTATATTAGTTCAGAAAGATCTAATTAGATGATTAGTGATTTGGATTTTGGAGCTCCAAGTGGTGGTGGTAGACAGATTTTATTTCTCTAGAACTTGAAGCTGTTTTTAGGCAGATGTTTTTAAGTGATCATGATACATGCCATAGTTCGACACCTACCAGTATAAGTTTTATGCTATCCATGGCTTCTTTATGCTTTACATGAGTTGGTGACTAGGTTACCCTTTGCAAATTGGCAATCAAACAAAGTAAATAAAGTGATCAGAAGTAGGAGATATAGACAACGTCCAGATTGTCTGGATAGGAAGGATTAATATGAAGAAAATTTTCACTGGCAGTTATCATGGACTCTTGTTTACTGCTGAAGATGCTGAAGATGGCATCCCTTGGATCTGGCATTCAATTTAGATGATAGAGCAAAATGAAGTACGTTATTTTTGATGTTTAAATGTTTGCTGTTGATGTCAGTTTGACAAATAATTGTGGAGAAGATCAATACTCCCTGATTAGAAACAAGTTGGTCTGTACAGGGAGACATGGACATGCTAAAGGTGGGCTTGTTAACAAAGGCTACTCATCAGAGGGCTGTGATGCTCCACTGGCTGGAGACATTTAAGATCATTTGGAGCAAAGATTCTCCCTGACTACTTACTCTGGCACCATTTTAACTTTTGATCATTCAGTTGATTCCTGATTAGTCGGAAACTTGAACTTTTTATAGCCATGAGAATGAAGCTAAAGAACTGGTGGTCAGTGACAATGTTAGATGAATACTTTATTAATATCTTAGGCCAGGGCCGAGGCAGAGACCAGCTGAATCTAGCTGTGGCATCTGGTTGCCCAGTGCAGACATGTAAGTGTTAACCTACAACCTTGCTGGAGGTGGGAGGTGGGTAGAAGCTGAATCTGCCAAGAACACCTGAAACTTCACATGTACAAAGTCTGGACTCCCCACTTCCTATTCTTAGGATATTTAGGAATTTTCCTTATTCTCACCTGTAGGAAGACCTAACACATTGAAAAGTTTCATCTTTTTAAGTGGATTAAGAATCAAGTCACCAGGGGTCACCTGTGTGGCTCAGTCAGTTGAGTGTCTGACTCTATTTTGGCTCAGTTCATGATTCCAGGGCTGTGGGGTTGACTCCTGTGTTGGGCTCTGGGCTCTGCACTGAGTGTGGAGCCTGCTGGAGGTTCTCTTTTTTCTCTTCCTCCCACTCTTCCTCTCTTCCCTCCACCCACCTCTGCCCTCTCTCCTGCTCCTGATCACTCTCTACAATAAATAAATAACTTTTTATTGTTTGTTTGTTTATCAGAAAATTAAATGTGGCTCTAGACCCATTCTCTTCTGGGAAGGAGAGGTGGTGGTAATGTTGGGTATCAAGTTCCATAGAGTTAGATCTTATAGAAGTGGAAACCAGTAGTTATTACCAGTAATCCCAAGTAGGAGGAAGGGATAAGGACAGGTAGGAGAGGCGCTGTGCTGGACACAAGGTGGCCACTCCAGCTCGTTTCCACTGCCTCCCTGTCTAGCCTTCTCTGTATTGGCAGGCCACATTCCAGTGGCCTTTCATGTAGGCTGTGTATTTAACACTTGGAAAGGACCGTACTCTTTTCAGTCTGTCGGAAAGTAAAAAGAACAATACCCCTTTCCTTCTTAAAGGAGTTAGTTATTATGGTAATGATCTAAGGTGCTGCTTTAAAACACTGGTCAGAATTAGACGGTTGAGACATTACATTTCTTTAAGTTGATTTCATGTAATGCAGTAAGAACCATCGTGCTTCTTTCTCCTCAAGGAAGTAATTTTAAAACTGCCCAAATCCAGTACAGATTGCATATTCAATGAGTACAAATTATTAGAAATCCAGCACTAATCCTGTCCTAGAAATGTGTCATTCTTCCTGGCAAAACTGGAAGTGTGAACCTCTCCCTCCCACTGGGGGAAGAGACTGGCGAAGAGAAACACATCTGTGAAGTCTTAAACAGTTATTTCAAAGTTTAAATGAAATCTTTAGAATACAAAAGGAGGCCTTGAACTAAGTATGAGGTAGATGCTGTAGAGAACTGAACTGAATAACTTTGCTTACAAAAATGGAAGTACTTTCATTTGTTTCTGTCTTTGCTTGTTTTTAGGGGGATGGAGAAGGAGGAGCTAGCAGGGGGAAAAAGGGAGAGAGGGGAGAGGAGAGACTGAGAAAGTCACTCAGCTGTGGAAAAAAAATGCTCATGGGGATCAGAGAGATCTTCATTGTGCCATGCAATGTTGCTGGAGTTAAATGCAAGCCTGCTTTGTCTCCTCCAAGCAGAATGAGTTCCCTGCCCTAAAGAATTAAATTTTATTGGCATGTGCACATCTATGAGAGCATGGGCTTGGTGGCTAGGATAAACAATAGATCGCTGGGTAGATAGGTAATAGATAAAATAAATACTTGTGAAAAGTGTTATAAGGATCTACTCAATGGAATTTTAGTAGTTACTGTCAGAGTGCACACTTTCTATACTGGGTGGTTTGGATAGGCCTGCCTGGGAAGGCAGGGGTCAAGTCTACAAAACACTAAGTCTGGGACACCTGGGTGGCTCAGTTGGTTAAGCATCCTTCTTTGGCTCCGGTCATGATCTCGCCGTCCGTGAGTTCAAGCCCCGTGTTGGGCTCTCTGCTGACAGCTCAGAGCCTGGAGCCTGCTTTGGATTTGTCTCCCTCTTTCTCTGCCCCCCCCCCACTTCACTGCTAGCACTCTCTCTTTCTCAAAAATAGAAATAAAATATAAAAAAACAAACACAAAAAAACACTAAGGTAATGGAGTTTTGAGATGAGAAAAAAGCATAAAGGCCCCATGGTAGCTCAAAGAGACCTTGTGTTTATGGAGAAGTGGGGGGGGGGGGGCGGGGTCAGTATGAAGACAGGAGATAGATTCATGGAGAGAGTATACCAAAATGAGGTGTAAATTTTTTTAATTTTATGTTTCAAATTTAAAAAATCACTCTGGCTATTATGGGGAAAATGGATTGGAGAAGGGAAGATCAACCCTACTGATGTCAGGATTAATCCTTCATTAGAATCTTTCATTAAAAAGTCAACATTCAGGTGTCTAGGAGTACATATCCTTATTAATTGTAGAGTAAGCATTCAATCACTTTCTTCAATGAATGATCAAATAAAAGGACAAATGAAAAAATAAACACTATATAAACAATCATTTTGCTTGACCACGATTTCCAAACCAAAACAAATTTACAATATGCTTTCTCATAAAAATCTAAAATAGGTTTATGGCAGGTAGAAATTATGACTAGGAGATCATATTACTATGAGCAGCCCTCATAATGAACTGCCAGAATTAATGGAGATACTTTGTCCCACTTAAAACAAAATCAGAGAGGACTATCTCTGTTAAGCAGTATGGATTGTGCCACTTGAATAAAATTGTAGTTTTATGAATAACTTATTCATAGTTTGGGGGATTCTTCAATGCTAATCACAAATGTAAAACAAATCTGAATCACAGTCTCAGAGAGGTTAAAGATTCCAGCTTTGGATGCTCTATTTTGTCATTGTGTCATCTGGAATTGTTTTATGCATTTCAGTGCAAGTAAAAATGTAAAGGGATCATCACTTAGTGATAAACTGTATACTTCTAGACAAACATTTTAACTGATTTATATCTGTTTTTCCTCTAGGATAGCTACAGCATTTGATAAATCTATTCTCCAACTAATCAGTGATAGCTGGGGGAATATTTCTTTAGCTGTATGCAAATTGACCATGCAATGCGCAAAGCCAGGCTATATGCCTATGGAGTGAGATCTGTTATGAATATCAGTTGTAGAAATACTGAGCTGTTCATCAAACCAGGCTCACACCAAAGACCTTACGCGTAAACGAGTGTCCAAGTCACATGGTAGTGTCAGGACATATACTTAAAAGAGCCCCGAGCACTCCTGGAATGTTCAATAATTGATCTAAAGTATATTATCAGAGATGAACCAGAAATCAATCATTATTTCGTTGCTTGGATACATAGAGATGTCTCCATTTAAAGTATTTATCTTGCAAAATTTCTGAGAGGAAAAATGTAGAATTTAAGTAAGCTGTTAGGTGACAAACTAAAAGGAGGTAAAAATCAAGGAAAAAAATGCCCTTGTATTTGGGGAAATAGGATTTAAACCATTTTATTTTGAGTCATTACTATATTTTTAGGTCTTCACCTCCTACCACCTAAGAAAAGGAGAAAATGTAAGAATAGAAAACTCTAATTTCCCAATTATTCTTATGAAGGTAAGAAAATACATAGGTTACTTAGAAATAGGGCATTTGTACAAAAAACTTTGACAGGTTTGAGGAAAACTTAAGTCTTCATTCCTAGTTTCTGTCAAAGGGACCAGGAATTCCCTTAGGAGCCTGACAGATAAATCTGAGCTCTGGGTTCCATTATTATTCCCGTTTGATGTTGTGCAAAATACTTAACTTTTATATCAGTTTCCTTATGTATAAAAGATCTCAATTGTTATCTTCGGAATTATTCAAAGGATTAAGTGGGGTAATGTTCTCCTAGCATTTATTCAGTGGCTACTTAAGTGTTCAAAAATGGCATTAAAGTGTTATAATAATATCAATAACAATAATGACATTTCCTTGCTTTCATAAATATAAGAATGAAAAAAATATAGAAAAATGTGAACAGGAAAGTAATAGAGGAAAGCATAAAAGTGTCAAAACAATACTACATGCAAAATACTGTTTGGAGATATTGATGGATAAAGTCAAGACTTTGTGATAAAATTTTGGCAGTAATAATTCAGCATCCCCTGGCTTTTATATTGCTAAGACGTCCTCACTCTTGGCTAGGAGTGAGGACAGTGGAGGGCAGAAAATGATTCTGTGTGCCCAGAACATGATGCTGCTGCAGAAAATCTGCCTCATCTTCAGTCCCCTTGAGCCTTTAAAAACCCAGTACTGGGAAATTAGCATTGCATCATGGGGAAGCAAGTTCTTGTCAGGGTTAGACATCAAGAACTCCAAAGACTACAAAGGGAAATTTTATGCCCGTGTAGAAAAAGGTCATGCCTGTGGTATCTCATTGAACCAGTTCAGATAAACTAGTAAACAGGTAAGCACTTACTGAGTTAACTGGATTGAATGATTCTGATTAGTAAGGGGAAATAGGTTTGCTCCAATATAGCAAGAGGCAGCAGAAGTAGGTCTGGATGAGAAAGCCTAGGAGCAGTGAAGTGGTTCTTAGGACACTTCAGAAACTCAATACAAGAACTCACTCTTCAGGAATGAAGGTTTGAGTTGTGTAAGAAGTATAGGACTCTCAGCAACTGATGTGCTGGCTGAGGGTAAAGGAATCTGGGAATGTAATGTGAAAGATAGAAATTACAAATATCAACTATGGCCGTATGATTGGCTACAGGAACAAAAACGATAGTGATGCATGTTTCTCTTCTTTAATATACATATTTTAACATATTAAAGTTTCTTTTCTTCTCTCACTTATTTTATATAAGGTGTGTTATTGGCTTTGAACTTCATAGTTTAATCTTGAGGCTATAGTATCTCAGGGTGGGATTTTGACAGGATGAAGAATGAGCAATGTAGAGGAATAAGAAATGGGGACTGAAGGAACCATGGGTTTCCTCTTTAAGGGAAGGAATAAGTAAGTTTCATGTATACAAGATATTGTTGTATTACATTAAAAAGAAGCAAGTAGATCTTGTTATTATTGTTAAAGTTTAAGAATACATATCTATAAGGCTGTGTGCGTGGAGTAGCTGAATGTTCAGATTGCCCCTCTCAAACTCTATTTCACTTTCCTTCTATTTGGAAGGTTCGGAAAGGTAAAGATAAATTTCCCAGACTCTTGCAGCTAGGGTTCTAGGTATCAGTTAGCTTCTACCAATGAAATACACTCACACGACATTAGGACAACAGAACGTATCTCTATGTCTATGTTGGCTGACAGGTGGACTCTACTAGACATCAGTGTCTACAGGGGATTCACTTGTTTGTCATCAGCTTTGTGAGTGGTGACGCTTGTGGCACAGAAGCAGATATTTCCTGCTCCTGGGTCTGTGTCATGAAGGTGTCACCTTGAAAAGTAGATTTAGTAGTAGCCCCTTGACTTTAGTTTTCTAGTCTTTTAAGTAATTTCTATACTAAACCTAACTTTGGTTGAAAAACCTAGAATGATTTTGTTTTCCTGCACAAAACCTCTGTTGTTTAGGAGTTTCTTTTGAAAGAGTGACAGTAAAACATCTGGAACAAACAGCTCGAGACCAAGATATAGTCCACTGCTTCAAGTGAATCAGAACCCCGTTATTAGGAGTCTAACATCAAAAGGGAATGCAGAAGATTAAAAAATAAAGTTGTTTGATGAGCGGATGGGTGGGGGTACTTTAAGAAAATGAAAGAATTAATAGGAAAGGGAAATCATCTGATGTAATTTGCTTCTAAAAATACAAGTGACTTTTAGAAATAATTAACAACTAGATGAAATAAGGTTAATAGAGAATGAATTCTAGAGAGAAAATTAGAATGATTTGTCAAGTCCTTTATGTGTACCAGGCATTGTACTCAATGATTTTCAAGTATAATTTCATTTCAACCCCATACCAACTACAGAAGATATGTGCCATTTTGATCATTGCCATTTTGCCAGTGCAGAAACCCAGGTTCCCAGATGTTTGGTACTGTAGTATTTAACACTCATGGTAGACCTTGGATTAGAACCCTAAAGGTTTACCTTTAGATCCTGTATCACTAATGACTACCGTATATTGCCTGTCAATGATCTGTAGGACATATTTTCTGAACAAACAACTAGAGAACATGCCAGCTAGAATGGCACCTGAAATTCGGTTTGTCCAGTGATTGTTTACCAGTGATGATTTTGTACCTGGAGGACACTTGGAAATGTCTGGAGATATTTTTTATTGTCATGATTGAGGGCAGGAGGTGTGCTAGCTGACATTTAGTGGGTAGAGGTCAGAGTTGCTACTATATATTCTACAAAGTGCAGAATATTGCTCACAACAAAGAACTATCTGATGGAAAATGTCAATAGTGTCAAGATTGAGAAGCTCTGGGTTAGCCAAACATCCCCCAGATGGTTTCATGGAATTTCTGTATATGAGGAAAAACATCTTTGTGGTTTAAAAAATAAATTTTGTGACATGCTATGTAGTCTATTCCCTTTCTGAGTAATCTATATGAGGATTATATTTTAAATCTTTTTAACATAGAATTTAAAATTCTGTAAAGTCCTGCAACAGCAAAGGTACATGCTTACCTTTTAGTCCACAGAGAGGTGCATCGTTAGGATTGCAGACGGTGGTGCTCACACGAGTCATATGTGACTTCCCCCAAAGTATTGGGCGAAAGAGCCAAAATTAAGTGATATTATTCTCTTGACATTAACTTTAGAAACTGTGAAATATTTTTTCTGGGAAGGTATATATAACCCTTAATGTAGAGTTGAATATTGGGGTTCCTAAGTGGCTCAGTCAGGTCCAACTTCGACTCAGGTCATGATCTCATGGTTCATGAGTTTGAGCCCCACATTGGGCTCTGTGCTGACAGCTCAGAGCCTGAAGCCTGCTTCATGGATTCTGTGTCTCCCTCTCTCTCTCTGGCCTCTCCTGCTCATACTCTGTCTCTCTCTCAAAAATAAAGAAAACATTGGGGCACCTAGGTGTCCCAGTCAGTTAAGTGTCTGACTTCGGCTCAGGTCATGATCTCACAGTTCACGAGTTCTAGTGCCACATCAGACTCTGTGCTGACAGCTCAGAGCCTAGAGCCTGCTTCAGATTCGGTGTCTCCCTTTCTCTCTGCCCCTCCCTCGCTCTCACTCTCTTTCTCCCTTTCTCTGTCACTATCTCACTCTGTCTCAAAAATAAATAAACATTAAAAAATTAAAATTTTTAAATAAAACATTTAAAAAAGTTTAATATCTAAATTAAAACTAATCCAATAAAATGTAGTAAACCACAGATTATAAATCCTATTTCATCCCATTAGCAGAGATAAAATAACTTCTGCACACAAGGTTTTATTATTTCTATCAACACATTCCTCTCAGTTGAAGGTAGAGAAGGGATAGAAGTGACTATGCACTTAGAGATTTTATCCATTAAGAGTCCAGTTTTACCACTGGGTATGACAAATAGAGTTGGTCTTATCAGCAGGATAGGGTGCTAATGGCTGGTGATAGTCATTAATGCCATTTCTGCTTATAAGGCCCATATTTGGTATATGCCGGCCTCAGCCTGTGCTTTCTTTGAAAAACTGACTATACACCATCTTAGTTTCTTCTTTACATATTGCCACTGTCCAATATTGTATGTTGGACATACAATGTCCTTATGTTCCCTTGCAGGATCCTTAGAAGAGTAGAGAGT
The DNA here is from genome assembly GCF_006229205.1 of Suricata suricatta. Lineage (NCBI taxonomy): Eukaryota > Metazoa > Chordata > Mammalia > Carnivora > Herpestidae > Suricata > Suricata suricatta. The sequence goes on from NC_043703.1 coordinate 148,604,628, forward strand.
AACACAAAGCTAATTAGCACTGTTTTTATTAAACTGAAAGATGCAGGTAAACCGTTTTTCCATGAAGTCTAAAAAGAACCCATCAGGAAGAACAAAAGCCTTGCAATGGTATTTCTCACCATGTTCCAGATTGAATTGGAAGAGAAGTGCCTGCCATTCTGATTCCTGACCAAATCCTTTTCTGCCCAGCCTAATGGATGGTTTGGCGTACCCCTGGGTTCCTTCAGCCTTGGGCACAGGTGCTTTTCCCTTTGTGATAATAAGATTTAATCAGGCAAAACCAAAACCATGGCTACAACTTAAAACACTCCCCAGGGAGGGGGAGCCAGTGACTGGGGGAGTAATGAACCTCTATTTAACGTTCAGATTTTGTTAATAACAGTTTGACTTGTACTGGTTGGAGCTAATTAGTTACTGCAGCTTCTCCATTAGTGGCTTATAAAATGGGCCTTACCTTGTGCATGTTAAGCAATTTTCTCAGTGTGGGTCATTTTAGAGAAAACAGAAGGAAACTAAGTGTCTTAAACATGCATGATTATTGCATTTTGTTGTGGTTTCCTTTCACATGGAGTTTCTAGAATGCTTACAGATCCAATTCTGACAACTTCAAAAGCATGTACTAAGATTAAATAATTTGAGTTTTGGGGGGATCACCCCAGTTAGTTGTGAGGCATTAAAGAATGGGTTGTAGGGGCGCCTGGGTAGCTCAGTTGGTTGAGTGTCCGGCTTCGGCTCAAGTCATGATCTCCCGGTTTGTGGGTTCGAGCCCCATGTTGGGTTCTGTGCTGACAGATAGCTCAGAGCCTGGAATCCATCTTCAGATTCTGTGTCTCCCCTTCTCTCTGACCCTCCCCTGCTCAAGCTGTTTCTCTCTCTCTCAAAAATAAATAAAACATTAAAAAAATAAAAAAAATAAAGAATGGATTTTATATGTATCTCATAGAAGACAACACAGACATGATATCAATTCTGTTTTGGTAGCAGTATGAAAAACAGGATGCTGTTGATATTGAATAATAAGATGAGGAGGAGTTAAGATGGAAGAACAACAGACAGACCCTGGTCTTGTCCCTGAAATGCAGCTAGATCAGTGCCAAATGATTTTTCACACCTAGGAAATTGACCTGAAGATTAACACAACTCTCTGCATAACTTGAGCCACAGAACTCAGCAGGTACATAGTGTGAAGAGGTGAACTGAGGGAGAGAAAAGCTGCAGAGGGTTAGGAGCTGTTTTTGCAGAGAAGACAGAAAGGGGAAGAGTGTGGTATATTGGGATTGATGCAAGAAAGCACTCCCTTGAAAGTAGCCAGGGGAGAAAGAGTGAAAACACTCGTGGAGGACTCAACAAGAAATCTGTTCCCCAAAACCATTGACAGGAAGAAAGGGGAGCATTTCAACAGCACCAGGATTCTATAAACATTGGAGCACATTGTCTGAAGTCTCGGAGCTCGATGCATGGAGGTGCTTTGGTGAGGAAGCACAGTGAATCTCCAGCAGGCAGGGGATTTGGGGGGGGTCCATATAGCATGTACGGAGAGGTGGTTCCTCTGCTTGGAGTGCATTTGGTAGAGACCATATGGCCTCCCCACAGGCAAATGTCCAACAGACCCTAGAGAGCAGCCACAATTGCTGGGATTAGGACAAAGACCCCAGAGTGTGGTGAACGTGGAGCTGGCTATGTTATGGTTTGCCATAATCTCTGAGCCTCTGCTACTGAACGATCACACAAATGTTTTCTGGGGCAAGCTGGCACCCAGCCATTGCTCAGCAAACGATCCCCCAAAGACTTGGTGCAGGTCCAAGCCAGAGGGGTCTCTGAATGTGGAGTTTTAAAATACACTCATCTGAAAGGGAGGTGCTGCCTGGCAGGCAGGCAGCTTGGACACAGACAGGATAGAATGGACAGAAGCCTGAGATAAAGGAGGGGTGCTTGATTACGAGTTGACGAGAGCATGAAGTTCCTGTGACAGAGACTAGGGAGATGGATGAAGCCATTTCCACCTCTCCCTCGTGTGCAAAACTGATCAACCTCAGTAAGCTAAGTAGCACCGCCTAGTGGAGAATGAAGCTGTTACAACAAACCCTGCCCACTGTGCCCTCCAAGTACACCCCCTAGAAGACCAGCACAAGCCTCTCTAGTGTATAGACTATAGAGGACTTCATAGTTTGAGTTGTAGGGGAAACTGGATATAACTTCATTCAGGTTTCACTCTGTTTGCTGGTTCGTGTATTTGTTCATTTTCTTTGCTTCTGATTTTCCTTAAATTGTTTTCTTTTTTCTTTCTTTTCCTCCTCTTTCTCAAATACAGAAAAAGAATTTTTTTACTTATTATTTAATTTTTTTATTCTATTTCGTTTTACTTCATTTTATTCTAATGTTTTTTTTAATTTTTTAAAAAAATTTCTTGCCTTTTTATTCTTTTTCCTTTTTTCCCCCCATCAAGCTTCTTTCAATAAGCAGACGAAAGCATACCTAGGATCTAGCTTCCTTTACTTGAATTTTTGTTTTAAATTGTAATTTTTTATTAACTTTTCTTACCCAAAATGACAAAATGAAGAAATTCACCCCAAACAAAGAACAGGAAGAAATGATAACTAGGGGCTTAATCAACACAGGCATAGGAAAGATGTCTGAACTAGAATTTATAACCATGATAACAAGAATACTAGTTAGGGTTGAAAATTGGCACAAAATCCCTTTCTGTAGAGATAAAAGAAGTAAAACACAGAAGTCAGGACACAATTAAAAGTGCTATAAATGAGATGCAATCTTGAATGGATGCTATGATGGCAAGAATGGACAAAACAGAGCAGTGAATCAGCGATCTAGAAGACAAATTTGGAGAATAATGAAGCAGAAAAAAGAAGGAAACAAAAGCAGGTGATCATAATACAAGACTTAGAGAACTCATTGACTTATAAAAATATATTACATCCTAATCATAGGAGTCCCAGAAGATGAAGAGAGAGAGAAAGGTGCAGAAGGTTTATGTGAGCAAATTATAGTGGAAAACTTTCCTAATCTAGGGAAGGACACAGTCCTCAAAATCCAAGAAGCAGAGAGAATTCTTTTTAGATTCGACAAAAATTGACCATCACCAAGGCATATCATAGTCAAATTCACAAAACAGACAAAGAGAAAACTATGAAGATATCAAGGTTAAAAAAAAAAAAAAGATAAAGTCCTTAGCCTATAAAGGAAGACAGACCAGGTTTGTAATAGACCTATCCACAGACTAGGCCAGAAAGGAGTGGCAGGATATATTCAACATGCTGAATTGGAAAAATATGCAGCCAAGAGGCCAAGAGTTCTTTATCTAACAAGTCTGTCATTCAAAATAGAAAAAAGATAAAGAGTTTCTCAGACCCCCCCCCCCACCAAAAAAAAATCTAAAGGCATTCATAGCCACCAAACCAGTCCTGCAAGTCATTTTAAGGGGAACTCCTTGAGTGGAGAAAAGACATAACAAAACAAAAATTACCAAAAGCAACAAAGACTAGAAAGGACCAGAGAACATTGCCAGAAACACCAACTCTACAGGCAACACAATGGCACTAAATTCATATCTTTCAGTATTCAGTCTAAATGTCAATGGACTTAATGCTCCAATCAAAAGACATAGGGTATTGGAATGGATAAGAAAACAAGACCCATTTATATGTTGCTTACAAGAGACTTATTTTATACCTAAAGACACCTAAAGATTGAAAGTACGGGAATGGAGAACTATCTATCATGCTAATGGTCACCAAAAGAAAGTTGGAGTAGCCATACTTGTATCAGACAAACTAGAGTCTTAAAATCAAGGCTGTAACAAGAGGTAAAGAAGGGCATAATATCATAATTAAGGGGTCTATCCATTGATATTTTATTTTTTTAATAGTTTATTTTCAAGTTGGTTTCCATGTAACACCCAGTGCTTCTCCCCACAAGTGCCCCCGAGCATGACCATCACCCCCTTCCCTCCCTCCCCTTCCCCCTTCAGTCCATGGTTCCTTTTCAATATTCAATAGTCTTTCATGATTTGTATCCCTCATTCTCCCCAGCTTTCTCTCCTCCTTCCTCTCCCCATGGTCCTCTGTTAGGTTTCTCCTGTTAGACCTATGAGTGCAAATATATGGTCTCTGTCCTTCTCTGCCTGCCTTATTTTGCTTAGCATGACACCCTCGAGGTCCATCCACTTTGCTACAAATGGCCAGATTTCATTCTTTCTCATTGCCATGTAGTACTCCATTGTGTGTGTATATATATATATATATGTATGTATACCACATCTTCTTGATCCATTCATCAGGTGATGGACATTTAGGCTCTTCCAATGATTTGGCTATTGTAGAAAGTGCTGATATGAACATTGGGGTACATGTGTCCCTATGCATCAGCACTTCTGTATCCCCTGGGTAAATCCCTAGCAGTGCTATTGCTGGGTCATAGGGGAGTTCTATCGATAGTTTTTTGAGGAGCCTCCACACTGCTTTCCAGAGTGGCTGCACCAGTTTACATTCTAAGGGGTCTATCCAACAAGAAGATCTAACAATTATAAATATTTATGCCCCCAACATGAAACACCCAAATATATAAATCAATTAATCACAAATATAAAGCAACTCATTGATAATAATACCATAAGAGTAGGGTCATCCAATTTTTTTCTTGTGGCTGATTTCAAGTTTCATAGCTTTGTGGTCTGAAAATATGCAAGGAATGATCTCAGTTTTTTATATTTGTTGAGGACTGATTTGTGCTCCTTTATGTGATCTATTTTGGAGTATATTTCATGTGCACTTGAGAAGAGTGTATTATGCTACTTTAGATTGGAACCTTCTGAATATATGTGTTAAGTCCATATGGTCCAATGTGTCATTCAAAGCCATTGTTTCCTTGTTGGTTTTCTGCTTACATGATCTGTCATTGACATAAGTGAAATTGACTTAGTTATAAAAAATCTCCCAACAAACAAGAATCCAGGGCCAGATGGCTTTCCAAGGAAATTCTACCAAACATTTAAAGAAGTTAAGACCTATTTTTTGAAGCTGTCCCGAAAAATAGAAATAGAAGGAAAACTTCCAGACTCATCCTATGAGGTCAGCATTACCTTGATTCCAAAACCAGACAAAGACCTCACTAAGAAGGAGAACTACAGACCATTTTCCCTATGAACATGGAAGAAAAATTTCTCAACAGGATACTAATAAAATGGATTCAACAATACATTAAAAAAATAATTTACCATGATCAAGTGGGGTTTATTCCTGGGATGCAGGATGGGTTCAATATCCACAAGTCAATCAATGTGATACACAATTTTAATAAAAGAATAAGAAAGGCATGGTTCTCTCAATTGATGCAGAAAAAGAACTGGGCAAAGTACAGCACACTTCCTTGATTAAAAAAATAAACCTTCAAGAAAGTAAGGATAGAAGGATCACACCTCAAGATTATAAAGGTCATATACGAAGGACCCACTGCTAATATCATCCTCAATGAGGAAAAACTGAGAGTTTCTCCCTAAGGTCTGGGAAATGACAATAACCACTCTTATTCAACATAGTTGTTGGAAGTCCTAGTCTCAGCAATCAGACAACACAAAGAAATAAAAAGCATCCAAATTGGCAAGGAAGAAGTCAAACTTTCACTCTGTGCTGATGACATGATACTCCATGTGGAAAACCCAACAAATGCCATGAAAAAATAGAACTGATCCATGAATTATTCAAAGTTGCAGGATATTTCAGTGTACAGAAATCAGTTGCATTTCTATACACCAATAAGGAAGCAGCAGAAAGAGAAATCAAGGAATTGATCTCATTTATAATTGCACCAAGAACCATAAAATACTTAAGAATAAATTTAACCCAAGAGATAAAAAAAAGCTACACACTGAAAACTATACAAAGCTTATGATAGAAATTGAAAAAGACACAAAAAATGGAAAAAATATTCTATACTCATGGATTGGAAAAACATATATTGTTAAAATGTCTATACTACCTAAAGCCATCTACGTATTCAATGAAATCCCATCAAAATGACACCAGCACTATTCCCAGAGCTATAACAAACAATCCTAAAATTTGTATGGAACCAGAAAAGACCTCAAATAGAGAAAGCAATCCTGAAAAAGAAAACCAAAGCTGGAGGCATCACAATTCCAGACTTTGAGCTGATTACAAAGCTGTAATCATCAAGACAGTATGACACTGGCACAAAAACAGACACTGAGATCAATGAAACAGAAAATAGATCCCAGAGTTTGACCCACAAATGTAGGGCCAACTAATCTTTGAAAAAGAAGGAAAGAATATTCAATGGAAAAAAGACAGCCTCTTCAGCAAATGGTAAGGGAAAACTGGACAGCAAGATGCATAAGAATGAACTTTGACCACTCTCTCACATCATGGACAAAAATAAATTCTAAAAGGATTATAAACCTAAATGTAAAACAGGAGGCCATCAAAATCCTAGAGGATAAAACATGCAACAACCTCTTTGACCTCAGCTATAGCGACTTCTTACTTGACATGTCTCTGGAGGCAAGGGAAACAAAAGCAAAAATGAACTATTGGGACCTCATCAAGATAAAAAAGCTTCTGCACAGTGAAGGAAATGGTCAGCAAAACTAAAAGGCAACCAACAGAATAAGAGGAGATATTTGCAAATAACATATCAGACAAAGGATTAGTATTCAAAATCTATAAAGAATTTATCAAACTCAACACCCAAAAAACATAATCTAGTGAAGACATGGGCAAAAGACATAGACATTCTTCCAAAGAAAACCTCCAGATGGCCAACAGACACATGAAAAAATGCTCAACATCACTATCATCAGGAAATTACAAATCAAAACTACAATGAGATACCACCTCACACCACTCAGAATGGCTAATATTAACAACTCAAGCAACAAGAGATGTTTTTGAGAATGTGGAGAAAGAGGAACCCTTTTACACTGTTGGTGGGAATGCAAACTAGTGCAGCCACTCCTGAAAACTCTATGGAGGCTCCTCAAAAAATTAAAACTATAAGTACCCTAGAACCCAGCAACTTTGCTACTAGGTATTTATCAAAAGCATTCATGAATATTGATTTGAAGGGGCCAATATAAACCCCAATGTTTATAGCAGCACTACTGACAATACCCAAACTATGGAAAAAGCCTAAATGCCCATCGATGGATGAATAAATTAAGAAGATATATTATATATAATAATATACAATGGAATATTACTTAAAAAGAATGAAATCTTGCCATTTGCCAAAATTTTATTATGCTAAGTGAAATACATCAGAGAAAGACAAATATCATGTGACTTCACTCATATGTAGAATTTAATATACAAGACAAATGACAAATGAATATAAGGGAAGGGAAGCAAAAAATATAAAAACAGAGAGGGACGCAAACCATAAGAGACCCTTAAATACAGAGAACAAACTGAGGACTGCTGACAGGGTGTTGGGTAGGGGGATGGGCTAAATGGGTAATGAGCATTAAGAAGGGCACTTGTTGGGATGAACACTGGGTGTTTTATGTAAGTGATGAATCAGTAAATTCTATTCTTGAAATCATTATTACGCTATATGTTGACTAACTTGGATTTAAATTAATAAATAAAATTTTTAAAAAGCTAGGTAAAAGAAAAATATAAGTTGAAGCTGTTCCAAAGAATGAAAGGTATTCACCATATCCTTAGGCTTTTGATGTTTGACATTGGTCTCAGAGCAGACTGTTTCTGCTGTTCATATGGTGTCCCAGAAGGTACTCTCAAATAAAACTAGGAAAAGAGATTGATGACAACACAGCATTTAAAAAACACTGGAAAAGGGATCACACACTACCAGGGGAAGGGCAAGAAAACTATAGTCATGACCCCAGGCCCTGCTGTGTTGTTTTTTTCCCCCATAATATTTTATTGTCAAATTGTTTTCCATACAACACCCAGTGCTCTTCCCCTTAAGTGCCCTCCACCATCACCACCACCTCTTTTCCCCCCTCCCCCTCCCCCTTCCCCTTCAACCCTCAGTTCATTCTCAGCATTCAATAGTCTCTCAAGTTTTGCATCCCTCTCTCTCCCCAACTCTCTCTCTCTCCTCCATTCCCCCTGGTTCTCCATTAGGTCTCTCCTGTTTTCCTGCTAGACCTATGAGTGCAAACATATGGTTTCTGTCCTTCTCTGCCTGGCTTACTTCGCTCAGCATGACACCCTCAAGGTCCATCCACTTTCCTACAAAGGGCCATATGTCATTCCCTCTCATTGCCGTGTAGGACTCCATCGTGACTGCTGTGTTTAAAGATGTTTATGACAGTTGTGGAATATGCTTTGAGACCATAGTATTTTAAATACCAATATGATATTCTAAACCTCAGTGTCACTGGATTGCAAACTGAATTTGGAGGTGGATGCTATCCAAACTAGGAATGGAGGTCAGAAGGGAAACTTAGTGATGATATGGGTCCCTGGGGTATAGGTGTGCTTCCCTCAGCCCAGTGTCTCCCTTTTAGCCCAGGCTGATCTTGAAAAGTAAGTATTCAGATATCTGGGCAATGTTTTGTGTTCTATATGGTCCTTACTACATATCTTAATTTTCTGTGTCAAATTTTCTCAATTTCTAAAGCTTTGGAATCTGATCTTTATGGTCTGTGGGGTTCTATAATGAATAGAATTAACATGCTCTTAGGATATATTGTACTAGATAGGTTGATTTCCTAATAGGGTGGGTTCTTGGCTATTTTAAGTCCTGGGCATCTGAAGGAGCAGGAAAAATTGAGGAAGGAATGGTGGGAAGGAACTTGGGTTGGTCATGATTTAGAAAACAAAATTAGATTCACAATGTCATCTACTAAACCTAGTAATATACATAAATAGCATAAGCAAGCAAAGTTGAGTAAGCTGGGTCCTGATGTTGAGTACTTTCCTACCGCATTCATTCCTGAAGTCTGTAAAACCTTCATTTTTACAGGTGTCACATCTTAAAATCCAAAATGTGATAAATCCAACCATATTACAAATGTTCAGATAAGCAAGATATACCCAAGGGTTGTGACCTCCTCATCTCTGGTGCCAGAATGCAGATGTTCTTAACAAATATAATGAAAAACTAATTTGTTGACATATATAATGAGATGCACTTTTACTTCTGGTTGTTCATTTAACATTAATGAAATGAGTTAATCCTTCAAGTGATACTGAAATCCCTCTCTGTGGCCATCAGTGTATCTAATAGTTAACAATCCAATGCTTACCCATCTAATGAGTGATGTGCCCTAGAAAATAGTCCTAGTCCTCAGGGAAGATGACGCCTTGTAACAGGTTTTGTCTGAGAACTCTCTTTGGAAAAAAAACCGATCCAGCACACACTGTTTTTAGGCACCAAGGATGCAAAATCTATATTCTAAAGAAACACATGAATAGTTTTTGTGAGTATTAAAGGCTTTGTATAACATATGCAATCACTCCAGTGACCTACTATTAATCACACTAAAGTCTGCTATTCAAATAGAGGGGTGCCTGGGTAGCTCAGTCAGTTGAGTGTCTGGCTTTGGCTCAAGTCATGATCTCGCGGTTCGTGGGTTCAAGCCCCGTGTCGGGCTCTGTGATGACAGCTCAGATCCTGTAGCCTGCTTCAGATTCTGTGTTTCCTTCTCTCTCTGACCCTCCCCTCCTCACGCTCTCACTCTCTCTCTCTCAAAAATAAATTTAAAAAACACACAAATACAATGTTTTGGATCCCAGAGGAATAGAAATATGACTTCATTTACATTGTACTACTCTCTATGCTGTCTGTATGGGTGCCAGAGTGGGCCATTAGGTCTCTTTAGAGTCAACTGAGAAGTGTGTACACCATTTGGGTGTCCCTAGCATTGGGATATTAGTGTAGTTCAAGATTTTATAACCTAAATATACATTGCCCTCAAGACTAGAAAAGGCCCACTGCTGGAAAAGGTCCTGGTATTGACAAAGTTTTAATATTCTCTACTGCTGAATCTTTATCCTTTAAGGATTTATTTGTTTATTAAAACCAGCCCTGATTGATTCAGGTTTAATTATGGTAAATAAATGAAGAGATGAGATCAGGGTACATACTTTTTAAATTATTTCATTAACCTGGTAGTTTATTAATTATAGAATTAATATATGCCTTTGGGTAAAATAATAATCCACTCAGAAAAGAAAAATACAAAATACAAATTAAAAGTTTCCTCCCCCACTCAAAAAACTTAGTCTTTCACTCCCAAGAGACAACTAATGTTAACAGCTTTTTTGTTTTCTTTTGATATAGTTATCGTTTCTCTTTAAGCAATAAACTCCTAGATCTGTTCTGTGACCTATCATCAATACATAGAAATTTTGAAATGACAATGAAAATTGGAGATTCATAATATATATACCTTTAAACACCTACCTTCCCCAACTTTACTGCCCAATTGTCAGAGCATATGTATAAATGTGTGAGCAAGTATTTGATTTTTTTGACTGATATCATTAACTCAAATAATAAGCTTAAATTATTTCCTGTTGTATCAATTTTAGAATGAATCTGTTGCTGGTTGCTTAATGAAAGATGTGGAATTAGGGTACTTACTGTCCTTTACTAACAATCCCATTAATCCTTTCCATTTTTTTAGTCACTTTGTTATTTTACATCTAGGGTTATAACATCACATTATCTTTTGTATCTATAATTGAATTTTGTATTGTGTTTGTAGTTTGTTTTTAAAACTTGATATCAGTGTAAAACTCCAAGCACAAATCACTAAAGAACAAATAGAACGAGTGTATCTTTAGAGAAGAATATGTAATCTAATGTCATTAAAAGTCACTGCTTAAAGAAGAATCAGTCCAGTGTCAGTAATTCATGTACTCCCATTTCTAGATCTGGTTAAGTAGCAATCTTCCTTTTTATCGTGTAAACCGAATTGTTTTACATTTGTTCCTAATATGTCATTGACTATTAATAGTTTGACTGGATCCATACATCTATAGAAAATGTTTTTTATCAAAATTCTGAAAATGTAATTTTTCTGTAGATCCAGTATTCCTAATATAAAGTCTGATAATCTGGGATAAGTAACTTGCATTACTTTTAAGAGACCTTATAATGTTCTCTTTATCCTTGGAGTTGTGAAAAATCATGAATGAATGTCCAGGTTTAATGTGTTTTTTGACATTTTTTTCCATTCTCAAAGTTTTATTTAAATTCCAATTAGTTAACACAGAATGTAATATTAGTTCAGGAGTAAAATTTAGTGATTTATCACTTACATAGAACACCCAGTGCTCATCACAAGTGCCCTCCTTAATCTCCATCCCCCATCCATTTAGTCCATCCCCTTCCCACCTCCCTCCATCAACCCTCGGTTTGTTCTCTCTCTTTTTTTTTAATGTTTTTTTTTTTTAATTTATTTTTGAGAGAGAGAGAGAAAGAGAGAGCAGGGGAGGGTCAGAGAGAGAGGGAGACAAAGAATCTGAAGACAGACTCGAGGCTCTGAGCTACTTGTCAGCACAGAGCCCGACATGGGGCTAGAACCCGCAAACCTAGATCATGACCTGAGCCACCCAGACACTCCCAGTTTGTTCTATATAGTTAAGAGTCTGTTTTCTGGTTTGCCTGCCTCTCTCTCATTCATTCTCTCTCTCTCTCTCTCTCTCTCTCTCTCTCTCTTTCTCTCTCTTTCTCTTTCTTTCTCACCATTAATTTCATTTCAGATCATCTAGACATTGAATATCTGATAATGTTTTCCCTTAGATCCATTGTTTCTCTGATTATTTCCTCCCTTCCAATTGTTTCTGCTTTTTCATTCTGGAAATCATTCTAAAACTAAGTTGAAAACATATAACTAATTTCTCAGTACATTTACTTTGCATTATTCTTCAATTTCTTTGTCCTTTCTCTATATTTTGGACATTTATTTCCACTATATTTGCAGATAACCATTTTTTATTGGTATCCATTTTGTTATTCAAATGATATACTGTTTAAAAATGTAAGCAACTTAACAAGTGTATATTGTGTAATTAGTATATAACACATTTTATAATTATTATATATGATGTATATGGACATATAAACTTTTAGTCACCGATTAATCCATCTAAAACAATCTGGTCCTGTTTTATGAGTACAGTTCTTAAATTTTGTGACTGTTTATTGGTTCTTCTGTTTTCCTGAGGCAGGGGTCCTTTTTTATTCTTTCCTGCTAGCATTCTCTTTCAAATTCATTTTTTTCTTCTCAAATGCTTAATAATTCCTAGATGTCTTTAAATATCTGTGAACAAAGAATTATGTTAGAAGGAGATTATAAAGGAAAATGCAATCATGGTGGGTGCCCATCCCCTGACTAAGCTGGAAGAGTTTCTATTTTTTAACTGAAATCCTAGATGAAAGGAAATAATGAGACTTCTCTTTATTGTCCTGCAGTTTTTCTTTGCTATTAATAAAAGTAGGAATTTTGAACTAGACAATTGCATCATCCCTGGAAATGCAATATACAAAAATGACAGCTCTTTCAAGGAAAAAGAAATCTCATTTGGATTCAAAATCCAAGTCTGTCAATGTTATTTTTAGTTTGGAGTAGTTGTAACTCATAAAATATCAGATGAAAATAAGGAATTATACTTCATGGTTGATATTCTTTTAGTGTGCTTCATGTTCAAAAAATGTTATCAGTATGTTTGGGTTCCTGATCCCTGTGATATGAACCTTCTGTGAAAAGGCACATCTGTCTCAGTCTGGGTGTACAGCACTAGATCTAGTCATCTGTTTATTTACTTGACTAGTATTTGCTCCATTTCTGCTATGTACCAGGCAGGCCACAGCAAACTGGGTTTATAGTGGTGAGAAAAGCACAGTGGATCTCTTTCCATGATGGATGAGTTAGATATAAAACAGACATACAACTGGTAAGTTACAGATGTAATATATGATGAGAAATTATAAGATTGTAAGAGAAAGTAAATGAATATGAGTAATCAAGTATTTATCCTTTAAAGAAATGATATTTAAACTAAATAAAATTAGGAGGAGAAGAGAAGGGTCTCTGATAAGAGAGTGTGGTCAAGTGAACATTTCAGAAAGATGAAAATGGCAGATATGAAAGCCTCATGCAGGAATGACAGGTATATATTGTGGGATTGCTCAAAGGTCAATGTCACTTGGAGAAGAAAATTTTGCAAGGCAAGCTTGGAGAGCATGAGAGAGGCCACAACATGCAGGACTTTGTCCTAAGAAAAATTGGAAGTTACTGAATTATTTTGAAAAATTAAAAGTTACTGGATTATTTTGTTTGTTTATTTATTGAGAGAGAGAGAGAAGGGGTGGGGTGAGGGTGAGCAGGGGCCGGGGGGGGGGGGGGGGGGGGGGGGGGGGGGGGGGGGGGGGGGGGGGGGGGGGGGGCAGAGACAGGAAGAGAGAGAATGCCAAGCAGGCTCCACACTGTCAGTGCAGAGCTCCACGCAGGGCTCCATCCCAGGACTGTGAGATCATGACCAAGATTTGGATGCTTAACCAACTGAGCCACCCAGGCACCCCTGGATTATTTTTAAATGTGTGAGTAGAGTCATCAGATTTGCAATTTAAAGAAGAATTTAGTTCATTGTAAATGATGAATAAATAAATGGAATATAATTGAGAGTCCAGATAAACCTGTATGTCCATGATCAATTGCTTTTCAACAAAGGCACAGATACTTCATTGGAGAAAAAATAGTTTTTACAGCAAAGGATATGGGTAACTTTTATCCATATTTAATCCAGATGTCCCACTATATTCAAAGGTTAACTCAAAATGGGTCAAACCTAAATGTAAGAGATACAATTACAGAAGTCTTAATAGTAAACAGAAGCCTGTGACATTGGATTAGGCTCTAATTTTTCAGATATGACACCAAAAACTTGTCACCAAAGGAAAAAATAGGGAAACTGGATTTCATCAACATTAAAAACTTGTTTTAAGTTTATTTATTTATTTTGAGAAAGAGAGAGACAGAGACAGAGAGATGGAAGGGGGGGAGGGGCAGAGAGAGAGAATCCCAAGCAGGCTCTGCACTGTCAGAACAGAGCCCAATAGGGGGCTCGAACTCATGAACTGTGAGATCATGACCTGAGCCGAAACCAACAGGCAGACACTTAATCATCTGAGCCACCCTGTCAAAAGGCACTATCAAGGAAGGGAAGAGACAAACTACAAAATATGATAACATATTTGCAAATCATGGCTGATTAAGGTCCAGTATTTGAATATAAAAAGAATTCTTATAGCTCAACAATAAAAGACAAATAATCCAATTTAAAAAATGAGCAAAGGATTTGAATAGATTTTTCTTCAAAGGAGATAGATAACCAATAAGCAAGCACCAGGAAAGGGCATCATTAGTCATTAGAGAAATTCAAATCAAAACCACAGTAAGTCACTACTTCATACCCATAGGATGCCTGAAAGCAATAGATGAAAAATAGCAAGTCTTGGTAAGGATATACTGAAACTGGAATATTTATACAGTGTTTGTGGCAATATAAAATTGTCCAGCCACATTGGAAAGTTTCTTCAAAAATTTAAACAGGGGCATCTGGGTGGCTCAGTCAGTTAAGCATCTGACACTTTTGTTTTGGTTCAGGTCATTATCTCGTGGTTTGTAGGTTCAAGCCCCACATCTGGCTTGAACATATTTATCAAACACAAATTGCTTGAGATTCTGTCTCTCCTTCTCTCTGCATGTCCCCTGGTTACTCTCTCTCCAAATAAATACATAAACATTAAAAACAATTAAATGGAGTTAATGTAGGATCCAACAATTCTATAACTATATATATACACACATACATATTCACATACAGCATGTGTATATATATATATATATATATATATGTGTGTGTGTGTGTGTGTGTATAGTATGTAGCATATATATGTATATATGGCATATAGATGTATATATAGTGTATATAGTATATTCATATACTCAAAAGAATTGAAAACCTACCTCCACACAAAGCTTGTACAGAGATGTTCATAAGCAGCATTACTCACAATAGTCCAAATATGAAAACAACCCAAGCTGCTGGTGAATGGATAAACAAAATAGAGCACATCCATACATACATGATTCCATGTCCATGAAATGTCCAAACTAGGCAAATCCATAGAGATAGAAGGTAGGTTTATGGTTGCCAGGGGCTGGGGGAAGGGGAGAATGAGGAGTGACTGTTAATAGACTTGGGGATTCTTTGGAGGTCTTGAATATATTTCAGAATTTGTACACAAACTTGTGAATTTACCAAAGCCTTCTGAATTGTATGCTTCACAAGAGTAGATGTTGGGGTATGTGTATTGTTTCCTAGGGATGTCCTAACCAGTCACCCCAACTTGAAACCACAGGGTGTATTTTTTCAGAGCTCTGGAGGCTGAGTCCAACATCAAAATATTTCTCTGAAGTCTCGGTGGAAGAATCCTCCCTAGGCTTTTCTGGATTCTGGTGGGCCTGGCTGTTTCTTTTGGATTCTAATCTCTGCCACCTCCTTCTCTCTGTATCCACTCTCCCTCCTTCCTATTATAAAGGCATCATTTACTGGATTTAAGGCCCACCCTCAGTCCATGATTATTTTATTCTGAGATACTTATTTAAATCTGTCCATTTTCTATAAAAAGATTGCAGTTTTGAGGTTTGAGTGGACATGAATTTAGGGGGACAGAATTCAATCCTTTAAAGTATATAGGACTACAAACTAGTTAACAAATCAAATGCCCCGTTCAGGTCCTGCAGTTCTGTCAAAGCCTTCCTTAATTATCCAAGATGAGGAAACAGACTCCATTAAAATTTATATTCTCAATCCCTTCAGCCAGGAAACATAAAAGTACTTGTATTTAGGCAATGATCAGGCGAGTGACTGCAGCATTACTCACAAAATGTGAGTAATGTGAACAAAATAGACTAAATCTCAACAATTATGGAGCTAATAGTCTTAACCATGTTAAGCCAAAATGCAATGTAACCATGGTTGAAAGATTACTCTGTTTTTCTTTCAGTGTCACATTTTATGTTATAGGTTGTGTAGTTAATATATGTATTCATTCAGTTATATGGTCTTTTCCTATGGCATATATATAAAACCATGGTTTGAGTCTTGTTGTACCAGGCACTGTATCAAGCCTGTGTTCACTTAATTTCTTACAACAATCTTATAAAATGTGTACCTCGTATTATCTTAATATTCTGGGTTAAAAAATACAAGAGACTATGTGCAGCTGAACAACTGTCTTGTAATGCACAACCATTAGAGATTCAAATTTTTTTTCCAGTGACATGGATTTCAACCTGATGCATCTTTATTGTTCACCCACAACATAGAGGTTTTTATCTGATTGAAGAATAATTAATTGTCTTAAAGGAAAATGCCTTTTCCCCCCTAATAGTACATTGGCCCCTTTTAACATGACAAATTTCAGGATCTAATTGTGTTGAATTGCCATTTGGTCATGCTTTTCACATTGCAATTCACTTTTTAATGTGTTTTCATTTGATTCCCACAGCAACGCTGAAACAGTGTTAATAGGAATTATTATCCCCATTTTACAAATGAAGAAAAGAAGGTTCGTGTAGAGGTTATTCGGTTAGCCACGGGCTCACATTTACCAGGAAGCCGACTCAATTGGCTTTAAGGCCAGTTGTATAATCCATAGTATTATGTCCATCTATGTTTCTAGTGTTTCATTAAGGCTGTGAATAATTCATACAAGTAAACTTTATTAATAATGATTTCTCCACTCTATCAGATAATGAAACACTATAAAGTTCTCTATTTTTATCTCACATGAATTGTTCCACTCTGAGCTGTCCTCACAAATTTCATTGTCCGTCATTACAATGCTGCCCTAGATCTCAGGGGAGAGAAACTTTCCTTTCCTTCAACAACCCAAGGATAAAAGGGACTAAAGGATACAATGCCCAAACAATTATAAATGGAGAACTAAGGTATCCGGATTGGACACACACTAAAAGGGGGTGACAGACTTAATGTGTTAGGAAGACGGAGACAAGAATTGAATTTATTTCATGCCATTCTGCTTCAGCTCTGGATAGAGTCAAAGCTAAGATGTCAGAGTTGGCAGTAAGAAAGAGGAGGCTGGTGAGCTGGCATGTAAAATTAGGGAAAAGGAAGAGATCCTTGTAAGCATGAAATTTACAACTCTAAAGGGTTCAATGGAGCTCCCTCCCCTGGGCAATTAATGAAGGTTCCTCCCAAATGCGCTTTGGCAGATGGGTGGCTCTGAACCCAGCCTTTCCTGAGACTGATCAATAATTGTACAACTTCAGCTGATCTGGGAGTAGGGGGCCCTGTGAAGAGTAAGTGAATAGAAAGCGTGTATTTCTGAGACATAATTTCAGAGCAGATTCAGCAGTTTAAAATGCATGGTTCAAAAGAGTCGCAGAGAAAATGACCTTTCACTAATGGGAGATTGTGAAAAGCAAGTAAGTAGAGCTGAGGTTTTGAAATATTTACCTTGAGGACAGTCCCTCTGACTACCAGACGTTTGGGGCTGAACTTTAAAGCTTTCTGGGCAGCTTTAAGTTTCCCCGAAGGCAGAGGCAGCCTCCTCAGTCTATCATAAAATAGCTTTGGTTTTACTAATAAAAAATAATGAGTTTCCAAGTTTTCCTTTTCAGTCTCTGTTTAATTGCCTAGAAACACACTGTACCTCAAGGCTCCTCCCACTGGGGGTTGGGTCTTATTTTTATACATCCTAAAATCTATTTAATTTTCCATTACGCTCATAGAATTTTTCAGTAAATTTTAATTATCTTAACAGACTCCTAAGTATTGACAATATCCCAAAAAACTATTTTGGCTTTAAAATAATCAAAACATAAATTTCTACAGGCTATACTTGTAAATTTATTAAAAGAGAACATACAGGTTGGGTCTTTGAGTCTGTCCAAAAACCTCACCAACATTTCCTCAATCCTTGCATATAATATAGACAGAAAGGGTTGATCACCCACTGAATTATTCTCAGCTAGGCGCCGGGAGCCTGGTGAGCAATTAAGTTTGCATTAGGTAAATGAATGAGTGAAGCAAGATCCCATTTCATCTACCAAGCTTTTCAAAGATGTGGCTTTCAGGAAGGCATTGAATTCTGTTAATGCATTCAAGACATCAAACACTACACCATCAGGAGAAATCATATCTTTGATTTTCAAAAGGCATATCATTGTCAAAGCTATGGTGTTTAAGGTCCTAATTGGGCACACAGAGTAGATCTTTCACAAATTTCAAAATGATTCTGAAAGTCAGATGGCTTTAACCACATGTTACTGATAGGAACCTTAAGCCCAGAGAGGGCAAGAGGAATTGGGTTCATCCAGCCAGAAGGTGGCTGAGCCTGTATAGATGTCTCCATTCTATGATACTTTAAAGCCTCAATTCTTTGCAGCAGGCTGGGCTCTCTCTCTCCCTCAATTACCATTTTATGATGCTTGGAGAAATACCTTGTTATTTGTTTCTGTATTCTGGATTCCAGGATAAATGTGTTACCATATCAAAGCTAAATTCCCACTGGTGTTATTCCCAATAGCTTCTTCACAAAACAATGAACTGGACATGCCATCCTAGACCCTTTCTCTCACTTTTGTATTCTCGCAGCTGGAAGAATCCGTGTTTGGGTTCCTTGTAAACATGAGAAAACCCTGCCCTTTCATTTGGACAGTGCCTCAGAACAAGTGATTTTTGTGACAGGGTTTATGATTTTGGTCTGGTGAATGAATAAAATTGCAGACTTACAGGATTTAGCCGTTCTTCTGTCTTAAATGTAAAATGTTTCTAAAGCCAGTGTTCCTGCCTCACAAATGATAGTCGAAGTGTGCAGCCCTGTGATACCAAAGCTTAATGTGGCCAGACCTTGAACTTTCTGTCTCCATCTGACTTTCTAACATTTAGCGGCTAGAATACAAAACGGTCTGCTGAGGCTCTGCCTCCCGGGTGTCGGCAAGAACAAATGCTGAAGGACTTTCAACTCAGTGGGCTTCACACAAACTATACCCCAGAGAGAGAATCTAAGCAGTGCTTCCGGCAGGTGCATGATGTGGTTCAGAAGCAGCAAACATTTGATGCACGAGCAGGAGGCACTAAAATAGAGGCTGGGGAAGAAAGGAGGGATCAAGCAGTGATGGAAGCAGTGTTGCGTCTTGAGTTCCAACGTTCTGCTGCCTCACCAGCCGTTTCTTCCCCACGCTTTCAGGATCAAAACGGATCAGAGGGAGCAGGTGAGGCAGAAGGTGCCGTGTGGAGCAAACCAATCCCGAAACATGGAGAGGGAAGGGGGCATTGCTCCTTCCACGGAGGAGAGGCGACTTGCCTCCCACAAAGAAAGACCTTTCTGGGACCTTGTGATGAGCTCAAAGGGCACAAGGCATTAAGTGGGGATATTCTGATTTTCCGATTTGCAGAGCAGTGAAAGAAAATGGTGGTGGTGGTATAGGGGTCATCGCTGCTGAATTCTTCCACCTCCAGGTTCTTCATCTTTTCCCTTCTTTCTTAACACACACATATACCTTGTTGCTCTAAAACAGGCGTGGCAGACTTTGTAACTAAATGTGTTGAACACACTGTGCAGGTAAAATGTAGCCGGTGTATTGTTTTCTAACCAATTTTGTTAAGTGACTGCTAAGACTGAGGCTGTGTTCAGGGTTTGGCGGCAGGGGTGGCAGTGAATTTCATGGATTTAGGGACAGTCTGGTGGTATGTATTTGTTCACCACAGGACCCGAGGCATCCTTTTAGGGACAAAAGTCTTCTATGTGAGTACTCTGTGATCAGAACCTTTTCATTATCAGCCCATTTCATCATCCCATAATGAAGACTACGGCAGGGATCTAGGGATTCAAATGGCAGTCAGCACAGGACCCATGGCAATGAGAAGGGAGCTCCATGAAATCAACGGCCGTTCAGGTGTACCAAGCGCTCTGCTTAGCTCTCAGGGAGCAGTTGGAAATACAAAAATGGGTTCAGCATGGCGTTTATCCTGGTTGGCTACCTCTTCGAGATAGATTTCATTTCATTTCATTTGTTTATATGGTGGTATTAGTCCCCAAATGTAACTCTTTGAAGGAAAAGTCAGATTGGGCCAAAGAAACCGACTGCAAGGCAACATGAGTGTTGTTCTGATCCCTGTTAGTATAGGTCTTCCCGAAGATTACACGTCAGGTGGGCTAACGTTGCCAGCTGCATCGATCCTCTCAGCCCCTGTGGAGGCTGGGACGAGCCCAGGGCACCTGGGCTTGCCACCCCTGGCTTCCACGAGCCTCATCAAATTACCAGAGTGTGCTGTACAAATATTCGTATATGCTGAGTATACTGATGTCATTAAGGCTGATGCTACCTTCTAAACTCTAGACATTTGATGTCCACAGACATGCAAAAGAAGAGACAAACTAGTGGGAGCCCTTTCTAGCCCCATAAGACCAGATTCATACTGCTCAAGAGGCAAATTTTGTCAAAAATTGTCCTGGAACTTTATCTAGATTATTGTTACATGTGGGAATCAATAGCAGCAGCCCTTTTACAACTTAATTTTTCCCCACAAAAGATGACCTGTTTGAGAATTATTGATAATACATATGGAGATGATTGATCCATTTGAATCCCTGCAAGTTATACAGCTGAATGTCTCCCCATTTTATTTCACTCTGATGGTCATTAGACTCCATTTCCCCTGTAAGTGACAATTCTGCTATGAGTATCTGTATGCAGATACGCTGCAGATGCTTCAGGTAAATGCTACATGGGTGGAGGGTACACTCTCCTCCTGGGGTGTGTCTGAAATTGCACGTGATAGGCTTGTTTCGTGTGATGTCTGGAGAAGACTCCTGGGAAATGATTCCAGGACCACTTTGCATTCTTCAGTACATATCTGGCATAATAAAGAATTAGTCATCTAAAACAGCCACATTTCCCCTCTGGATAAACAGTGTAGCAGTTTGGGTGCTTAAAAGGGAGGTTGCTGGATGCACTGGATTTAGTAGATTCCTGCAACGTCCATCTCAAACAGCTCCTTGCGCCCCTGACCTCGAGTAACACATGGGAAGTGAGAAGCCCCCTTCTACCTGCAGCTGCAGATTCGCGCTAGCTTTCCCAGGCAGGTGTTCACATGAGGACTCGGAAGGGAAACGGCAAGGTGAAGGCGGCTGCTCTGCTGAGGAGCAGGAACAGACAGAGGCCTTTTCGTTATTTATCCTTCCCACCGCAGATGCTGTCCCACTGTCAAGAGCCAGCAAGCAGGGAACATTTATTTTAATCTGTGAACCAGCAGGTATGTTGTGGCTCTGGAGCTGACACTTGTGGTGACAGCTTCCGGACCCTGGGGTAACAGCTACGTGGGGGTACGTTCCATCCTGCTTCCCCAGGGCCCTCGTCGTGGCGGGGATATCAGCATCCCAGGTGTGGCGCAGAGAGGACTGCTGTCCACTCATTCCCCCAGGCCCTGCGTGGGGCTCTTCCTTCAGCCTTCCTGAGAATTTTAGATGCCCCTACACTCTTGTTCGAATTGCTTTCTGGTTCAGACATCTAGATTCGTCTTCCTCACCGTCAGCTGAGCCATCTCTGCAGCACTAGGTTTTAGGAATTGGACATCTTTATTTTTTACTAGATTCTGCCAGATTGCTTTTTCAGAAGAATGGATCAATTTACACGACCCCGTTTAAGAGTTTCTGTTTCTTCACACCCTCACTAACGTTTCAGATGGTCCATTTTCAGATCATCACTGCTTCTCCTTCTCTTTCTCATTATTATCATTATTGTTTCTCCATCTGAAAATTGTACAGGAGCAAACGGGTGTCTCCATTTAAATGCCCTCATTATTTGTGAATCAAACAGTTTCCCACGTTTACTGTTTGCTTTCCTGTTTTTTTGAAAGCACCTGATCTCTCAAATCTCTTGTGCTATTGATTTGTTTATAATTTTCTACATCAATATGTAGACGTTTGTAGTGTCCCTGTCATGCCCAGTCATTGGCTGGAAGCAGCTCAGGGAACGTGATCTTAGGACAACTCAGTAGTGGATTCCAAGGCTCAGCAGCCCAGTCTGTTGTCAGTCCCTGCTCTGTGTGGTGAGAGTTCAGTGCAGCACATTCTATGGCTACCACGTTCCTCCCTGCGCTGTTCAGATCTGCTTCTTCACACTGGTTTTAGGAGCAGCTCCTCTCTGTGTTCCCTGTCCTTCTTTCCTGCAGAGAAAAGGGGAAGAACAGGGTTAATGGATTAGACTAGAGGCCCCATTGCTACCAATGATCCCAAACTGTAACTGCTGTTTCACTGTCCGTTCTAAAGCCCCTCCACCCTCAAACACCCATCCCAGCGCATCTTGGTGGTGGACCTGGTGATGTGATCCCAACTGTCACTTCTGAAGAGTCCAAAGCTTTGACGGTCCTCCTCTTTTTCATTCTGGATTCCTGCACAGACTTTCATGGAGCAGGGGAATACAGGAGGTGACCAGGTTCCATGAGTACCTCTCCAAGATTCCACAAGTGTTTCTTCTTGCCCCCACATTATGTAAAAGGAGCCATATCTTGTCCTGATAATCAAGGCCAATTACTCCTGTAATAAAGTTTATTTTATTTATTTTGAGATAGAGTATGTGTGAGTGTGTGTGGGGGGGAGAAAGAGAGAGAGAGAGAGAGAGAGAGAGGGAGAGAGGGAGAGAGGGAGAGAGGGAGAGAGAGAGGAAGAGAGAGGGAGAGAGAGAATGAGAATGAATATATCCCAAGTAGGCTCCATGCTGTCAGCCCAGAGCCTGACACAGAACTCGATCTAACAAACCATGAGATCATGACCTGAGCTAAAACCAAGAGTTGGATGCTTAATCGACTGAGCAAACCCCACTCCTGCTAATATAGTGACTCTTATTGCCTACTTTTTCCTGGGCATAGGGTCCAAAGTGCCCTGGTAGCAAGTATGACTTATAGTTCAGTAGGATTCTTAGCTGTGTCCCTTGGCAAGAATGTACACCACTGGAGACCAGGATCTCTAACCCTGAAGAGCCTAGTGTTATAGGAATAGAAATCATAAGGCTCCTTAATGAATCTTTGCTAGTGATGGTAAGTGGGGCCACCCATGCTTCTACCCCTTGGTTTCTTAACATGTACATCTTTCCTACTGGGGACAGACCATTATATAGCGAGATATTTAATAAATGCATTGTGCTGTGAAGAGTCATACTTCTTCCTTTCAGACTGTTTCCTCTAGGCTGGCATTTATTTGCACCTTTAGGATGTTATTCTTGGGTCTACAAAAGGTCAGAACCCTCCTGATGGCATAGTACATAATATAACTGGTGAATCTCATAAGCATGGGCCACTCCAGTACCTTCTTCACATCCACCACTGAACATCAGTATTCTGATCTGATGATATACATAGAGCAGTTCATGCCTGTGGATCAGGCATTCTCTCAGCTCCCAAATGGTGATGTTGGTTATGGCCTGTCGCCTTGTGGACAGGAAAGAAATGCCCAAACTCACAATTTATTTCTTCTCCTTGTAAGGTTGAACGCATGGTCTTCTCAGGATAGAAGGAACATAGTGTAGTCAGCATGTCACAGAGTAGCTAGTGCATCTCCTCGAGGAGTGCTGTCATATTGGGTATGCAGTGTTGGTCTCTGTTACTGATAAATTAGGAATTCAGAGTTGTCAGTAGATCTGCCTTGGTGAGTCTGTGTTGTTGAGCCCATTTATAGCCTCTGACTCTGTCATTGTGACCACTCCACTCATGTGCTCAACATGCCAGTTGTGTATGGCTGATGACAAAAGATGGCTAAAGATAACTGGCTCAGTCACACTGTCACATTGGTTGTTCACCGCCTCTCCTGTGGTTTATGTTCTTCTCTGGGAATTAACAAAATAATTATATTTTGTGCCCACTTCTATATGACCTCCACTGCCTCTCTCTGGAAGATGTCTCCAATATTCTAGTTCTTTTTCTCCAAGGAACGTGACTGTCACTTTGGGTCATTTTTCCTTCCACAAAAAAATAGACAAGTACATTAGTTACTAATACATTAGCCCATTTTGGAAATTATCACTCTTGACTATCTTTCAGGACCATCCCTGAATATGATTCTGCAGCCCTTGCTTTTTCAGTTTGTACCCACACACCAAAATGACCTATTCCTAAACCAAGGCCAGTCACTTCCATTCTCCTTCGGCTAATTGCATAAGAACCCCTACGTGGTCATTGGTACAAGTTGATGGTGAGGCATTTTGCAACTCTACAGGTGACACAAGGTTTGGACTAAATGTTCACAGGTATAACTTGTGCTTCTGGCCCTACTCAGGTTCATTCCCAAATGTAAATTTCCATCATATGATGGACAGCTGCTACCATGCCTATGTGACTTGGTGGACCTGACAGAACCCAACTTATAATGGGAAATTACAAAGGCATTGTCACTTTGTGTCCCATGGTCAAGTGTTCCATCAGGAAGATGTAGAAAGATTTATTTTTGTTTTGTTTTGTTTTTTTCTTCCAGGAGAGAAAGAGAGAGTGCAGGGGAGAGGGGCAGAGGGAGAGAGAGGGAATCTTAATCAAGCTCTACACTGAGCACAGAACCTGACCTGGGTCTTGATCCCACAACCCTGGGCTCATGACCTGAGCTGAAATCAAGAGTCAGACGCTCAATTGACAGAGCTATCCAGGCACCTCAAAAGATATTTATTTTTTAAAGGATGTATGATTCTCTCTTGTAAATGACATAGCCTCAGAATCCCAGGGGTCTACATGTGATTCTGCACTACAGCTTGCCATAAACTCCGTACTGTCTCCTTTCTCACCATGGACATTTCCAGCAACAGAGTGTTTGCTGGATTGTGTGGCCCAAGTGCTAACACAGATCACACTATGGTTTGGACCCGCTGCAATATGTTTCCTTCTTTGTGGGAGGATGCAAGGTGCAGCAATTTTCCTTTTATTTTGAAAGGAAAATAGGTTGGGGGGCCTGGGTGGCTCAGTTGGTTAAGCACCAACTTTGGCTCAGGCTCATGGGTTCGAGTGCCCTGTCAGACTCTGTGCTGACAGCTCAAAGCCTGAAACCTGCTTCAGATTCTGTGTCTCCCTCTCTCTATGCCCCTCCCCCACTTCTGCTCTGTTTGTCTCTCAAAAATAAATACATGTTGAAAACATTTTAAAAAATAAACATTGAAAGTAAAATAGGTGATGGACATTAAGGAGTGCACTTGTTGGGACGAGCATTCGTTGTTACATATGTGATGAATCACTGGATTCTACTCCTGAAGTCAAGACCATACTGTATGTTAACTAACTTGAGAATATGTATATGTGTGTGTGTGTATACATATATTTGACGTATTTTTTAAAAAAAGAAAGAAATATTATGGTACTGCCCTGATGCTGGTTTCCCTCACATTCCATTGAGGTATCCAGCCCCTGAATTTTAGTAGAGTTTATTTTCCCTTCTCTGAGATGCACATATTTTACTAAGACCTGTAGAAGACTAGACTTTCTCATCTTGCCAACTCAACATAATGTTGTTGGTATGGTGAAACGTTGCAGTGTTCTTGGAGATGTCCAGGTGGCACAGTCTTTTAGGATTCCTGACATGGGATGAGAGACTTAACATAGCTCTGAGTCATAATCATGAATAAATATCATTCTGTCCTACTTGAATGCAAATTATTTCTGATCTTGTTTTCTAATTAGAATGGAAAAGATCACATTTGCCAAATCAATTCCTACATACCACATACCTGAGGCCTTATTAATCTGTTACAGCAACAATAACACCTTCAGTGCTTGATTAAGCCTGTCACAGAATATAGTCACTCCCCAGGATCCATCCAGTTCCTGAAGGAGTCAGATTGTTGAATTACATAAATATATGAGAGGACCCACAACCCTTGAATGTTTTAGGTATTTAAATATTGAACTCCTTTCTACCATCCCCTTCAGAATATGAATTTATTTAAAAAATATTTTGCTGATGTGAAATTCACAAAACACAAAATTCATTGTTTACAACTGGACAACTAAGTTGAACTTAGTACAACGTTGTACTGGATGTTAGAATGTTATGCAATCATCACCCTAATCTAGTTCTAAAACATTTCCATCACTACAAGGTAAAACCCCTTATATATTTTTTCTAAGTTTTTATTTAAATTCTAGTTAACATATGCTGTAATGTTGATTTCAGGAGTAGAGGTTAGTGACTCATCACTTATGTACAGCACCCAGTACTCATCATAATAAGTGCCGTCCCAATACTGAATACCAATCTAGTCCATCCCCCATCCACCTTCCCTCCAGCAATCCTCAGTTTGTTCACTATCATTAGTTTCTCTCCATAGCCCCTTCCCTCCAGCTGGTGACAAGCAATAATCTGAATTCTTTCTCCATGGCTTTATCTATAATGAGTATTTAATATAAGTAAAGTTGTACAGTATGTGACTTTATGTGTTGAGGGTTTATCCATGTATGTATCAGTACTTTATTTTCTTTATGGCTGAATAATATTCCCTTATGTGTATATAACAAATTTCTTTACCCATTCCTCCATTTGTGATCATTGGTTGTTTTCACCCTTTGGCTTCACTATTGTGAATAGTGCTGCTATGAACATGCCTATATGTGTATTTGTTTGAGTGTATACTCAATTTGGAGTATATACATAGCAGTAGAATTGTAGGGATCATATGGTAATTCTTTCTTCAATGTTTTGAGAAGCCAACGAACTCTTTTCAACAAGAATCAAACTGTTTTTGCATTACCACCAACAGTATACAAGGGTTTCATTTTCTTCACTTTCTTCCTCCAATTGCCAATACTTCTTAGTTTCCATTTTTCTGATTCCAGCCTTCCTAGTGGTTATGAAATGGTATCTCAATGTGGTTTTGATTTATATCTTCATAATGACTCGTGATGTTGTGTATCTTTACATGTGTTTACTGAGCTTCTGTATTTCACCTTTGGAGAAATTCTAGTGCTCAGCTGAGCACTTTTTTAAATTTGGTTGGCTCTATTGTTGAGTTGAAAGAGTGCTTTATATATTCTGGATACTAGACCTTTATCAGATACATGATTTGCCAATATTTTCTCCCATTCTAAAAGTTGTCTTTTCACTCTCTGAATGTTTTCTGACTCTCAAATATTTTTTAATGAGGCCTTATTTATATGTTTCTTTCTTTTTTGTGTCATAGCTAACTGGATCATTATTATTTTTGTGATAACTTCAGCATTCATCATCATAATGACTTTCACATAACAGCCCTGCCCTGTGTTTCTACAAACTTAATTTAAAACCAGGTTTTGTTCTATCTTAATATGGCATGAACTCAATCTAGTGATCATTACCATTTGGAATGTCCTTTAAATGATCTTCTTTATTCTTTCATTTAAAAAGTGATGTGAGTACTTTGGCTCATCCAGATACTTCTAAGTATAAGAGTTTTTCAAAGAGAAAATCTAAAGTTTCAATGGTGTCCAGTTTACTAGAAGCTTAAACTCTTGAGGTTAGAAATAGATTAAGGTCTCCTATCCCAGCCTCTACCAATGCAGGATCCCCTTGGCTCTGTTCCTCATGGTTGACCATTACTCTTGAACTCTCCCAGTGACTAGGAGATTGGCACTTCAGAAGGGTCATGTTGTATTGTTGAACAGCATTGATTGCTGCAAAACTTTTTAAAAACACGATATAAACTCTACATTTATTTCAACTTTATCCCATTTGACCTACTTTTATGATCTAAATCTACACAATATGAAGGTATTCTTTTCTTATGAAAATGCGTCAGATGTGTAAAACTGTATAATGTTTTTCCTATGTGGCCAAGCTGAACACTTGCCATACCAATATCTTTTTCTCAATTCTAGTTTGGATTCTAGATATTTCATCCTCCAGATCACCCTCCTCCAACAAAACTTCGTTTTGTCAATGTTCTTCAAGAGTAGG
Organism: Suricata suricatta; assembly: GCF_006229205.1. NCBI lineage: Eukaryota > Metazoa > Chordata > Mammalia > Carnivora > Herpestidae > Suricata > Suricata suricatta. The sequence goes on from NC_043703.1 coordinate 148,632,579, forward strand.
AGTCAGAATAACACAAAATGCTCAACTATGATCAAAGGCAAGATTCGTAATTATTTGTACATCATGATTTTTATTAATGAAACTCTGGTTGCTAACTTCCTTATTAGTGAGCCTAATTTAAATCAGGCCCCTTTCATGTTCTGTCATTGATTTTTGGCCTAGTGACAATAACAACCCCTAAGGAGAGCTCCATGTCTCTGCATGTGAATTAAGGTGATATTCTTCCATTCTGAAGGGTATTTATCAGGGCTTCCAGGGCTATACAGGAAGGCTCACAATAACTTACAAGGAAAATGTTCTATTTTAACATCAGACTGCATGAAACATATTGTATCTTGTCCCAAAATGGATCCTATTTATGTTTCAGTTTCTGAATGATTCTTTTATAATATATTGGCTTATGCCCAGTCTGCATCTAACCAAGAGAATAAATAGTCACTATGCATAGTCTTCTATCTTTCTCTATCCAGACTTTCTTTGTAGTAATAGTAGCAGCAGCAGCAGCAGCAGTAGTAGTAGTAGTAGTAGTAGTATGTGTGTGTGTGTGTGTGTGTGTGTGTGTGTGTGTGAGAGAGAGAGAGAGAGAGAGAGAGAGAGAGAGAGAGAGAATGTTTTACTGTGCAGAGAATAATATAATTCCTACATGTGGTTACAAACAGCAATAAAATGAGACTACATGAAGTTTCATCCAAATATGCATCAAAAATTGTTTTTTGGTTCCTATCTAATTGTATTTCCTTAAAGAACTAAGTGATTATGTTTTTCCCATTTTTAAAAATAGGACAACATATGAAAATAAAGTTTGTCATCTTAACCATTTTTAAGTATGCAATTCAGTGGTATTAAATACATGCATAGTGTGTTACCATCACACTATTCATCTGTAGAATTCTCTTCATCTTGTAAAGTTGCAATTCTGTTCCCATTAAACAATAAACTCCCTTTTTCCTTTCTTCCCAGCCCCTGGGAAACACCATTCTACATTATTCTGTCTATATGATTTGACTGCTCTAATTACCTCATATAAGTGGAATCCTACTATGTTTGCTGTGTATATGTATGGGAGAGAAAGAGACACTTACTTGTTTAACTTAGCATAATGTTCTCAAAGTTCATCTATGTTGTGGCATATCTTAGAGTTTCCTTCCTTTTTAAGACTAAGTAACATTTCCTTGTATGTAAATACTACATTTTGCTCATCTATTCATCTGTGAATAGAAACTTGTAGCCATTGTGAATAATGCTACTATAAATATGGGTATACAGATCCTATTTTTTGGAGTATATGCCTAGAAATGGAATTGCTGGATCATATGGTAATTATATTTTTAGTTTTTTGAAGAACTGTCATACTATGTTTTCCATAGCAAGCACACCATTTTACATTACCATTAATAGTATACAAGGGTTCTATTTTTTTCCATGTCTTCACTTGTTTATTTTGTTTTTTTTTTCTTAACCATAGACATCCTAATGGATGTGGGATGGTATCTAATTGTAGTTTTCATTTGCACTTCCCTAATGGTTAGTGATATAAGTGAGGTGTTGGTTTTTTTTTGTTTGTTTGTTTTTTTGGCTTATTTCGGATGAGGCTTGAGGCTTAATAGGTATGATGTTTGTCAAAGATGTAACCGGTAGTGTCATTAAAATGTAAACTCATATGTAGTAAAGGAAAAAGTTGGCAGTCACTACCGTGATCCTTTGGTCAGCTTTGGTGAATTAATATTCCAGAAATTCTCAGTTGTGGGAACAATTGTTTCTGGTTTCTGTCCTTATCTACATAAGACTCAAAGGGACTTACTCCAATCTCTGCTGAGAATATTCAGAATGAATCAGCATTTGAGTAATGTATATCATTATTGGTATAAAATAATAAAGAATAGAGAGAAAATCAGCTTAGGGCAGTGTAAAGCTAATTTTCTGTGTGGATGTGATAAGCAGAGGGAGTTCTTCCTGTGTGATATATCAAGGTGATAATGTGCCCCATTAGGACAATTTGTTTTATATTTCTTAAAATAGATATGACTGAGAAAATGACAGATGGAGGTCAGGAAAAAATTCATGAAGTCCTTCACCTTATATTCATAAATCAATGACTTGGTCCCAGAGAGTTGGCTAAAAATATATTTCTCTTTCAGATGAAGGAGATTAGGTTGTGAAAAGAAGAATGTGTTGACAGGAATGACAGAGAATATCACCGCCGTCATTAACACTACTCTAGCATTATGCAAAACACAAGACACATGATTCTCTTCCGTCACTTGTACCTTTCCAGTACCACATGTCCCTCATCCCTCCCTCCCCACCCCCCACACATAGGGATTTCCGTTTTGTAGATGAAACCACACATTAATAATCAGAAAAAATAATTGGGTTAAGCTAGATGTTTGGTCCCTGGCAGGAAAATAGTTAAGGAAAAATAATTTAAATGAAATTGCACCAAATATTTTCATGGGGGGGGAGAATTAGAAAAAATACCCAGAAGAGATTATGTTGAAACAATACTAATGCCTGAAAAAATAGACTTTAGATGTTTTTCACTCTTAGAAGCCAATGCCAGCATCAACTCCCAAAAGAGATCAGTATGTGAAATGACAATCTTGGGTTGAGAATGAAATCTCTAAAGTTCAATGTGAAATACTGATTTTTTAAAAAATAATTTCTTTTGAAATATCTGTTATCTTTTAAACTTATAATCAGGTACAACTAAACTATAATGAAGGTACTTAACATGTCAGGAAACAAGGAGAAAGAGTCAAATGGCAAGGTAGCATTATGAATTTCTAGTGAGATTGGCACTTTTGCTTCTATTTTTTATTGCATTCCATAAGCATCACAGAAAAAAAAAGCCTTTAAAGAAATACATTCTCCAGCTTATCACTCATGTCGTAGAAAACTCGTTTAATGCTTTTGTTGGCCATGATACTGAAAATAAGTCTTGATTGAAGCAAGCACAGTCATATATTGAAGTACACAAATAGACGCATTTGCTTGGTTTATTCTCCAGCCTTGCTGCAAGAATGCAAATGAGCTTTTCCAAGCCCAGTTTCAAGCTGTCAAGTGACAAAGTGGAGGAGGGGAGCAGGAAAAAAATCAATTGAGTTAACCTAGCACAGAAGTCTACAGATTAATTATGTTTAAGAAAATGAAAACAATGTGTTTTTTGTTGGCAACTTGAAAGATTGGTGCCTGAAATACTCTTGAGTATTATGTAAACAAGCGGAGCTTAATCAATTGCAGGCACAGCAGAAACCATACCTGTAAAGGGTATAGAGTAAGTAAGGTTGTTACTTTCCTTTCATATAAATGAATTGGGCACAGAAAACAGGAGTTCTTACGCAACTGCTGGCAGAATTTAGATATTGCTTACAGGATGGTGACACATTGGCATTGTGACTTCAAATGCCATGTAGGTTTCGGTACACTTATTCTTTCTACTGGGATTCCAGAATCCTGGGGATTCAAGAGCAGTTAAGTGGCAGATTCACATTTTCCCCTAGCATTTTTGTAGTAGAGACATGACCTCTGAGAGGCTTGTAAGGGTGTGGAATGTCCTCCTTTCTGGTTTTGTTTCTCTTGGATGGATTAAGCCTGGTTTAGTATACAATTGTTATTGAGCCATCAATTTAGTAAATCAAAACACAGATATTGCTTTAGTTCTTGACCCAACTCTGATTTAAATATTGGGAAATTTACTTGTTGATTAGTTACTCAATGTTGATGGAGAATCCAAGGATGATTAGCCCTGTGTGCTAAGGTTGAGTTGAGTTATGACGGGTTTAATGGAGGCGCCCTGACACATGAAACTTCAGGAAGGGCAGACTAACTTCAGGCAAAGTAGCAAAGACTGTCTTTTGGAAGATACAGGAACCCTTAATAAACACACACTCACACACACCTTTGAGGTTTACTTAGAGCATGAAAGCATTCACATCTTTTTAGTAATTTAAAAAATGCTTGAATGTGACTAGAAGAGAGATCCAGAGGAGAGTAAGATGATTTAGCATGGTTGGGAATGACAGATGTTCACCAATTGGCAGCAAAAAGCTCAGGCAACTAGAAGGAGAGGAGAATAAAAGGGGACAAGTTAATTTGCTTGAAATGCAAGGAAGATAACTTTAGTTTTCACAATTTTAGATGAGATCAGGGATTTTGCAGAGATAAGATGCAGGTTTTGCAGAGAAGCACTAAAGATAACTTCCTGAGATTATTTTTATTTTTATGAAATGAAAATTTAGGAGACAGAATTTGGCAATGCATTGGAAGTACAGGACACTCTGAAGACATTTTCCTGCTTTCAGTTGAAAGTTAAAAGGATGGGGTTTATCACAGTTGAATATAGAACATTGACCAAAATCTTCAACAGGAAATAAAAAAGAACAGATTATTAATTAGGACCCTTGTTTTTGCCCAATGTTTTCAGTGGTTTTTCATTTATTTCATTAAAAATGTATGCATTAACTTAAACCGTCTACTGATCCAAGAAAAAGCAAAATTATATATTTTGTGGCTTTAACTCATAGCACATCCATGCTATACAATCTCAGGTTTCACTTTATTAGTAAATATGTTTTATAATTGTGCAGCCCACACAGCGATAATTGAAAGGTTTTAATGTGTTTTTCCTCCTGCATTTATTATATCAAGATTGGTGAATAGCCATATTGCATTTGTTAAATAGGGTCTTAATGCAGATATTTTTATTCTTTTCTGTCAGATCCATCTTCTCATCTCTCGCCTATAAGAAATAAACATATCACAAAGAAAATTCACTGCAAAGTATGTGCCCATTAAATTTTGTTGATGAATACACAAAATGCCTGAGTAACTAAATAATATACAGATATGAAAAATCCCTATATAGCCTCATAATACATGCACACATACACACATACATATATGTGTGTACATGTGTGTATCTATATATACATGTACATACATACAGACAGACATTTAGATGTGAGGTTGACATCCTAAAAATAAATTTTCCTTCACAGTAAGCCAAGTTACAGTACTTTGCTAAGCAAAAGATTAAATTATTCTCATTTTATGCATTGCCATCTGGCATACTTGTACTTTTTTTGTGAATCACAGAAAAAGCAATTCAAAACCAGACATTAAATAGGCTCATAAGTAATTATCGACATATTAAGTAGTTTCTGAAGACAAGTTTGAACACATACATTCCAACATGATTTTCTTAGGTTGATAGCCATAAGCGTTTTCATTGAGAAAAAATATTTTATAATATTATTGTAAAATAATTTGGCAAACTGTTTCTGTGTACATCTGCTTGAATATTCTTAAAACATGCTACATTACAAAAGTAATTCTGTTCTGTGATTCATACTCAGCCCCTTTTTCTTTGATATTTTTCTACGTTTTATTAATGGGGCAGGAGTCTTCATAATGAAGGAAATGTCTTTATTCTGAAAACAGCCAAACCATTTGGCCCATACACTCTACACCTCTCAGGATTCTGCAGGTTTGCAGGGAGAGTAGGTGGAGGTAACCTGCTTTATTGGTGGAACAGGGCTCATGTCAAAGGTACCGCTCAGAAGCTCTCCCAATTTCTTTTGGAGAGTGAGACAATTATGTCATTGGAAAACTGGTTCCATTTCTTTTATAGGCCCGATCTTAAGAAATATGCCTTTATATTTAGCCCAAATAAATGCCCCTGCCAGCACTACTGCTCTGGGAGACTTTGTAATTCCCCACGGCAGCCATTTGTAATTCTGGTCACACGAATTGACAGGTCGCTAAGCTTCTGTTTCAGCGTGGTCCTTGGAACCAAGCGCAGTATTTATTCCCACTTTGGAGTCAAAGAGTGGAGTAATTCTCACTTTCAGTTTTTCTAACAGAAATATTACAATCCACAGACTACATTTGTCTTGTTAGGAGACAATGCAAACGGTTGCCTAAAACGGATCTTGACTCATTAAGATCAGGAATACTTAATGGTTTTTTGTCTTCTCAAATATTTATACCTAAACACAGACATTTGCATTTAACCCTATTAGATCTCATTCTATTAGTTGTGTCTGTTTTTAACTGTTAGAGCTTTCTTGACAACACGCTTAATTTTTATGACCATAAAAATAAACATATATATGTATATATATGTGCATATATGTATATAGATAAAATGCCTAAGGCATCACCATCATCATGTTTATAACAATTTTATATGCTGCATTTTCTTCTACTTAAAATTACTTTATGGATATTTGATTACCTTATTTAATACTCTTTTGAAATCTAATTTCCAGGAAGGACTGAATAATATTTGACAAAATGGGTATATTATATTTAGTTAAACAGTAGATGGTTATTATTTTTTCTATTGCAAATAATACTGCTAAAAAACATAAAATTTTGCTTGCATTTCTCAATAACTTTAGAATAAATTACTGGATATAGACTCTTTAGGTTAAAATAGTGAATATTTAGTGGAAATATTAATGCATATTGCTGAATTGAAATTCATTCACAAAGTGAATTTTATTTTCTAGTATATAAATCTGTATTATAAATATGTATGTGTATATATAATATGTATGCATAATATATAAAACACAAATTTATATGTATGTACACATGTGTGTAGATAAGTTTACAATTTTATATACATATATACATATATACATATATGTGTATGTATATGATATAGATATAGATACAGACACCTGGAGTGGAAAGAAAGAAGCAGAGAATCTGAAATTTTTCTACCAAGTATTCCCGTGACCTATCTTATACCTGACTTTTTAATGTGAGGCTGGATTTGTTATGTTGAGGTAAGTGTTACATTGTGGTATCAGCCTAGTTCAGAAATGTATCCCCGGGGTGTGTAGGATGCAAAGGTGCCATGATAGACTTGATCTGTATTTTACCTTTCCTGTTTCTTTGACAAACATTTCTGTAGCAAAAGGCACAATGAAAGTCTAAAATTTTAGTAGGGTATGACCATTAGATGGGAAGATTCATGTGTGAGAGTCATCCAGAGGTAACAATAAAATGATAGCCTTTAATGAGGGCTGGTAAAAATTGCTGCTGTTATTTTTGAGAAGACAAATACTCCATTGAGTCTTCCTTGGTGGTTGCAAAGGTTTATTTAGTAAAACTCTTATAAGCATTGTTGTACTACCCTGGGTTAGGCACTATAGTTCGTTTAGACTAATAAAAGAATGTTCCCTTTATTCTGAAGATCTTACTCTCTAAAAGAGGATACTGAAAAGTAAGCAGTGATCTATGGAGTTACATAGATAGGTGGCAGAGGTCTGTGTGAGATTCCCTGGGACACTGACTTCAGGTCTTAATCTTCCACTTGAACTAGCATTCTCTTTCTTCCCTGATCACCTGTCATTGTTCTGTGGTGACCAAAATAGTACAATGGGAAATAAAAGGATAATAGGCAAACAAAGGACAAAGAAATCTAATTAAACAGAAGTACACTATAATCTTGACCCTGTCCTCAAAGGAAATTAAATTACCTTTAGACAAGACCAGTCCAAGAACTTGGGAACAAATTTTGCTAATAGTATATATCCTGACACTTGCTTATGACCGTATCTACCTGTTGCCACTAAGCAAAGAGAGAGATGCTGGGTGCCAGACCAGGTCTGATATATCTCACTGCTGGTTACCAGTTAGAATGCCCTTAGTGTCTAGTCACTGATGCTTGCAGATCTAAACTGTGTATGAGCCAAGAACATCAATGACAGATCAGAGTTTCCAGCTCTGTAAGTGAGAGGCGCCACAGGCTTCAGTCTTTCACCAGAAAACTCCTATGATTGTTCATTTACAAGTCTCACCTTATTGTTTCCATAAAATTGGGAACTATTATTTCCTTCTCTACAACCCACAAATTAGTCACTCCAATTGAGAACCCTATTGACTGGACATTTGTAAAGGCAGACAAAAGCTGCCAATGACAATCATGCCAACCTTAGCACAAATAAGAGGGAGATGACAAAATAAAACAAATGGCAATAAGTATCTGTTTGTCAGGGTGGGAGATAGCCCATAATGAAGAACAACCAAACATAATGAAGAACAACCAAAGGACCAAGGTAATCAAAATACTTCTTTAGCTACATTGTCAATCACTAGAACTACTCTAAGGTTTCTGCTGCATGTCTGGGTTGTGAAAAGGGGAAAAAAATTTTTAAACTATAGGTAGGTGTGAGAGGGTAGAGTTGATGGTGGTGGATGAGTTCAAACAGAGCTTCCTTGCAACTTTCTGGGAGGCATCAGCAAACAGGTCCTCATCCAATTCATCATAATTGAGGAGGTAACAAAGACCTGAATCCGCTGAAAATCAGTAAAAAAGAACCACTTAAGGACATGGAAATACATGAAGGAAAGCAAGAACAACAACAAAAAAAGATTTCTTTCAAAGATTGAAAGAAAGTCACAACATGTGGTGTCATAGAATTCAGGGAAGGAACATTTAAAAAAAAACAGAGTGATTAAAAAATGTCAAATATCAGGATGACTCAGAAAGGAGAAGTGCCCTTAGCAACAAAGAGCTCACAGACCAGGACAGCTGGGTGGCTCAGTCAGCTAACCGTCTGACTCTTGATTTCAGCTCAGATCCTGATCTCATGGTTCGTGGGATTGAGCCTGGCATTGGACTCTCCCCTGACAGTGTAGAGGCTGCTTGGGATTCTCTCCCTCACTTTCTCGACCTCTCCCCTGCTTTCTGTCTTGGTCTCTCTAAATAAGTAATTGTTTTTTTTTTAAGGTGCTCACAGATTATCACAGGAAAATGTGTCAGGGGAAGAGAGTAGGGCAAAGCTAGATTGTTGTGAGTTGAAGAACAAATTGGAGGTGTGAAAATTGGAGACTAGATGAATAGACAGTCATTCCAGGATTATTTCATGGAATCAGATTTAGGATGAGAGAGACCTGAGGATGTTTAAATGATTATGTGATGCAGTCAATACACAGTAGCAAACAATTTCTCTCTCTGTGGTATCTCACATTCGATCTTAATTCTAACCTTTCCATTCTCAAGCAGCATGGTTTTGGACATTTCTCTAGGCGTTCCTCTCTTCATCTGTGAATGTGGGTCCATGTCCTCTCAACCAGTGTTAGCCAATTGTGTTTTTTTTTGAGGTCACTGCAGAAAGAGGGAAAAATCAATATATCAGGGTCTCTAGCAGGCTATGGATTCAATAACTATGGTGAATGAATCTTTCAAAGAAGGAAGGTCTCTCTTATGCTGTGGTATATGTAAAAGATAAAAAAATAAGGGTTCAGGTCTATTTAGCTTTATGGGTTTGACATTAACAGATTTCCAATTTGATGGTCTTTGTTCTGAAATAAGAGAGAGAATTATCTGCTCTGAGTAGGTTACAGGGCAAGTGAGTAGAAGGCCTCAGGAAGATGAAGATTTTAAATAGTGGAGTGATGGTAAGAGACAGTATACTGAAACAAGAGTGTTGTCAGACAATCCCTGTGCCCATTAGCTGTCATAGAAAACGTGCTTAAAGGAACAGTTTTTTTGCGAGGCTCTGGTTTTTCTCTGAACAGTGCCTCTAGTCTGGTGCTTGAGTAGGAAAGTGCTATTGAAATCTAAATGCAGAAGGAAGTGGGTGGAAGATGACATGGATTGGTAGGTAATGGAAAAGTAGCAAGGATAGAAGTATGGAGACCTTGGTTAGAGGAAAGGCAAGTTGGAATAAAACTAGCTGGAGGCCCAGAGGGTAGAAAGTTTTAGTGTAAAAAAAGAGAGCAAATATAACAAGAAAAAAAAACTAGGGTGTTTATAAGTAGAACATTTCTAGATTTTAAGGAGTAGGATTGTATCTGTGTGAATGAGTACATATTTCAGAAAGTTAAAGGCATATCATCCTTCCATAATCATTAAAGTTCCCTCTTTCATTTTTTTCTTAACCAAATATTTAATGAATTATTTATTTGTAAATCAAATGAGTACACTAATCCTAAAAATGTGAAAAATGAAGATGCATTCATTAGTAATCTATAGGCATGCAGAATAAGATGCCAGTTCTGGAGAGATGTGGATGTTTTATAAATATCATAATCACTGCAGATATATACCCTGGATATATGGTATTGATAATCTCATTTATCCTGCCAACTCTCCTCAAAAAGGATGAATTCTACTTAGTTCTGGTTGATGTGTCATAAATTCCAAACTAATGGCATTTTACTCTATTTGAGGACCACTCTTTGGCTAACATGCTAATCCCTTCAGTCATTTGTTTCTTGCTCACATAGACATACATGGGTAAGCATGTGTATATGTAAGTGTTCTTTCTGAAGTTTATAACAATAGTATACTGTTAGTCACTGGCACACAAAAGTTGTGCAAAACGACTCCTTAATTCTGTTCTAAACTTACAGTTCAGTTGATGTTATTGTCCTCAGCCAAGTATGTACAACTATCACAGGAGAAAAACATTGGGACCCTAAATCAAAGTAGTTACTTACAATATTTTGCCTCAAATAAGATTCACATTTAAACATAAATCATGATGGGGCACCTGGGTGGCTGACTCTTGGTTTTGGCTCAGGTCATGATCTTATGGTTTTGTGAGTTCAAGCCCCATATTGGGCTCTGTGCTGGCAGTGTGGACTCTGCTTTGGATCCTCTGTCTGCTCTTCCCCCACTCACACTGCCTCTGTCATTCCCCAAAGTAAATAAACTTTTAAAAATTTCAAAAAATAAACATAAATCAAGAAAGGAATCTACCCATTGGAGAGATATTTTAGAATCCTATGCTTTGACCTTGTCTTTCTCGAATAAAGGTTGACTCATAATTTCTGGATAATTTAGAAAAAAGGTATGACCTTACTAGCTAGTTTTCAAATGAATATTTTTTCTATCAGATTTCTAAATGTATCTTTATGAATTCACTAGTTTCTAGAACTTACCATAAACAAAGTTGTAAAGCCGAGGAAACTACCACGATCTATGTAACCCAGCCCCAGAAGATACTTCAAATTGTCTTAGATTTGTGTATCAATTTAGAGGACACAACTGATTTCCACCAAATCCTGAAATCACACATGGAGAAGAGACTGCTATACCAAGCTGTATCTCTCCCCACCAGGACAGCTCCATATTCTACGAGGGAGCCTTAAAAAGTTTTATCTTGTGGGATAAATGATGCCTATTCCCACAGACTTCTCAAGTGACAACATCTTTACCACTAATCCCTTCTACACCAAAGTGGCTGAAGAAGAAGTACACTTTAATTACATAGCACCAAATATAACTACCAATTTATTTTTTATCTGGAAAAAGTATTTTAAGAGGCTCTGAAAGAGCAGAGAAACTAAGACTCACAAGATTAAAGGGTATTGAAAAATTTAATATTAAATCTTTCACACAAACTTTTTCTCCTTACATGAAAAGTACTAAATAAGTTACATTTAAATGCCCTACTTATATAAAAATAAAATCAGGTACTTCTCATTGAAGAGAAAGTGGATAAGATTTAAAATAAAAGGCATAGGGGTTAAGGATGAGCTATATATCCAATCCAAATTACATTAAAAACCAAATATAAAATATAAACACAACTTAAATTTCCCTGAAAGGAAGTAAATATTCATTATCTACCTCCAGTAGGTAAATGACACTGAAGAGAAGAAATATGCATGGACTAAATGCTTTCTTGCTTTGACATATATAAAAAAAATAGTACATTTCCTGTTCATCTAAATGTTTAGGATTATACTGTTAAAAATATGTAATTCTATTTTTATGGACAGGTCAACTAGGTGAAATATCACAATCATTTGAAATGGTTGTCTTCATACTGAGTAGGGCTTACCTCTCTCTCTTTTTAAGCTTACTGAGCTATTATTCATATAAACTACAGAAAATTGCACGTGTTAATGTATATGTTTTGGTAAGCTTGGACATAAGCATACACCCATGATATTATCACCACAATCGAGGTTCTCAATATATCTGTCACCTCCAGCAATTTCCTTGTGTTCTTTTGTGTGCATTTGTGTGTGTCTGTGTAAGAACGCTGATGTGAGAACTACCCTCAATATATTTTAAGTGCCTCATACTGTGTTAACTGTATGTACTATGCTGTACAGCAGATCTCTGGGACTTATTCATCTTGCATACTTTTTAAAGCTTCTTTGTACATGTGAAACGTGCCATAAGATGTCCTATATTGCTTGCAATGGACAATGCAACTATTTTTAGGTCGACCTTGGCAAATCACACAAGAATTGATGGCATTAAGGAGAAAACTAGATTCCATATTTTATTCTTTGTCTTGTGTTTCTTCACACTCAAATTCCTTGACATCTTCTTGGCTGCTCTAAGTGATGCAATTAGAAGTTGATGGCTGAGCATAGTGCTTACTTTGTTAGATTTTGGGAGGCTTATGTGATCATCATTGCCTACAATATATGACTCTTTGGAATCATCCACTGTAGCTTTTTGCTTGTTTACAGTCAGGATCATCAAAACCCTTTTCTGCTTGCATTGACGTTTCTGTATAGGCCTTACAGACACTTTCTCTTTCTGAAGCCAGTTCTCACCAATTGCCCAACACCTGTTGCAAATGGAGTGAAAGAAAAGGATTCATTTCATAAAGTATACTTCCAGTACTCTCCCAAGAAAATTTCAGCATCTTCAGGTGAATCTATTTCACTCTCTCCTGCCTGATTTACTGTGATATACCTTATCATCTTCCTCTGAGAGTTATTCTTCTTCGCTAAGGCTACAGTCTTCTGAATTGAGACTCAGCTTCAAATTCTACAGTGATTTAATCTAAAACTGAATCCTGATCCAACCACCCGAATGTTCACTTACACCAGTATCAAGATCTGGATTTGCTGGAGTCTCTAGATTCCCTGCTATTGCTTCTTCACAATATATCTCCCTTATTACACATAAAGTGAGGCTTTCATCAAAGAAAGGGGAATACTGTAAGATATTGGGTGCTTTCTTTGTCATTCACCAGGTAATTCATCCAAATTTTTGTCAAGTCAGAAGTCATCTTTTCTTCTTCTGAGTTCTGAAAATGCTTTTACATCCCAGGCCTGGGGATACATGAGTACACTAAGTCCAAGAAGGAGACCCTTGGCAGCAAACACTAGCAGGACCTCAATCAGAGGGGTCAGGGCTGCCCACCAGCCAAGCTTCTTGCTCTGTCTTCCTCTCAGTCAGTAAGGCTGCATGGGACTCAAGAAGAGCCCAGCTTGCTCAGGTCCCCCTGTGCCTCTCCTGGGTATTTGTGCATGTGCACCCAGGGCATGCAGACTCTCCAGTTTCCCCTTTCATTTTCAGAATTGTTCAGGTTTGGACACAAATTATTTTTTCATACCATGAAAAAATTCATTGGTAAGTAGAAGCCGAGGAAAGGCAAGGGCAGGGTGCTCGAAGGATCACCCAAATGGGTACAGAATTTATTGCCCAGCAATAGGGGAAAAATAGAAGGCTTGAGTGAGAGTACTTATAAATGAGTGCATATTAATAAAACATAATTGAATAAAAGCTAAAAAATCAAATTTAAGTTTTTACACACTATCGGCAGCAACTCAGTGGGACATCTGGGAACCTAATATGCAGCAAGCATCTAGCTTCGCAAGGATGAGTAATTCCATATGATGCTCCTCTGATTTAATTACCTTCAAAAGTCCAAGTCTGATTCCTTCCAAAAGTTAGCATCTATTGCAAGCCTAACGAGTTAAAAGTTTGAGCTGGAGAATAGAGCCATTACAAAATAAAAGTAATCAACCAACTCTTACAGATCTCCTAAAGCAATGATTCACACAGGATTTCACACAAAACTCCCATTAATGCTAATGAAATTGGGTAAGTTACAGGCTGAAACTCTCCCATACATTGATAGGTGAATAGTTCCCTGAGGTACTTACTTAGATGAGGGAAGTTAATTTTCTCTCCACTAATCCTCTCTTGATGAAAAATAAGAAATAATGCTTCACAAGTTAGGTTTATTTTTAAAGTAGATGGCACAAATTCAGAACCGTTGGCGTGAAGTCATCAAAACCGCATTAGGACATCGACCAGCTCATTTTTAACCAATCACACCATCTTCCAATCAGATGGATATCAGTTGGGCAAAGTCTTAAGACATCAGTCTAGTTTGCGACTCTGAAAGTAACCCATTAACTCCATTATATCTTGTTTTTTCAGGATTCTAGAAAAAGGAACTGTGCAATTATGTGAAGGAACTAGTTGGAAAGAAATAGACATTCTTGATTGCTTTAGTATGAATTGAAGAGTTCAGTTGCTGATTTAATTAGCTGCCTAGGGAAGGAGAGATCATGAAATGTTGAGTTAGAAACAATATAAGATCATTCAAAGACTTATACAAGTGATAGTACAGATATAATTAAGCTTCTGGGGCAGAAGTGGTTAGTATGTGTGCACACACACGTATGTGTGTGTGGTTCAGAAGTAGCAGCTTCCACTAGCATGTGAGTATTTTTGCTTTATAATAATCATTATAACGTCTATTTGGTTATGTACAGCTCTTGACTAGTGCAAAATAAATTGCTTATTCAACATCTCATTTATTACAACTTCCCAGTATATCGGCAGGGCTGTGGTTACTATATTATTTTGCAACTGACAAAGGGAGGCTTAATTCAGTAAGTTATCTCATTGAAGAATAGTGGGAGGCCCACAGAAACACATATTAAACCCAACAAATGCAAATAAAACAAGTATGCTGATTTTGATGATGATTATGTCATAGAAAGTAAAGCTTCTTGGGGTACCTGGGTGGCTCAGTTGGTTAAGTGTCCGACTTCAGCTCAGGTCATGATCTCACGGTTCATGGGTTTGAGTCCCACATCAGGCTCTGTGCCAACAGCTCAGAGCCTGGAGCCTGTTTCGGATTCTGTGTCTCCTCCTCTCTCTGCACTTCCCCCTCTCATGGTCTGTCTCTGTCTTTTAAAAATAAATAAACATAAAAAAATTTTTTAAATAAAAAAAAAGAAAGTAAGTCTTCTTAAGATCCTATTGGTCTATGCTTCTCTCTTTTACAACTAATGTAATTGAGCCTTAAAATGGAATTTTCTAAAAACCATCCCTAGGATCATAATGTCAAAAGAAATCTAGTGTGCTGCTTTTTGGTTAATGATATCTAGAAGATTTCTTGAATAGAGATAGACCCACAAATACTGCAATATGTCTTTGATTTAATTATGACTGAATGCACATAGTTGTTATGTGCTGCTCAATGAAAAGTATCTGGTGCTTCTTATTTTGACTGAGCCCCAAATTACATTGAATTTAAGCATCAGTGGATACATTTTGGCTAATTATGTGGTTTTAAATAAAAAAAAATTTGCTAATTTATTAGACATTAAGAATCAGTGCCACTACACATGCAGTGCCACTACACATGCATTTTATTTATTTTTTTATTTTATTTGTTTTATTAGAATGATCACAGTAGCTTTAAAAAAATCATGTTTCCAGAATACAGTGATAGAGGCCAAATATTTCAAAGCCAAGCTTCATGAGGCACCTGGGTGGCTCAGTAGGTTAAGTGTCTGACTTCAGCTCAGGTTATGATCTCATGGTTGGTGGGTTTGAGCCCTGCATCAGGCTCTGTGCTGACGGCTAGCTCAGAGCCTGGAGGCTGTCTTTGGATTCTGTGTCTCCCTCTCTCTCTTACCCTCCCCGGCTCACACTGTCTCACTTTCTCTCAAAAATAAATAAAAACATTAAAAAAAGCCAAACTTCAATTAGTTAACAAGTGAAAAATACCATATTAAGACCAATAAAGATGAAGGGCCTCCCTCTACCTGACTTCTATGAACTAGATTTTTTTTGAATAGCATAGTTAGGGAATTACATTGGCAAGTGAAATTTGAGAGAATTTAAAAAATTAATCTTGACCAGATCAGAGAAGTATAAATGCTTCAGTGTACACATGGCATTTTAAAGATCACTAGTCTAATATCCATAATTATAGTGAGAGATGTTTTTAATAACTGATAAAACAAATAAAGTGAAACTCAGCAAACGTAAGATCTGACCAACAGCACTATCAACTAACCTGACCTAACTGACCTTCATAGGACACCGGGAAAACCCAACAGAATACTTTTTTTTTTTTCAAGTGCACACACACTCTTTACCAAGGTAGACCACTTCTGTATCACAAAACTTCTAGATTGAAATTGCACAACATATTTCCTCAGACCACAAGGGAACAAAACTGGAAATCAATAGAAAATAATTGAAATTTCTGAAATATTTGGATGTGTAAAACCATACCTCAGAGTCAACCCTATTTCAAAGAAGGAAACAAACATGAAATTAGGAATATTCTGAACTAAAATGAAACAACTTTTGGGCACCTGGTCTGTTGGTTTAACATCCAACTCTTGAGGCCGGCTCCAGTCTTGAGCTAACAAAAACAATCTTGTTGTTTAGGGGTTCCAGTCCTGCATTGGGCTCTGTGCTGATAGTATGGAACCCGCTCGGGATTCTGTCTCCCTCTCTCTCTGCCTCTGTCTTGCTCACGTTCACGTGCATGCTCTCTCTCTCTCAAAATAAATGAAAATAAACTTTAAAAAATAAAATGAAATAATTTTTGTGATACATCTTAAGCATTGCTTAAAAAATGATAGCATTAGGGAAAAAATGCCTCAAACTAATCTTTGAAAATTCAACCTAAAAAATAAAAAAAAAAAACAAATTGAATTCAAGAGAAAAAGAAGAAATTACAGAAATCAATGAAATTTAAAATATTAAAGATTGAAAATTAGTAGAACCCAAAAATTACTAGAACTCAAAACTGGTCCTTTAAAAACATCAATAATAAAATTGATGAAACTCTGGCCAAACTGATTAAGAAAAAAAGAACAAAGATATAAGTTACCAATATCAAGAACAGAAGAGGGGACATCACTTCAGGTCCTACAGACTCTAAAAGCATACAGAAACACAAAACACAACATTATGACTATTAATTTGATTAGTCATTTGAAGTGGATGGATTCTTTGAGAGAAATAGCTTGCTTAAAAAGGTGAATTTTATTTTAACTTATATTTCAATAACCATAACCAAAAATAAATAAATAAATAAATAGATTGGGTTACTCAGGAAAGGAAACAAAGTTTGTGACTGCTATAACAAACAATGTATCTTGTTTTTATACCTCAGCCTAACATTTTTGGCAACATTAAGATCTACAGTGGTACTTAAAGTTCAAGCTCTTACTATCTGAGAACACATTTATTTTCACACTCTTGCCCTCCTCCATTCTTCTTTAACAGATCTTTTATTTAAAATAATGCACTTCCATTTTTGAATGGTTTCTACTACAAGAAAAACACTTGGATTTAAAAAATAGAGGTAATAGTAATTTTCCCTGCCTATAATGTGGATATATTGGGCTACTTTATTTAAGCATTTTTCTAAGTTTGAACCTTAAGGATTTGCCTTAATTGTATTTAACCGAGAGTCTATGTGGAATGATAGATTTTGAGAGGTTTGAAATTATCTCATTTCTTTTTGCACCTCATCATAGTTGTGGGCTTTGTGTGCTGGTAGTCAATCACTAGCATAAAATAAAAATGCATTCTAACATGAGCGTTAAGTATTCATTAAGTTATTCTCCAATAGATACAGAAAGAGAAAAAATAGATCAAGATAGTTTTTATTAGAAAGATAATAATAACATGATAGCTATAATTTATTGAACACTTGTATGTGCCAGTGTGCTATGCAATTTTCATTCATTACTTCCATTAATCCTTATAACATCATTAAGACATAATAATTCTCATTGTATCACAAGGATCTGAGACTAAAGACTAAGAAGTAATCTGCCAAATAAATTGGCAAAACTTAAGGGGGAAAAAATCCCCAGTGTTGGGAGTGGCTGTTGGGAAATGTATACATTCCAACTTGCATGTAGGTGGGAGTTTAAATTAGTAAAAACTTTTATTAAGTAATTTCTAATATTGACCAAGAATTGTAAAAGTATTTGTATTTTGCTAGACTATCTGCCAACCTAGGAACATACTCTAAAGGAATGATTCAAGCTGTAGGGAAAAAAAAAAAAAACACAACAAAACTGGGATTAATAATATTAATTTGTGCAATAACCATAATATTATTTTATTTACTCAACAATACTTTTTAGAAATTTATTTTATTTAATAATAGGTAATATTTAATAAGTAAAATAAGGTATAGCCACCTGACTTTATATTAAATGCAATGTACTATGAATATACATACATGTATATAAGCACACATATATAAATATGTATAAAAATAAATACAGCTCTATATCTACATGTTCCTTGATTAAAACTATGTTCATAGCATCATGCACAGACTAGCCTACAATTGGTTAAGAAATTTATTTCTAGCATTTCCTATTGTTTAGGTTATATTTCGGCAACAGTGAATGGCTTATGCTACACTAAATGAAACTGTGGCATGGGTCTTGATTCATGGCATTTCTTTTTCCCAGAATGACCTTCCTATCCTTCCTGTCTTGAGTTAGCCCAATTTATCCCTTAAAATTAAACCTGGGAATCCCGTTTGCTCTGAATTTCTCCACCTCCTTTTTCGTGAACACCCAAGTCTCCCCTAATTCATTCTACCCCAGAGTCTAAGACATTACTGTAAAATGCTTTCCCTGTAGGCTTTGTGGAGGACTGTTCTTGCCCCTGGGAGCCCTTGTGGGCTCAGAAACTATTGCGTTTCTTCTTTGTATTGCTGGAGTCGTGCATGTGCTGGATGTGCAGGAGCATTGTAAGTCTCTCTGAAACAGAAACTGTAGGATCCGAAGTGTAAGCAGTGTTTCTAATATGATGATATTAAGAGTATTGTTCCCTATTTTTTAGTTACTCATAATTTTATGCTGTAGTTATATTATTTTTATAATGATCAAAAGTGCATTTAAACAGCAAGCAAATTCATGTTCATGTCTATCTATAATTGTATCCATACCATCCTTCAACCCACAAATTTTAGAAATACCTAGGGATATAATTACGATATACATCATGACAAATTTTAAATGTTGATTTGAAATCTGGGGGCAAAGTTGAAGAAAACCTATATAAAAAACCAATGTGGCATGCCTGTCGAGGTTGATTCTATATGTGGTTGAGAAGTGTAGGAATGCATGAAATTGCAAATAATTTATTGAAAGTATTCTCACAAAACACAGTATATAAAACTGAGGATAGATTCACTCAGCTAATAAAGCAGGTGTCATAAAAAAATTAAAACAAAAGAAGGAACTAATAAAGGGTTCCAAATATTTAGCATAATCATGCAATTTGAGTGCATCCTGCCCCACCTTAGACACACAGCACTACTTAGAATCCCTGCAGTTGTGATTTCTGGGAGGTAAGGGAGCAACAACAGCTAGGAAATTATTTTAAATTTCCTGCACATATTTGGTAAAACAAGCTTCTTAGGTTTACTGCCCATCAACAGAGACAGATGAGTAGCTGTTTTCTTGGCTTGAGTGGAGATCTGATTTAGGGAATGTATACCGACTAATGGATTGTTGGCCATTAGAAGAACAAAGCATCAAAACCTGTGCAGGGCTATTGAGCTTCTCTGAGGTGGTATTTCTTTTTCAAACTACCTACAATAGGGTACCATCTGACACATTAAAAATTCTAGAGGCCAAAAAGTTAAGAAACACTATTGTGACACCCTCAATAAAGGAATCTCTAGGAAGAGAGAGCTGAAAAAATAAGCCAAAAAAAAAAATCGCAGAACAAAGGGAGATAACTAAGTTAAAGCACAGATGGATAACTAAGCACAGAACAGAACATCTTTGATCCTGAACACATATCCAGAAACCATCAAAGGCAAATGTTACAGGTAAAAGCAATAAAAAGGATTACCTCAAGAGGGAAGAAAAAGGCACATATTTAGATGCACTGTTAGGACAGAAAACGAAACCAGGCAAGCAGTGAAAGATCTGAAAATTGGAAGGGAAAATCAAATCAGTGGCTTTTCTGCCTCATCCATCTGCCGGCATCCAGACAGCACACTTTGGAGTCCAATAGAGTGAAAACAAGATTGGGCAACTTCAGCAGAAACACATCCTCTCCATTTTTAAAATAATGAAAATGGTAACAGAGGCATGACCAGGAACCAAATGGAAGAAACGCCCGGGAAATTGCACCGGGGACAGTCAGAGAGGCAGTGAAAGGGAGTTTATTCATTGGAAGGAAAATTCAGCATGGCTGGACCAGGCCACATGGATCAATGGCCTGGAAGAAATGGGTTGAGAAAAATGTGAATTGGCTAATGATAACATTTGGTCAAGCAAGAAAAGGGGTTTTGGGGCTGCTTGGGAAGAAGTGGATCGAGTTTTTGAAGTGATGTAATGAAACTGTTTAAATTCCCAATCATGGCACTCAGCGTCCTCACCGTCTACCCACAGCATTACCCGAACAGCACGTCTCTGACTTCTTGGCATGGCCCTTCTGTCATTGTCACAGCTGCCTCTGGGAATAAATCCAGATGCTCTACTGAGGTTTAAAAGGACCTATGTTGTCTGTACCAGGCCTTCATGCCAGCCTCTGTCCTGTCATTCTCCCTGGTGTTTATTATGCTCCAGTCAGCCTACTTCCATGTAAACGTGAAACTCATCCATCAACTCCATGTCTTTACATACGTTATTCCCACTGAAGAAGTTGTCTTCATGTCCACTCATCTGGATGTCCCTGGAGACTTTCCCCCAACTATACTCCCTCCCTTTCACTATCACATCACACTTTAAATCACTTTGTAAAATGTATCAACATTTGAGATAGGCATGTATAATTATTTGGTTACTTGTTTTCTTTCTTTTTTTTTTTTTAAATGAACTCCCACAAGAATATAAACTCCAAGAAAACAAAAAGCTGGTTTGTTCCCTGCTCAACCCAAAGAACTGAAACAGTGACTACTATTCTAGAGTGAGAATTCAATATATGTTTCCTTAACTAGGGATTTGATTGGCAGAAGACCACAGATCACTCCAGCCTTGAAGCAAGGATGAGGAAGAACAGATACAGATCGAGGCTCCCATTGTTTCAGGAAAGGTGCTGAGTGTGTTATATACATTATTTCATTGACTCCTCCATAAAATATAAGATAGTTATCATTATCCCCACTTTGCAGGTAACAGTTGAGGCTAGCAACAGCAAAATAACCAGTTATGTAACTATTAAGAGGAAGAAATTGGTTTTGAATTGAATTCTGAATCCCATATTCGGCCTACTTCAACCATGATGACCCTTCTTTCTTACTATTTCCCTCCATAATTAGCTTACTTTGCAACATCTTCCATGAAGCAGACTATATAATAGACGTTTTTATTGAGTAACAACCTACCTAATCATCAGTTAGACTTCTAGAAAAAAAATTCATTGGCTCAAGATGCTGGCTACCCCTCTTATGTATCTATTCTATTTTTTTGACTAGGCAATGCAGGATTTTAGGGCAATATTCTTGGCTATTTCTTTGCCTGCCCCATGTCACCCCTGGTCATACTCTACTGCTGGCCCTTCCATGACCCCTTGACCCCCATGCCCTGCTCAAGCCCTTGCCTCCTGTACCCCCTGCCTCTCTTCTACTCTGTCCTCCTCAGGCATCCCTCCTCTGACTTGGAGGACAATTCTCTACCCATGAAGAGATGTCAGCTCAATAATAAGTCTGCATAAAAATAGGAGAAATCACAGTAAATAGACTTCCTTATCCCAGATACATGTTCATCATTGGTATGATAATGGCTAGAAGAATGTACAGGAAGAATTGAGAGTGAGTGGCATTTTCAGTTGCTTCATTTGTCCCCTCCTGGTGATACAGCCTTACTCACAGCACTGAGGTCATCTCCTTTTGAAAAACAATTCGTCTTGTAGTTACAAGCATGAGTCTCAGAGCAAAGACCAGAGTTCACATTTTTTTCTCTTCCTAATTTACCTCTATTTTACCTGGGACTCTTTATCTCTAAAACAGAGTTATTAAAATGCCTATTTCAAAAGACTCTTTGGAGGAATAATTAATCTGATCTATGTAGATTTCTTACCAAAAGGTCAGGCCCCTAGAAAATATTTGATAGCTACACTGTTCAAAATGGGTAGAAGTTCCAAGCCCTATCTCTTTGGAGGGTTTACACCTCCAGACTGTGGAGAAATCCCCTTTCCTTTTGGAAGACCTTCTCAGATTGGGGTGCCTGGGTAGCTCAGTCGGTTAATTGTCTGACTTCGGCTCAACCATGATCTCACAGTCTGTGAGTTTGAGCCCCACGTTGGGCTCTATGCTGACAGCTCAGAGCCTGGAGCCTGCTTTGGATTCTGTGTTTCCCTCTTTCTCTGCCCTTCTCCAACTCAATCTGTCTCTTTCTCAAAATTAAACAAACATTAAAATTTTTTTAAAGAGACCATCTCAGAATTTCCCAAATGATCTAACAAGAATGAGCATGTTTACTTGTTTTTATTATGAGATGTTGCCTTCTGACTTCGCACAAAGGCAGGCTTTTTTTTTTTTCCAGAAGATTTGATACTGATGTGAGTGAACAGATGAAAACGTCCTCATTTCAAGAGAAGCTTTTTGTGACCACTAGTTCCCTTGGTTGGCTTTTTTACTTCTCAGTAATTTTTATAAGATGATTTTCTTGGTTACAATTATGTAAAATCTCTCTGTCATTCATAGATTTCACATCCATATTATTAACGTAACTATGATGAATGCCTCTAGTTCTCACTGATAACTGGATCTCTGTTCCTTGGTTGAACAAGACAGAACTGAGGCTATACAGCAAACCAAAAGTGTGTTGGAGTATTTAGGAATTAGAATCCAGGAGACAAAGATTCAGAAGAAAACTAAAATGTGCTCCAAGGTGCTCCAAGGAAGGAAGAGAAAGAGTTGATAAAGGTAAAAACCACAGGCTTATCGAAGTTGTTTTGAAAGAATTATGATTGGCATAGGGAAAAACAAATGACGTTGGTTTGGATAGGATAGGTTACTGGGCCAGCTGCTAAGTTGGAGTCGAGAGAAATAAGCCCTGTTGTGAGAACTGCATGCACCAGGATGTGGCAGTTGGTGGTTGGCATAGTCTAAAAGTTCATATTTCATCCAAGTGTGGACATACGTAAGACTAATGCCCCATTGGCTTCCTAACTCCATTTTGGGGCCTCTTGATGTTCCTGAATTCCTTACTTCATTTCAGATGTTTCTGTACACACCTTCCAGGCTTCTTCAGGGAGACTGAAATCTCTGCCCCTGGCAGTTGGGTGGGGCAATGAAATGTGAGCAAAAACAAAACAAAACAAAAAAACAAAACAAAACAGGTGCTACTGGCTGATGCAATGAAGAGTCCCATGGGGTTTTCCTCTGCCACAACAATGGCAGATAAAGCCTGGTGCTCACATGGTAGAACCAAAGTCCTGAAGCAACATGGGATTTTGAGCTTTTCTGTCGTGATCAAGTGCCTTGGAGTAGACAGATTTTCAGTCAACTTCATATAAATAGGGTTGGGGGATAAAGGTGGTGAACTACTTTTGTTGTTTTAAGTCAATGTAATTAGAGGGTTTTTTGTTGTTGTCATAGTACATTCTAACATCCATGTATAAGAAAGTTAATTCAAGTCTGAATTGCTTAAAATGTGCACATTCTCAGAAGGGTCTATTGTCTTGTGTGGCCCTTGGTGGGACTAACTGGGAATTAAATTCTTGCAATGTCTTACTGGTAAGAGTGTGTTGCATGCCTGGAGTTTCGAAGGAAAGAACATGCAGCTTGTTCAGACAGTTTATGCAACCAATATGCATTATGGCAGGCACGTGCTTTCTTTTTGGAATTCTGCAGTTTTGATAACTGAGTCAGTCATGAAGGTATCATGTGCTTTATGTGCAACTGTTATCAAAACTCTTAGGTTCAAGCAAACTTCCCTGATAGATAGCAGTTCACACATGTAGCTACCATTTTTAAAGCAGAAAGAAGTAAGTGTCTCTTGGTTGACTCCACTGGGAGAAAACTCTTGGAAGCTTGCTCCTAGTTTCCTCTGTACTTTGCCTGATGTACCTGTTTCTGCTGATTTTGCTTTGTTTCTTTCCATGGTAATAAGCTACACCCATGAATATAATGACTTCTGAGTTTGATAAATCCTTTTAGTAAAACACTAAACCCAGAGATGATTTTGGGAACAACCAAGATACTCTCCTAATATAGAAGTTAGTACTGAAAGTGGGGTGCTTTTATAACAAAAGCTTCAAATGTGACATTGCTGTTACAGGTGCCTGGAAATATAGTGACTTATCATAAAAAGTGGTGAACATTTGTTATATATGACAAAATGGTAAAAAAAATCTTAATTTTGTGAGTTATATCATATAAACAATGAACTTGTCCTCTTGTCTTCTTAACCTGAAGGCCTACAGAAAAAGGCTGGACAAAAGAATTTTAATTGTGTATTTTGAGTGAATTGGCCACATTTTGTGGGAAGCTTCAGGAAAGTGATGAGTTAAGGGGAGAATCCACTGTAAAATGGTAGAATCACAAACATTCTAGGCTTCGCAATATTAGTGAAGGTGATTGTGTTTGATCTCGAACTATTACTGATTAACATTACAAAGACTTTGAAAGTCAAAAGCATGTAAAAACAGCTATGCAATGATGATTAAATTAAAAGCCTCCTTCCCTTTTGGTTAAAATTTCTCAGAGACTGAAGTGGCTTAAAAGAAATCAGAATAAGAGTTAGCCCCCCAATAAATTAATATCAATATTTTTTAAATCTTTAGGTAAATATCAGGTTTATGGTGTAGCCTTTTCACCTACTAATCAAAACAGACTCAGTAAGTCAATAAAAGTAAGGGGGGAAAAATCAATAAAATCAGAGAAAATACTGGACCCGAATACCTATAAATGATATCTCTAAAGAAACTATGGATTTGGTTCCTGGCACATGAATCTGAATGGATATATATACATAATTAAATCTATCTTTAACTATATATATCTATGTTCAAGCATATATAAGCCCTGCTGTGTGTCTGTGTGTTTGTATAGTATGTGTTGCTAAAGAAACTCATAGCCTAGATGTAAAAGCCTATGATTATTTGAGACCTAAAAATAGCCTTTGCATTTGTCAAAAATATCAATTTTGTTCAGCTACTCCAGGAATCACTTCTAACAATTCCTGGAACAATCCCTTTAACTCAGAAGTATACAGACAATAGAAGTAAATGAAACATTACAGATTGGTATCAGACAGAGCAGGGTTTGAATCCAAGTTCCATTATGGACTTTCCATGGAACACTGGGCAATTTAAACAGGAATAATTATAATGCCATTTCAGAAGGCTATTGTGAGGATTAAATGCATGCAATTGCTTAGTATAATTTCTATCACATAGAAAGCATCCAATAAATGTTAACATTCATTGTCAGAATGATCTTAGGCCCCCATGCTTCCACAGGCAGGTAGTGGGTTGAGAAACTGTTATAGTCTCTATGAAGAGCGTATTCCCCCAAGTTCACTTTAGATACAGACATGAAGGATAAGAGAGAGAGGGAGAGATGGAGAGAGAGAGAGAGAGAGAGAGAGAGAGAAAGAGAGAGATACTTTTAGAAGATGGAACTACAGGCCACTAAGAACACAGGAAAAGGAACTTCTCCTGGGACAGCAGGATAAGAGTCTCTACTCTCAAGATAGGTGGTTCACTAATGTTTGCCCACCAGGATTTCAGAATTTCTAAGGACCAATGACTGTTATGTATCTTTCATTCTTTCCACTCAGAATGAGAGTATTTATTACAATTATGCTGTGCCCATATTCTACCAGCATATACTAATGGGTATGGGAAGGATTGTAGTTAGAGTTCATAGGTTTCCAGTCCACAAAGAGCCACATCCAGATCTGACGAAGAGACCATTATAGCACAACACCTGAACTCCAGAGCTGTTCCTGGAGAAGGTTAGGGTGGCTTTCCTTGGCAAGGAGGTGTATGTTTTGAAGGGAGGTTAAACTTGATATATTAGAACTGGAAGAGCAAACTGTAGCTCTTTTGTAACCTCAGAATTTATCAGTGCTCATCAATTTCTAGTACTCCTTCCCTGCTTTGACTTAACAGGAACTATACTTTACAATCTTCTTTCAGTGAAGTGAAGCCATGTGACTTGTTCTGGCTAATAAAATCATTGTCAAGCAGAGACAGTGGAAATACCCCCAAGGATTTTCCAGCCTTATCATCCTACAACCGCACTGCTACGAAGTATCATAGTGATGGATGGCCAAGTCTCAAGTGGGCGGGGCCTAGGGGGATGAGAGATCCCACTGAATTTCCTAGACCTAAAGGTGAACTTTCTATAAGCAAGAAAATTGGCCTTGCATTATGAAGTCAAAATGATCTGTGGTTCTTACAGCAGCATAACTTAGCTTATGCTGACTGAAACAGTGAACACTGCTGAATATCTGTGATTTGAAATTATTTTCAATGTTTCTAAGTGTGTGGTTAAATTTTTTCTTCAGTGAAATTATATGCTGTTTATTGTCAATATATCCTCCCAAGGGCCAGATGTAGAATATTAAACATGGAAAGGGTGGTGCAAGAGAAGTTCTAATTTAGGAAGTTTAGATTATAAAGTATTTTTTCAGTTATGGCAATGAGTGTGGATTTTTAGAAGCATTGGAAAGACACTGAAAAATAGTAAGCAGAGGAGTGACATATGATACATTTTATAAACTGGGCCATGTGAAGTTTATTAATGGAAATGGGTAGTAGTTGTGTCTATTGCGGTTCTTCAAGAAAAAAAAAATATGGTTTAAACTAGAGTGGTCACAGCAGTTTGTGAGGTGAGGCTGGACTCCACATGTATTTTATAGTAAGAAGCAATAAGACTTGCTAATCATGAAAGAAAATTCACTAAAAACTTATTTACGTTCAAGGAAATATAATTTTTAAATAAGTGAAGAGACTATACAAACTTTTCTGTATTTGCAAAGCTAGAAATTTGCTAAGATCTTGGGATTTATCCCTTGTAAATGTCAAGGGTCTTATGATATCTGCTTATTGTAGAAACTTGAAAAATACAGATGTACCCAAATGTCATTGAGAAGTGGGTATGAATTACATTTGTGTCACAATTCCACTTTTTTCCAGGCACTTCCAGTTTAGTCTCTTACTACATTTTCTTCCCCAGCATATACAGAAACAGAGACCTCCAAGTAGCCCCAACCCAGTGCCCATTATCTCTGGGAAGACTCAAATGGTTTCTTCCCACATCTCTCCAAAGATTTCTGTAGTTCTTCACCATCTCTTATTTTGCCCCCAGATCCTCAAATTACCACCCCCCCCAATTACATAGACACACACACACGAACAATAGCTCTTCAGAGAGTCTCAAGGCTGATGCTTCTATAAATTTTGTCAAGTGAGCACTAAAACCCATGACAACATATTTTTTAATGTTGATTTACTTATTTCGAGAGAGAATGCATAAGGAGCAGAGGAGCAGAGAGAGAGGGAGAGAGAGAATCCCAAGTGTGCTCCACGTTGTCAGCACAGACTCCAATGTGGGGTTCGATCCCACAGTCCGTGGGATCAGGACCTGAGCCAAAACCAAGAGTCAGATACTTAACCAGATGAACTACCCAGGAACCCCAGGACAAGATATTTTTAAATGATAATTTAAAATTTTTCACAGGAAAAGTCTGTTTATTTACCTTCTGACACTTATATCTCATCTAAACTCTCTCAAGAAAGCAATTCACTTATATTTGGGTCCTTACCACCACATTCATAGCTATGGATTATAGTTTTTCCTTTATTTCTGTTTTTACTACAATAATCAAGCCCACCATCATCTCTTTCTGGAACTACTGAAACAGATCCTAACAGATATTCCTCCATCTAGTCTTGTTTATAACCAATCAATACTCCAGAACAAACCTGCTGAAGTGCTGACCTCTACCCCACAAAATCCATTAAAATCCTCCTGCCCTATGGATAGATCCCAAGTTTCTCTACTATGCTTCTAGGAACATTTAAAATTTTTAAATGTTTTTGTTTATTTTTGAGAGAGATAGAGAATGCTGAGGAGGGACCGAGAGAGAGAGACACACACACACACAGAATATGAAGCAGACTCCACGCTCTGATCTGCTTTGGAGACTCATCATTTTATTTGTTTCTTCTAAATCATGCACCTGACAGTCCAATCTGAATACAATTCAGTTCCTCAAATGTGGCAGGGGTCTCTCATCTCAGGTCCTTTGTATGTTTCTGATCTTTTTGGACATATACTGCTCACATCTCTTTAAGATCTGAGTTTTTTTTTAATTTTTTGTATTTATTATTGATACAGAGAGAAACAGAGCATGAGTGGGGGAGGGGCAGAGAAAGAGGGAGATGCAGAATCTGAAACAGGCTCCAGGATCTGAGCTGTCTGCATAGAGCCCGACGCAGGGCTTGAACCCACAAACCATGAGATCATGACCTGAGCCGAAATCAGGTGCTTAACCAACTGAGTTAAGATCTGAGTCTTAACTCTTGTTCTATAAGTCTTTTGACTTTGTCCTAAGCACAATTATATATTCTTAATGTGTAATTTCCAAATACCTCCCACTGCCCCATTATACCATTTATCACATTTACGTTGTTACTGCACTTTTTATCATCTCTAGACCACACTTGACTCCTTGAGCACAGGGCATCTCCATTGCCTAGCACATGGTAGGCGCTTATGACAAGTACTCACTGAAATAATTTTGTTGGTAGCTTCTTGTACTCTGACTCCTCACTTTCCATTTGAATACAGGCCAATAAGTAACTAAATGTGTGCATTTTATGGAGAAGGCAAAATTATCTACCTTAGACACTAGTGGCATATGTGTTCCCTCACCAACTTTCTCTACTACACTGGGAAGCATATGGGAAAAAAAGTTTAAAAAGGGGAAAACCCCCAATATCTAATTAATTTATTTCCTTGCAGTCTCCTATACATGCCTGGTAGAGAGACAGATTGAAGGCATAATTAGGTGGATAGATCAATACATGATACAGATCTAGATAAGTGGATAAAGGATAGTCATATTTGAAAGCCTGACTGTGTGTCAATTTGTATTTTGTTTCTTTGTTTTTGAACTTATTTTTCATGTTTTGTTTTTCTTTACATTATCCAGTGAACCTTTTCCATTTAATTAAAAATTGTTCTTAATGCTCCCATGATGTTCAAGTATATGTGATACATGCCATTTATTTAGACTTCATTTCCATAACATATATTATTTTCATTTTTTCTCATTATAAATAATCCCTAGCAAACATTTCTGTCAAAATCGCCCAAATCTGGATATGATATTAATCTCTCACATGTCTATGCTTCTTTGCTCTGGTGCTTCCTTTTTCTATGGGAACTTGGAAATCATCCAGTGCGCATAAACGGTGACTCATTTTCAGAAGCCAATGCCCCTCTTTTCCAACTCTTTTTAGCAGCCTTCTCCAGCTGATGCAGTCGTATCTGAGCTATTGAATTTGAAAACCTCAATCCAGTGGAATTGTGTGAACCTGAAAATTCATTTAAATGCCTTGAAACTTGGTTTCCTTATACTTATGATGATAATTATCCCACTACCCATCCTAGTGCTGCATAGCTATTGTGTTTTTAATTATTTGCCTCTGTTTTATTAACCATTCAGGGGAAAATGTAAGTAAATTTACTTTAATCATATTATACGTATAAAAGTTGTTGATAAGTTTTATTTTGTTTGGAATGATTTTCATGGCCTTTGTATCACTTGGATTAAGCTCAGACGCTTGATTCATACGCCGTGTGTCTGGATGGTGTCCAGGGTCTGAGACTTTTCTCAGCTTTACTCCAAGTTACAGCCACAAACTCATGTGTTTATTTTTCTCCACCAGATGTACTTTCCTCCCCACGTTTTACAAAATCTCAAGGTCCTTACAGCCCATGATGTCTTTCTACAAACTCGTTCCTCTACTTGGAATGTCATCTATGATTCATTCTTCCCCACTCACAAACTGACACAAGTCAAAGACTTAAAGGTATTGGCGAGTCATTTTCAAACAAGTTTATAAAGATACTGTATGCGTATCGAGTGTATCGTGTGTGTGTGTGTGCATGTGCGATGTTTCAGAATGTGTGTGAGTGTGCATGCAAATGTATATCAAATGTATGTGTGTGTATGAATGTATTTATGAGTGTGTGGCAGAATATATATTTAATTAAAATATTCCTTTTCCCCAGAGTTCCTATGTGTTGAAGCTTTCAGCCAGTGAATTTCTAGTCGTTGTAAAAATAAGGGTAGGTGTGTGGTTTTCCTTAGGCTTTTACTCAGCAGGCAAATGGGGAATGGATTACCTGAAGGCTACTTCACCTGAGCTGCTTACTGCTATGTAACGTTGTCAGTTTCTATCAGGATATGACCTCACACAGCAAGGTACAGATGCTTCACTGTATTAGTTATAACAGTACATTGGAGAAGGAGAACAGACATGTATTATTATAAGGAAAATTAACAACCAGCATCTGGAAGAGAAAGAATTGAAAATGACAGGCCAGTTTTAAGAGGCCTTTTGTTTGGGCTTACATTTTTCACCTAGAAATGGACACAATTACTGAAAATTAGAAATGAAACTGGGCTTTATACAATGAAATGAGATAATTTCACAGCCAAAACAAGTGGGCTTAGGTTGAAAAGAAAGCCATTAAAATATACCTAAGCAGTAAGTTAATGGGGGAGAAATTCAATTTGAAAATGAGAGAACATTTTCAGATAGAAAGGGCAGGCAGTGGGACAGTGTGCTTAATGAGGTACAGTAGATATGTTCAAGTTTAATCTAGATAATTTTAGATAATTACAGAAAAAGCTTAGGCTAGGATTTTTTTCTTACTTTTTTGCCCCACTGTTTGATGCCAAGTATTGGACTGGATCAGGGAAAAAAAAACCCACGATCATCCTATTATCCGTTGTCTTGTATAAGTTCTATTGTCAAAAACTAGATGTTCAGAGTTTATCTCGGGTGACCAGAGGTTAATGCCACGAGAGGACTTTGATGCTCAGACGGGATCTTAAGTATTTTCATTGCTTCTGATCATATACTTCTGTCCAGAAAGTGGTCTCCCCTTCGTGGTGCTCCTCCCCTCTTCACATCAGATTATAAGTCTATACTAGGAAATAATGCACCAGCACGTGGCCATTTTCTGAGAGTCAAACACGGCTTCTAAGGTGGTGATGGGATTTTCCAGGGATAAAAATTTCTCAACGTTATGCTACGTTGTTTGTCGTGGTGTTTGCACTAATGGTAACATCCTCCTCGCTATTTTCCTCAAATCTTTATTTGGGTTTTGCATGTTGCTGTAAGTATTTGGTGAATGTTCATTAGCTTTTTAACAGCTTGTAAGACTATTCTTCCCCTGGATGCCAGGACTGTACAGACATATGGCAGGGCTAGGGGTGTGCAGAAACAGGAGTGTTGAATAGGAGGGAGGCAGACTCTGTTGGTTTCCCTGTCTACTGAGCATTCAGACCTGTTAGGACACACTTGCTGCCAACACACAGGCTCTGGCGGTACCTCAGGTTCCCTGACTGAAACTTACTCTTTTCTGCCCAGCCCTGCTAGTATTTCTGATGAAGGGCTACCCGGATCCTACTCAGAAGCCCCTTATCAGCTTGTATGCTAGAGTGTTCTACTCCACAGAGAACATTTGGGGAAATTGTTAAGGATGCAGATTTAGGAGATCTATAAACCGGCTTCACATTCCTCCTTAGCCATCTATTTACCGAGTGTTCTGGGACTAGTTGCCTTATTTTTCCATTGCACTTTGTTTTCATCTCTTTTAAAAAAGATGTAATAGCGTTAGTCAATTCCTCAGGTTGTCAGGACAAATAGATGAAAGAATATATTAATTGTTTATAAATATAGACCATAACTCAGTTTAATTTTAAATGATAACTAGTAGATAAATTTTAACTGCGTCTACGGTAATAAATAAAGTGACATGCTTACTATTACTATCATACTAATTATTGTTTCAGGTCAGAAATATTTAGGGAAGCTACTATCATACATTCAAGTTTAGTCCAACTCCAACAATATGTCTGTGGTATATATCACCTTATCTATGGAGATGACAGCTCAGGGCCGTTACTGCAAAGAGCATAAATATTACTAATTTTGAGGAATAGAATCAATTCTGTGTATGGGTACTGAAATAATAAGCCCCATATCTAGCACATTCTAGAAAACCCCCTGAAACCAAAACCAACTGGAAGTGACTCTCAGGGCACTAAAACTAACCCAGAAATCCAGTAAAGACAACCATGTGTAGACCATGTTAATGTACTGATCCCCTAAATAATTTCTTACATGAAAACAGCTATGCCAGCTTTCTTTTTTTATAATATAAAGGGGTAATTGGCAGTACCAAACCAATTCTAATACATGTTAATAATTAAGATGATGCTATTTCTTTCAGTGTGATAAGTTATTCTAGTTCTTCACCATTGGAGACACATATCTATAAAATTTTTCTTTCCATTCCTAACTCTTCTTTCTGGAAAGTCAGTATAAACACTGCTGGGATCTCAGGAATTCCTTGGCTACTGGTCAAAACAAAGAAAATTGCTACTCTGTTCAGGTTATATAAATCCCATACCACACCTTCTATCCAGGAAAAAAAATCCACATTCTCAATGTAGTTGTTCTCTTGAATACTTGTTTGCAAATAGAGATAGTATCCAAAAATGGGCAGGATAAAGTAGATTAAAGTTGCTTTTGCCTACTATCACCCTATAGACAACTTCAGGAGGAACAGAGAGCTGCAATTGGCTCCAACAAGTAAAAAGCATGACTTTATCCCTTAATGGATCAAGAAGATTCAGAAGAGAATCTACATGGTAAGAGGCAGTGCTTTGGGTCAAGCTAACAGGAAAGGATGAAAAGATAGCCACATACTCTCTTGTTACATTTGGATTTTCTGGCTTTGCATTTGTGTGAGTGAAGATCCAAGTGAATTTTTTTCTGATAAAGAAATCTTGAGGACATGCTAGAACTTAATGTGAAAATGCTTTCTGTGTGTCAAATGCCTTTCCTTGAAGAACATGGCTAAGTGTGCTTACAAGTTCTAGCAGTGGAGCAAGTTCTACTCCACCCCACTGTCATCGTGGTATTTCCTAACAGAATTCCTGTCATCAGAATACCCATAACCATTCACTGACTTTCCATAACTCATCCCCCATGAGGGGAGAGGGACTTCCACTGCTAGTGAATTTGAGAGAGGGAATAGAGCAGGTATGGCACACCTCCTTTCTCTCTCCTACCTGTAGGAAGTTGACAGTTGCTCTACTCTGTGGTAGGGTTTAATGTCATGGATCCTGCTCCCTTCAGTGGAAAAGCCTGTGAGTTTAATGTATTCTCACAGTCCCCACATTGGATTCGAAAGTTACATGTGGAGAAATTCTGAGGAAACCAAGGCACATGATATCTTATCTTCATGCCTTCTTTAAGACCTGTTAATAACCAGTTTAAAATAACTTCTGTACTTAGTAGCCTCTGTTTTGTTTCTTAGCCAGATCTGTAGGTCACTTACATATATATAAAGCTTTGAGATTGTAGCTACTATCTTTCACCAGAATTGAGACAAGACCAGTTAAAGTTTATCTTCTTAGGGGTGCCTGGATGGCTCAGTCAGTTAGGCATCCAACTTTGACTCAGGTCATAATCTCTTGGTTCATGGGTTCAAGTCTCACACCAGGCTCTGCACTGATAACTCAGAGCCTGGAGCCTGCTTCAGATTTTGTGTGTTTGTGTCTCTCTCTCTGCCCCTCCTTCCCTTCCTCCCTCACTCCATCTCTCTCTCTCTCTTCCTCTCCCTCTGTATCTCAAAAATAAATAAAATTTAAAAAATTGTCTTTTAAAAATATTAACATACGCTTAAAATTATACTCCTTATCAGTTGATAACTATGCTTGTGAACATTGGAATTTCAAAAGTTAGTCCTTTGTACTGAAATATGATGCACTTGATTCATGAACAAATAGAAATGGGAGTCCTAGCAGGTTTGAACATATAACATTCCTTGGATAGAAATAGAGAAGAGCTAATCTGAAATATTTGAACTACCTCTTCAATTATTATTATTCAAAAAAGCTTATACCTTGGGTGACCTAATCTTGAGATAGTGTTATATGGAAAAAGTGTTGGGGCATAAGAAACTGGTAGAGAAACTGAAAAGTGCTTTATATGAATAGGAGATGGTATTTTAAGAAATATCTTTTTGAAAAATGACTGAGGATGATCTAGGAGAACAAGCTTAAAGAAAAAAGGTATATACTTCAAAGAAATTCAAGGCTTCAGAGACTGTGATTCAATGGTAGAAATATACTTAGGATATAATATAACAAGATTTAACTACTTTTAAGGTTTTGGCTGGACAAAGGGGGAATATTTTGATTGATAGCCAGGCCAGAAAAAGTGATCAAGGCTTGAGAAACCTACAGAAGACTATACTGAACATCAGAGATCAGACAGATATTATTCCCCTGGGATGGAGCTAGGACTCCGAAACCATGGAGAAATGCCATCTCAAAGCCATGGACAGACAGTATAGAAAAAGCTGATGGAAAACTGCCTTATTAAAAATTGTGATGATTATGACAACAGCTTATAATCTATTCCAACAAATGTAATAGGGTATAACTAGCCATACTGGTAAAAAAAAATACTCAAATTAATGTTGAATGAATTTCAAGGTAAATTGAGACATTGACATTAACTATTCTTTCAAGAAACATGTTGTGGAAATTATGTGAAATAAGAAATCTAAGGCGAGATAAATGATGAGTGATATAAACTAGGGGAAGATAGGTAGATCCCAAAGGCAGGATCCAGACCTGGGCTACATTTGTGGTTGAGAGAATAACTCTTAGATATGAATACCCTACTCAGGAGAACAACAACAAACATATTTTAACAGAACTGGAAATGAAAGGCAACACATTCCTTACTGTAGAGGATCCCAGCAGGGTCTGAGGCGTGTGTGTGTGTGTGTGTGTGTGTATAAAGACCATTCTGCAATGAAAATTAAATACAACTGCTCTCCCCCAAATCTAAACAATTAACACATTTATACATCAAGAGGGACTCTAAGGAATATTGTAAAGGCAACATCCAAGTTGGAAGAACAGACAGAAGTAGGTTGATAGATGTTTAGGGATATCAGGAAATTGAAGACACCCATATATGACTGAATGAGGTCAAACACTATTTGGAGAGCAAATAACCGAAGTTGCCCAAATTATAAGTCAATGTATTTTGCCAGTAGGATTGCCTGTCATCAATATAAACACCCCTCTGTCAGGAGAAAGTGGCATTCGTTGAAATGTTTTAGAGTCAGAGTATAGAAAGAAAACTTGAAATTGGGGGAGTGGGAAATAGGCACTTAGATGCTCTAAATAACAGCAGGTCCAATGATAGAGAGGCTCATTGCTCTCCATTCTTGTAGTTGGTTAGGGCCAGGGTATGCACAACTGAAAGAATTCTCTGAAATTATCTTTTGATGTGTCCTCATTTAGTAGAATTACATCTCCCCATCTGGAGAAGGAGAACCTGGGAACATGCTCTTCTTTTGCTTCTTTTCATTCTCCTCTCTCTAGTCCTCTTCTCTCCTTTGTCTTCTCTCTTTAAAGGGACACAGAAATGTATGACTTCTTGCTTTCAGAAAAAAATATATAAGAGATGGTGACAGGGCATTTTGTTTAATTTTAACATGTTCATTTTCAGATTGACTAGGAAATTGCATACGTTTGTTTATTTTCTTTGGCTTCGTACATAATTTTATTCTGAGAAGTCTGATAATGGAAGGTAATTTGTATTCAAATTGGGCCAAAAGCTTTATTTGAATCTACATCAATCATGATATTGTCATTTGATCCCATTATGGAATCTCTGATAGACTTATGGACAAAGTGCCTTGAAATGATTTGGGATCGAAAACTGGAAGACTCTGGCCTTAGATGCAGTATGTATTTAGAACAGATTTGGTAAATATACTTTTGTTATCTATTTGCAAAATCTATATTATTTATTAGTATTCCCAGGCAGATAATCAAGGAAAGTAGTTGGTATTATTGGGGAAGTGGCTTTGATAAGTAGAGTGGTGATGTTGATCCCATCCATGGTGGAAGAATACCATACTTTGGGTTGACCATAAGCTTAGTGGGTAGGCCCAGTGAACTAAGAGACAGAAAGTCGTGTGGAATATTTGAAGGATACTTCCTCTCAAGCTGAGGTTTTCTTCCATTGGGTTAGAGCCCTGTTATTATAGTAATTCTTGCTCTTGACTACCTTCAAACACAGGTGGAATAAGTCATTATATTGGTGAACTTGAAAGAGGAATTAGATTCAGGTAGCCAGCCCCCTTTATCCTCTTAGCGAGGGACATGCTAACTAGAGAAGATATGTGGATTTCATTGCTTTTGGTTGTGTGTAGTCAGCACAGAGAAAGCTGACTTGTTTTCATGAAAGTTGGAGTAGGGATGCAGTTCTTGAGAATAAATTCAATTTAAGGGATTGCCAATAGCAAGAAGTTATAGAAGGCCTTCTCAAAGAGCATCTCTTCTCATGTTGGAACATCATGATGAACTCTGCCTAATCAACAAAATGATGAGGTAATGGGAAAGCAGTGGGGACCTAATGATATAGGTCTAAAACTGTGCTAACCCATAGCCTTAAAGGCAGTACTAAAGTCAGGAACTAATTCAAACAAACATAGATGACATCCCAATGCCAGGAAAGGCATTCAAAAATGTTTTTAAATGGTCCAATAAATGAGGACTGATGCTGTACCTATTTATAAGTGCTGAGAGTAATGGTGGGGACATAAAATATATAGCCAAGTAATTCCAAGTATTCTATCTTAGAAACACAGTCCATCCCTGAGAAGTCCCACTTACAGAAAATAGACTACACAAGACCAACATCCCTTCACTTGCACGTTCTTTGAAAGTCAGGCAATGTGAGTCTATCATCAGAACTCATTCTTGAAACTTATGAGTCTCTAGTCATAGTTTTTGAATAGCAATAACTTACTGAAACGACTATTTTCAGAGGAATATGATTTCAATGTACTTAACAGTTGTCTTTCATCATATCAGGAAGAAGTACCATCTACAGAGAACTGTGTGCTTATTTCAAGTGCTTATTATCTGGATGAAAGCCAAGACAAAACAAATTATATTTGAATGATTTAAGTTACTAAGTAGTCAATAAAAGAGCATTAGTTGTGTTTACAAATTTTTTAAAACCATGAAACACAAGTTGTATAGAAGTTTGACTTTTGACAGTACAAAAGCTATCTACTTTGTTTAATTCAGTAAACCTATACATATTTTACAGATGTTTTCATAATTAAGAATACACTAGCTTATATTTAATAGATAAATTACAATAGTTTGTATATTTGTAATAAGTAATAAACTTCACATTGAAGATGTGAGAAACTTAAAATATTTAATTCTATAGTTAACCAGTTTACTAACTCTCTTTAGTAACTTTTCAAAAATTGACAACAAAAAGATTAATTTGCAAGCTGTTTTTTTTCAATCTCTGTATTATGCCTAAGTTTATAATTAATGAGCCTAAAGAAATAGCCTAAAGTAATAAACCTTTGTTTTCAGTATCAGTAGATGTGTGAAGCATTAAGGCATCAATCATTTAATTTATCATGTTTTTCACATTGTTTGGTAGATCACTGATGAAACCATTTAACTTAATTTTTAACAAATATGCATTGAAAGATGCACAGAATACATCTCAGAATTTATAGAAGAATATGTGTCAATGTCAGAACTTCTTCATCCATGTCCAGTTGTTCTCCATCCTTAACATTATTTAATTTGTTTTTCCTAAAGAAATTCATTCCCAGGAGAAGTCAGAACTTTGTTTGGCAAACTTGATGGTTGGGTGTGTTATCTTTCACATCTGTCTTTTGTTATTAACAACCAATTCACTTCTATACGTATACTTCACAGATTAATAAATGGGCTTCATTAATAATTAATGACATTTTCTTGATTTGCTGAAGACTAAAATTCAGTGAGATGAGAATTTCCTTAATTTTTTAATAATATCTAGCAAAATTATGAGTTCCATTATATTATACTCCTATAATGTTATGGGGCTAACATAAGTCTTATAATCAAAATATTTTGAATAGGTTAATTAAATTTATCCAATTATTATTAAGCTTCCACTTTGACAAAACAGTGTAGGGTATAGAAATGAAACTTTTTTCTCTCAGGTATTTCTTCAAGTAGTATATCCTGATTTATTATATTCCTTCCATTAACTTATATGTTCAAGAAATAGTTACTGAGCTCCTACCATTGCCAGTGTCACTCAAGGATCTGAGATTGAGCGATGTTGAAAATATTGTTTTTGTACTCTTTGCCCTTAAAATTCAGAAGACAAACAGGAAATAAGCAATAGATAGGTAATTTAGTTTGAAATAGTACAAGATTCTTTAAAAGGACATGTATCTTAAGTTACATTTATTTGTATAGGTTTGTGTTCATTAGTTCCAAATGTGTATCTAAAGGATGAATCAAAACCTGTTTTTCTCTGTAGAAAAGCAATGGAAATAACTATTTAGCTTTCCAAGAAGACTACCCCAGAGGAGGAAGAATTTTATAAGCTTCCTAGAGACAGTGACCGCATTTGTGTGGTTCATCAGGTATTCTAAGAACACAATAAAATATTTTAGCACATAAAGTAAAAATTAAATACTCTTTTGTGATTTAAGAAGTCACATTGTTCATTATTTACATAAAAATGTGTGCAAATTAGTATTTTAATTCTTCCTGACATTCTTACTGCAATCTCCTTGCTCATGCACTGCCCAGGTCTTCAGGAAAGTAATTTTCTTTCATTGTCTATCTCCTAAAACCCTTCAAAACATCTTCCCTTTCTCCATTTACAGCTGATCTCTTTCTTTCCTACTTTATTGAGAAAATACAAGTGACTAGAAAAGACATATCATGAGCTGCTATTTTTACATCCAACCACCTATCTACATCCTTGTTCTAGTGATCTTTCTTCTCTGGTGTTATCACAAATGAATGCCTTGTGCTCCTAAAAGAAGTTAATCAACTTTCATGAGAGAGTTCATGATTTTTGCCTATTCTAAGATATTGCTTCAGGGTCTGCCCTCTTTTGTACCATAAACTTTATCTCCTGCTCATCTCCCATCAGCATACACACATTCTATTGTCTTTATCCTACCTAACCTCTCTGGCCATTGCCTTTTTACCCCCTTTTGGGAAAAACTCTTCAAAAGTGTTGTCTGTTACTATTTGTTTCTCTCCTCTCTTCATTCAGGATTTCACATCCACTGGGCTTCTGAAAATGTTCTTCTCAAGGTCATCAACGGCCTCCACATTTCTAAATCCATAATTAATTCTTGGGTCTTTTCTTACCTGGCCCATCAACAACATTTAACAATTGAATTACTGACTCATCCTGGAAGTCTTCCTTTGTCTGATTAATTTCCAGGTTACTGAAGTCTCCTGCTTTCTTTCTCACCTCACTACCACCCTTGTTTCCATGTCTGGTTCTTCCTCACTTCCACAAACATTTAAACTTCAGTGGTCAGTCATCTTACCAACTTTCTTCATTCTGTAGATTTACTGTCTTGGCCATCATTTCCAGTTACATAATTTTGAACACCGCTTTTTCACAGATGATCCCCAAGTATATTTCTCTAGTCTGGACCTTAACCCCGAACTCCAGATTTGTACATGCAAGTGCCTACTTGGTGTCACCACTTGGGTTTATAACTGACATTTCAAATTAACATGGCAAGAAATTGAATTATTGATCCAATTCCCTTATCTATAAAAACAAAAGCTCTTCTGCAGCCTCTCTTATGCTCATTTGGTGACAAACTTATCTATTCATTTGTTTAGACCAACCCTTGGAATTATTTTTTATTCTGCCCTTCACTGCGTACCTTCACTCTACTCTCTTCTTTCTCACCACATACTTTCTAACAGCAAATCTATTCTTTTTCTACTCAAAACATATCCAGAATTTGACTGTTTTTTGTCATCCCAACTGCCCACCTTAACAAGCTACCATCATCTATCCCTTGATAATGCCAAACTGCCAATGCAGTACATTTCCACAAGCAATGTGTTCTACATTCCCAGTACATTTGGTATTGTCAGTCTTTAGTAGTAGATATGCAGTGACATTTTATTTTGATTTAATTTGCATTCCCCTGATTACTGATGAGTCTTCACACATTTTTCTATTAGCCATTTGGATATCTTCTTTTGTGGAGTTTCTTTTTAAACTTCTTGCTAATACTGATTTAAAGACATTTTAAAATATATTCTGGGTATAAAACTTTGTTGATTATGTAAGTTGTAAATATCTCCCCCTACTCAGTGACTTGATCTTTTTCTTCTTTTAATTGCAGTTTTTGGTGAAGGTAAATTTTTGCTTTTGGTAGTCTCATTTATTGGTCTTTATAGTTAGTGGTTTTAGTTTCCTTCATTTTATTTTCCGGGTCCAATCTTATGAAGATACTCTCCTTTACGATCTTCTGAAAGCTGTGACTTTCACATATACATATATAATCTTTGAGAATTTGATTTTGTGTGTACTGTGACAAAGGGACCAAACAATAGTTAGTTTTTGTTGTTTCTGTTTAAGAGAGAGAGTGTGCAAAGGATAGAGAGGAGAGAGAGAATTTTTAAGCAGGCACCACACGCAGTGCTGAGATCAACATGGGGCTCTTTCTCGTGTCCCTGAGATCATGAATTGAGCCAAAATTAAGAGTTATACACTTAGCCAACTGAACATCCCAGGCGCCTGTTTTTGTTTGTTTGTTTTGTTTTTTAATATGTATATCCAGTCTCCCTTCTGGATAATTTTCCCCATGAGCTCTCTATTCATTCTGTTAAAAGTGGATGAAAGATCTTCTAAGGCAGGTGAAAAACCCAGAAGTCAAATAAAAATATTGATAACTTTGACTAGATATTATTAAAATACAGTTTTTAAAGTTTTTGGCTGATATAAATATTTAAATTGAAGCCAATAGATAAGCAACAAACTGAGGGATATATGCTTGCTGTATATATTATTGACCACAGGTTAAGTTTCTTAAGATATGGAACACTTCTGTGAATCAGTATGAAAATGATGAGCAACACAATGATAAAATAGGGAGAGGAAAATAGGAGTAGAGTTCACTGGGAAATCAATGAAAAACAGTACATGAACACATAAAAACTTTATTTTCTCTGTAATTGAAAAATAAAATTGAGAGCAACAATGAAATGCAATTTTATTCCTATCAGAATGGCAACAGTTCTTTATGTTAGAGTATTCTGTTACTGAGAATGAGTGAAAACTGATGCTTTCATATTCTATTGGTGGGAATGGAAATATTTGGCAATTTTTGAGATGCACATCTAAACCAACCTATATATTCCATTTGCACATGCACTCATCAACTCATTTTATTCTCACAAAGCCCTATGTAGCCAGTATAATTATAATCCCATTTTACTCATGAGAAAACTAAAGCAAATAAAGGTAAAGTAACTTTCCCAATGTCAAAGCTAGTTAAAAAAGAAAGCTCACATTTGATTCTAGGTAGTCTGACTCTGGACTCAAGCTTCTTAACCAAATTTTATCGACTTCCATGGAGGTGTCAGCATTTCCATTGTAGTAGCATTACCAACACAGTGTTAAGTAAAGCAAACATACCATACAATATAGAATTTTTATTTAAAATATCTTCATTCCATGAAATACAAACTAGTTATTAAGGAAAAATGCTATAAATGTGTAAGTGCTAATTAAAAGGTACATATGGAACTTGTGTCATTGGTCAACTTTGGTATATACAGAAAATCTGGAGTTCAAGGCAAGATTTATTTTTCATTATATTATACACTTGTCTAGTTTTAATATTTTTATTATGGGCATTTGATGCAATTATGTATATATGTTTCAAGAAATAAGCAGGATAGCAATTCTAAACCTGTCTCAGCAATGAGCAAATGTGATAAAAATAAAAGATCAACTCTGTCTGGACCACATCTGCCCCCAGGTCTGCACTAGAGGTGCATGCTTTGTAAAGAAAGCTTTTCACTCATCTTTGCACATGGTCAATATGGAATCCTAGGACCTGTGTGTAGAGAAGTTTTGGTGTTGAGAATAGGCAGCAGTTTAGCCCTTCAGTGAATTCTTAAGAGAAAAATATAAATGTAATTGTATCCATGACGTTTGGGATGCAATTTGCCGAAGTTGTCCAAAGCTGTGGGGCTTCCTGCCGGGCTCTGTCGTGCCTTCCAAGAACCCTAATAGTTCATTCCTCAGAAGAAATGTCAAGCTGCTCATGCTGTCAACAGAGCAGATGCTATTCTGACGTCTTTGGGGAACAGTGTTAAGTGACTGAAAAATGGATGCCAAAGATGAAATGGAAATTCTTACCCTCATCACTAAATTTCATGTGCCCCATGACCTGGTGCCTGGCTACCTACTCCAGGCCTCTGTGTTCCAGAGCCTCAGCTGGGGAGACTCAACCATATTACCACTAGAGCGTCAGAGGACTTAGCTTTTTCTCTGCCTCTTTCACAAAATGTTCTCTTGAAGAAGAGAATGTATTTATTTAATTTGCTTTGTGACAATTTCTCCTCTTATCTGACAACTTCTAAGAAGATACCTCTTTTTTAAAATATAATATACGTATTTTTTTCATAGAAAGCTTTTATTGTTCCAAAGTATGCGATGAAAATACAGAATTTCTAACCTTTTACCCCAGGCTTTCTCACGCATTACTTTAGATGAAATAAAAAAAATAAAAAAGAACACAAGGCTTTTCACCTAATACAAAAAGAATGTGAGATCATTAAATTCAAATAACTAGTCCAAAGTGGCACAACTAAGGGGAGATGAAGATGGGCCAAGAACTCTAGCTGTGCTTTCCTGTATACTAACATCGCTGCTATGCTTTCTGTGATTGGTTTCTTCATCCTCATTAAAAAAAAATAAAAAAAGCTTAGGTTTAAAAAATTTAGTTTAAAAAAACTGAGGTTATCAATGTAGTGCAATCATACTGCAGAAAGTTTGGAGAATTCTTGCCAACAAACAGATGGTGGAAGAGGAGAGAGAAGAGAGGAGAATCATGAAGCAGGAGGGAGGAATAGGACCAGGAAAGAAAGAGGAAGCAAGAAAATAAAAAAGTTAAAAAAAAATCAACCAAAGACAAACACTATTAATATTTTCATTTTTTGTTAGACATGAATTCGGTTTTATTTTGTAAATTATTATGATCATGTTATCTACAGCTTGATACTATTAGTTGGTAAAATCAGTTTTATAAGTTTATAGACACTTAAATTTTCATTTTCCACCTATATTCTTTTAAGTAGATCTCCCCATTTCCCTTTACAGGGAGTTTATAGTTAGCTGTCCTTTGCTTCTCCACCCCCTCCCTGCCCCAAGAGAGAGTGAGAGTGAGCACATGCAAATGGAAGAGAGGCAGAGGGAGGAAGGGAGAAAGGGAGAGGAAGGGAGATGGAGAAGGAGGGTGGGAGGGAGGGAGAGAGAGACAATGAATGAATGAATGAATATTGAGCAGGCTCTATACTTAGCAAGGCTCCATCTCATGACCATGAGATCATGACCAGAGCAAAAATCAAGAGTCAGATGCTTAACCAACTGAGCCACCCAGGCACCCCTTCCTGTGCTATTATAATTCATATAGTGATTAAGTAATAAATAGTATTTTTGGTCAGTGACAGAGGAAGAAAACCAAGAGTTTGAATCCTCAAAGTCTATTGAAGAAAGTGTATCAAGAAAGAAAAGAACAATTAGTTCTGCAAATGCAGCTGACATGTGCTGACAGACAATGGCATCACTTACTTCTTAACCAGAAAAACTTTATCATGAATACAAATCACAGCAAAGTCTCCCTGATGTTTGTAGAAGGAAAAGACGCAGGCTTATGCTAAAATTTCGTAGTCACCATCATACAAATTATATGGTTTTAATACCAGAAAATATGCCTGGTGTCTACTTTTCATATTGGAAGTTCATAATTTCCAGAACGTTTACTTCACATACATTTTTATTAGGGCACATGAAGAAAAAAATTGAGAATTATTTGTATTTCTGTTTGAACAGCATGATTGATACATGCCTCGTACAACACTCATTTATTGACAGGTTATTTGATATAATTCTCCGATAATTTTTTGAACTGCCGTACAATTCACAGGCCATAACATTCACCATTTCAAAAGCACACTCTAGAGATTTTTAGTGTGTTCACAAGGCTATGTGTTCATTAT
Source organism: Suricata suricatta (assembly GCF_006229205.1). NCBI lineage: Eukaryota > Metazoa > Chordata > Mammalia > Carnivora > Herpestidae > Suricata > Suricata suricatta. The sequence goes on from NC_043703.1 coordinate 148,676,913, forward strand.
ACCTAACTTTAGAACATTTCATCATTCCCCAAGGTAAAGCTGTTCCCACTAAGAGTCACTCTCTAACCTTATTTTCTCTACTTTTCCCCCACCCCACCAGCCCCTGGCACACGTGAATTCCCTTTCTACCTCAATGGATTTGCCTATTCCAAACATTTCATAAAAATGAAGTCATATAATATGTGGCCTTTTATATCTGGCTTTGTTGACAGCGTATTTTCAAGGTTTGTCTTTGTGGTAGCACGTATCAATACTTCTTTCCTTTATAATGGCAAAATAATGTTCTATTTTGTTTATCTACTCATCAGTTAATAGACTTTTGAGTTTCCACTTTTTTGTTGTTATAGTGTTGTAATACATATATGTAGTTTTGTGTGTAGGTGAACATATGTTCTTATTCATCTTGCATGTAGAATTAGGATTGGAAATGCTGGATCCTATGATGACTGTTCGACTTCTAAAAGAACAATCAATTTGTTTCCAAAGTAGCTGTATCATTTTATATTTCTACCAGGCTGGTATGGAGATTCCAACCTTTTTATTAGGACCAATGCTTGTTACTATCTGTGCCTTTTATTTTGGTCATCCTGATGGCAAGAACTAGGTTGACTTGCATTTTCTTTCTTTTTTTTTTATAATAGTTTATTGTCAAATTGGTTTCCCAGTGCTTCTCCCCACAAGTGCCCCCCACCATGACCATCACCCCCTTCTCTCCCTCCCCCTCCCCCTTCAGTCCACGGTTCATTTTCAGTATACAATAGTTTCTCATGATTTGTGTCCCTCACTCTCCCCAGCTCTCTTTCCCCCTTCCCCTCCCTATGGTCCTCTGGTAGGTTTGTCCTGTTAGATCTATGAGTGCAAACATATGGTATCTGTCCTTCTCTGCCTGACTTATTTCGCTTAGCATGACACCCTCGAGGTCCATCCACTTTGCTACAAACGGCCAGATTTCATTCTTCCTCATTGCCATGTAGTACTCCATTGTATGTGTATATATATATATATATATACACACCACATCTTCTTGATCCATTCATCAGGTGATGGACATTTAGGCTCTTGCCATGATTTGGCTATTGTAGAAAGTGCCACTATTAACATTGGGGTACATGTGCTCCTATGCATCAGCACTTCTGTATCCTTTGGGTAGATCCCCAGCAGTGCTATTGCTGGGTCATGGGGGAGTTCTATTGATATTTTTTGAGGAGCCTCCCCACTGTTTTCCAGAGTGGCTGCACCAGTTTATATTCCCACCAACAGTGTAGGAGGGTGCCCGTTTCTCCACATCCTCACCAGCATCTATATTATCTTGATTTGTTCATCATAGCAACTCTGACCGGTGTGAGGTGGTATCTCAGTGTGGTTTTGGTTTTGACTTACATTTTCTTAATGACACATGATGTTGACTAGCTTGCTTATTGGCCATGTACCTTCTCTGGAGAAGTGTGATTTCAAGCTCTTTGCTTATTTTAAAAATTGGGTTATTTGTCTTTTTATTATTGAATAACAAAATTATATATACCTATTTTCCCTTTATACTAGTCTTTATCAGATACATTATTTGAAAATACTTTCTCTCATTCTATAGGTTGACCCTCTATTTTCTTGATAGCACTCTTTGAAATACAAATACTTTTAATTTTTAAAAGTCTAATTAATTTGTCTTTTCTTTGGTTGCTTTTGCTTTAAATGTCATAACTAAGATACAATGGTCAAATCCAAGGTAACAAATACTCTCACCTATTATAAAAATGATTGTTTTAGGCCTTACAACTGTTTCTTCAAGCCACTTTGAGTAAAGTTTTATATATTGTATGGAGTAGGATTCCAACTTCTTCCTTCTTCATGTGAATATCTAGGTATACCACCACCATTTTTTTTTTCATTTTGGCTTCTTTTTTTTTTCCATAATATTTTATTGTCAAATTGTTTTCCATACAACACCCAGTGCTCTTCCCCTTAAGTGCCCTCCACCATCACCACCACCTCTTTTCCCCCCTCCTCTTTCCCCTTCAACCCTCAATTCATTGTCAGCATTCAATAATCTCTCAAGTTTTGCATCCCTCTCTCTCCCCAACTCTCTCTCCATTTTTTAAAAAGACTCATTTTCCCTATTAAATTGTCTTGGCATTCTTATCAAAATCAATTTACCACATATGTATGAGTTCATTTTTGAACTCCCAATTCTATCTGTATGTTTGATCTATATGTTCATCCTTAGGCCAATACCACACTGTCTTTATCACTATAGCTTTCTAACAAGTTTTGAAATCAGGAAGTATAAGTCTTTCAACTCTGTTCTTTTTCAAGATTGTTTTAACTATTCTCAGTTCCTAGAATTTCCATATGAATTTTTGTATTAGCCTGTCAATTTCTGGTAAAACTCTAGGTGGGATACTAATAAGAATTGCAGGTTCAATGTAGATCATTATGGGGGATATTCTAATCCACGAACATGACATGTCTTTCTTTTTATTTAGGACTTTGATTTCTTTCAACATAATTTGTAGCTTTCAATGTATCAGTCTTACACTTTTTTGTTAAAAATACCTCTACGTATGTTACATTTTTGATGCAATTATAAATGATCTTATTTTCTTAATTTCATTTTGAATTGTTCTGTGCTAATATACAGAAATACAATTGTCTACTTGGGTACCTTTTATATCAATGGTTAATTTCCAGAAGCTAAGCAAAAAGTTCCACTTTTCCCTCAACTTTTAAATAAAAGCTGCATTTATTTCAACAAATACATGTCTTTGCTTAATTTCCTTCTAAAATGAAGGGAGAAATTTCTACCTATTATTATATAATATTTGGCTCAGTTTCTCGCTAGAAAGATTTTTTTTTACCACTGCCTCCTGAATTATGGTGGAAAGATTAATCCTGTGTTATGGAAGGAACTTTTGATTTCAAATAAGGATTTTCTATCTTCTGTTGGCCTGCTTGTTTCTCATTTGAGGCTGAGTCAAGCCCTAATTCCTGCAGCTGCTGGTAATACTGATGGAGATGGAGATGAGAGATGGTTTGGAGTGGAGTGTGTGTGTGTCCGTGTGTGCGTGCACACATGCATGCATAGACAAATTTTTATTTTTATGATTCTTATGATCTATTTGAATATTAATAACAGTTGTCAACCTGAAGTCATATCAGAAGTTTTCCAGTAACTACTAGGAATATGTCTGACTTTGAGAAAAGAGACATTTCCTATATCTATTTCATTTATTAAGAAAGTTTAGTTAAGCAGTGCCAAGGTGAATAAATGAAGAATGCTTCATTTTAACTCTAATATACAGCAACAAACTCATTGATTTTTATAGATTACAAATGGAAGTTAAAACAAAATAAAACTTGCTTTCCTATTCTAAGAAGCTACTGGAATTTTCTCTCTCTAGCAGCCTGCTTTTCTTATTTGTGTGTGCGGAGTGTGATGGACTATTGAATCCTGACAACCTGTTGGATGAGATCCAACAATAACCAGTCAGATCAATGCAACCCAGACTGCCCTCATGGGACATGACAAGAAATTCGGCTGTTGTTGAGGATGCAATTACCCTGCTGGTTGCTGTAGAGAGTGACCTCCTTTACTCTGGTATTTATTGAATCCAGACCTAATGTCTGGTCTCATTTCAAAGTCCCTATCTGCAATGCCTATTCCAAGGCCAAGTACAGTAGACAGTGAACCACCATAGCTGCCAAGATTTAGTACTTTGAAAAGTGTCTTTGCCAGGAGATTATCGTGCCTGTTCCCGTTAGAATCAACATTGCTTTTTCTGGCTCATTTAATGTAAAATGCAATTCAGCTTCAAAGATAAGTACTTTAAAACACAAATGGTTGACAGCAGTAGGATTATAGTGAAGGCTCTGAACTTAAAAATAGTTTGGGTCTGATTACAAGTATTTCTGTCCTGAGAAATATTTAACAGCATAGGAACTGAATAGAGGATATTAGTATTTGACTTTATCAGCTCAAGAATAAAGACACATTGAAGGTATGACAATTGAGTAATGGGATTTGGAACTAAAGCCATGATCTTCTATTTCAGATTAAGAAACATTTTGAAGAAGTAATATATAGGTTTCATTAAAATTTATGCTGTGATTTATTTTATTAAACTTCTACAGTGATTTATTAAATGTAATTGCAAAGAAGGGATAGTTCAGTTTTTCCCTATTTGGCTAAAAGTTAAGTACTCTTGAGTCTAAACTTGGGGGACATGTCCTTATTAAAATGGAAGTCATAATTAACATTTCTGTGCATTTTCTATAATCCAAACATACAAGAGGGAACATTTAAATGCCTAGCAATTAAAATGAAAACATTTTACTTTTACTGGCAGCCTTTTAACTTTTCAGTTCATCATATTTATAGTTATCATTATTAGACATCTGGAAAAATATAGTTATGCTTGCTATTTATATTACCAACTAAAGACTTTGAATCACTTTGTAGACATGATCTCATTAACACTCTCTACATCTCCGTGAGGTAAGTGCAATTATCTTCATTTTATTGAGTTGAAATTACTTTCCAAGGTGTCAAAGAAAATTGTGGCAGGATATAGGGTGAAAAAAAACCCAAGGTCTCTTAGTGTCCACTCTAATGGTAAAGCCTGTTCAATAAAAAAAGAAATTAATCCAGTTTTAAATGCCTAAGGCTTAATTTTCTACAAATAGTCATTTGATATAGCTATATGAGACATAACATTTTGTAGTTTTGCCATTTCCGAGATAATTTATCAGCCTGACCCATATTCTAATGCATTTGACAAACCAATATTTTATGCAATGACACTTTTCCTAAGTTTTCTGCAAGAAAGTTTTACAAAGAGGTGGAACTAAAACTTCACTTTTTATGTGAATGTTGATGTTACTTAAAGAAATTGTCATTTCTATTCTAATTGTTTCTACTGTATTTTTAATATCTACCATCCATAGCCACATTTATAATCTAGGCTTGTCTTTTACGTAGTTATTTAAAATGCATTCCTCTTTACGTTTTTAGGAAGGGGCAAGAGCTTGCCAGTGTTCTTGTGGATTTATTGAATTATTATGGAATTGATTGTCCTAAGTCTAAATACTTTGTACTTCTAGACTTTTGTTAATGCTAAATAATTAGGCTAGCATTTTCCCCTCTAGCATTGCTTACAGATACAATGACAGACATTATAAATGATTATTATTATTTTTACTATAAACATTAGCCCTTACATGTGTGGTCAGTTGACTTTCAACAAGGGAACTGAGACCATTCAATGTGACAAGAATAGTCTCTTCAACAAATGATGCTGGTCAAACTGGATATTCACATGCAGAAGAATGAAGTTAGATCCTTACCTGGCACCACACAGACAAAATAACTCAAAATGAGTTGAGTTGAAGATTTAATCTTAAGAACTTTATTAGAAAACATAGAAAAAAACATAGAGGAAAGTTTCATGGCCTTAGATTTGGCAATTATTTCTTAAATAAGACACCAAAAATTTAGAGAACAAAAGAAAAATGATAAATTGATCTTTGTCAAAATTAAACATGTTTGTTTATTGAAAAGCATTATCAACATGGTGAAAAGACAAACTACAGAATGAAAGAAAATAAATAATATTTGGTAAGACCTTAATATCCATATTATATAAAGAACTCCTATAACTCAAATATAAAAGGATGAAAAACCCAATTAAAAATGGGCAAAAAACTAGCTGATATTTTTCTTAAAAAGGTAATCAAATGGAAATAGCATATTAAAAAGATGCTCAACATCATTAATCATTAGGGGAATACAAATCCAAACTATAATGGGTAATATTTCACATCTACTGGTATGATAACAGCAGCAACAACAACATCAAAAGTGAAAATAACAAGTGCGAGGATTTGGAGAAATTAGAATTCTTCTGGGAATATTTGTGGGAAAGTAAACCAGGATAGCCACTGTGGAAAATCCAGTTCCTCAAAAAACTAAACATAGAGTCACCATATGAACCAATAATTCCAATTCTAGGTATAATCCTTAAATAATTGGGAATAAGAACTTAAACAAAAGCTTGTGCACCAATGTTTATAGAAACATTATTCACAGTAGCCAAAAGGTGGAAATAATCCAAATGTCCATCAAGAGATAAATCAATAGATGAATTATAATACCCATAGTACATGATGGAATGGAATAAAATATTATTTAGTCATCAAAATGAAGTTTTGATACATGCTACAACATGGATGTACTTTGAAAACATACAAAGTAAAATATGCTAGACATATAAGGACAAATATTTTATGACTCTGCTTCTATAAAATACCTAAAATTAGCAAATTCATGTAGACAGAAAGTAGATTATAGGTTATCTGGGCCAAGGGAAGGGAAGAATGGGGAATCATTGATTAATGAATATAGAGTGGTTTTGGAAATTGTGTTTGGAGTGGTTTTGGAAATAGTGATATGATCGTTGCACAACGTTGTGAATGTAATTAATGCCACCAAATTATACACTTAAACATGGTTAAAATGGGAAATTTATGTTATGTATATATTTTACCTCTTCTCCAAAATAAAACTTATCCTTAGTATTTCAACCTAAGCTACATGAAGTCTATTCAAATGAAACACATATACTTAATTTGCTTTTATAGTTAAAATAATACAGAAAGGGTTGAACATTTCTCTCCCATTTCTACCCCCTTTAATAAACCTATAATAGTTCTTAAAAAACACAACAATTTTATTAGTATATTTGGAATCTCTTTACCCAAATACACATTGTATATAATAGAAATATGTGCATTCTTACATATGAGAACCTAAATTTCTTCTAGGAATAATGTACATAGATTTTAATATATGCATTTTTGGTAACTGTTTCAGTTGCTCAGAGATCCTCTTAAATTCTTTGTTCAGTTTATTCAGAATAGGTAAAGTTGCATTATGGCTATATTACAGTATTTATTATATGATATGTATCAACAAAAGACATGCTTTCCAGCTTGGAAGGCAAAAAGCTACTGCATAAATACAAATTTTAGAAAACCTATTATTAAAATATGAGGTCCATAGTAAAACATCTTCACAGTGAAAAACAGAACAAATAAATTCTTAGTTTGATTATAAAAACAAGCATTTAGCTATTGGTGGGGGAAATCCTAGAGTTTTTTTTTTTAAATAAATACTTAGCAAACACCTAGTGTAGTTTCTCTTGAACAGTTTTATTGCTAATTGGCATAAAATATTGTAATCTCAAACTTCCATATGTCAATGTTATATATAAAGAGAGAGAGAAAGAGAGAGACGTACACTCATACCACCAAGCCAAAGTTTTCAGAAAATAGTTGTTAACATTTATGTAAAGAACTCACACAGATACCATCTTTTATGATCTGTATCTCTCTATTTCATTTTTTAAAAATGATGTCACAGCCTTTAGCCATTAATGGGTCATGACTAACAGCTAGAAAACACTGAAAAAGTGAATGTCTGAAAAGAATTCATGGCATGAAGGTCAACAGGAGGGGTATTTAATGGGTTGCTGTACTTTTTCATTCCTGTTGTTAAGTGACAACCCAAACTGATTACAGATCAACCTAGCTATTCATTGTGTCTATACAATTTTGTACCAAGGAGATGGGCTAAGATTCCTAGAAACATTTTCATTATCTGTAGAAAGTAAAAGTATTGTTCTAACTGGCATTTTAATTAAAAAAAGGAAAATGTATCATGAAAAGTGCTATGATGGACTTCAATCTTGTTAGCCAGTGCTGAAGCTTCAGAGAAAAGATAACTCCTGCTTCCTCCCTCCCTCTTTCTCTTTGTCTGTCTCTACTTCTTTCATGGAGATAAACTTTTAGAGCAATTATTCTTTCTCTTGCCTTGCTACAGTGTCAAGGACTTCCGGTTAGTATTTGAAGATGATGGGAGATGACATCTTGCATAGTTGCCAATCTTAACTTCCAACATAACTTTTCATCCGTGGGTATCCACGAGTAGGTTCTTCATCAGAGTGCGAAAGTTTCTTTCTACTCCTAGTTATTGAAAGCTCTTATTTGAATGGGTGTTAGGATCCAAAGAGTGCTTTTTCTCTATATAGTCATATCATATGATTTTTTGTTTCAATTAATATGATAATGTATACTGATTTTTTTAATGTCAAACCAACCTTGCATGCATAGTATGTATCTATCTTGCTTGTGATATCTATGTATCTATCTATATTTTGGTGTATCATTTACTAAAATTTCATTAAGAGTTGCTACATCTATGTTCATGAGAGATATTGGTCTGTAGTTTTCTGTTCTTTTAGTCTTTTGTCTGATTTTGAAATCACAGTTACGCTGGCCTCCTGAAATGAATTGAGAAAGTTTCTTCCTTTTCTATCTGTGGAAGTTTTAAGAGTAGATTTTAGGAGTGCCTAGTTGGCTCAGTCAGTTAATCATCTGAATTTGGCTTAGGTCATGATCTCATGGTTTGTGAGTTTGAGCCCCGCATTAGTCTCTGGGCTGACAGCTCAGAGCCTGGATCCTGCTTCAGATTCTGTGTCCCCCCTCTCCCACCGTCCTTCCCCTGCTCACACTCTATCTCTCTCTCTTGCTCACTTTCAAAAATAAGTAAAATATTTAAAAAACTTAAAGATGAGTAGATTTTAGTTTCTTTAAATCTTTGGTGGAATTCACCAGTGAAGCCAAATGGATCTGAAATATTCTTCAATTAAAAGATTTAGAGTGTGAATTCAATTTATTTAACAGATGTCATTCTATTTAGTTTATTTCATATGGAGTGAGCTTTGGTAGTTTGTGTCTTTCAAGGAATTAGTTCATGTTAACTAAATTGGAAAGTTTTATTGAAAAATTATAATATTCTCTTTTCCTTTTAAAATTTAAGCTTTCCAATGGCTTTATATTTAAAGTTGCAGAGATCGAATAGGTAGTTGCTATATACCACATGTAATTTCTCCCATTAATATTTTATGTCACTAATGTATTTATTGCTTTGTTTTTGCTAAGGACTTTATTTCAAACAAAAATTTAAAACTTGAGAGATTAGTATTGTCTGTCTGTCACAACTAATGAGCCAATTATAATACATTATTATTAACTAAAATCCATAGTTTGAGTTCCACTAGTTTTGATGCTGGCAGACTGGGTCTGAAGATACAGAAGGATCCCACAGGACCAGCCAAAGGGTCCCTGGTTAAATGCAGGATAGAAATCAAAGAGGAACCAGCAGGAGATGAAAGCAGAGTTTATCAAGAAGGGCAGTATGGGCAGAGTGTCTGGGAGACTCAGAAAGGAAAGGAGAGAGCCCTGTTTTTGCCTGGGGTCTGGTGGTTTTTACTGAGGATAATGGTCTGGTATATATGTCCTCTAAGGCATCCAAGAACTGGTTAGAACAGAGAGGAGGGGACAGGTGTTATTCTTTGGAGGCAGGGGGCCTTGGCATTGAAAGATCGAGCTCTGGTGGTCTCAGATGCACATACAGTGGCTTCATTTAGTCATTGTCACCTCTACCTTCCTTAGATGTTATCTATTGTAAATAAATCATTAACTCCTTGTCCCTTAAAAGGAGAAATATGCTATTTGCATTATGAGGCATGCATAAAGTGTTGGGGTGCAGGTCCTATGGAGTCCTTTGTGTTCTCTGTGCCAATTTTACCCTAACGCTCTTTTTCTATTCCAAGATCATCTAGGATACGACATTACTTTTAGTAGTCATATCTCTTTATGTTCCTCCAGGCTCTGACAGTTCTCATACTTTGGTTTGTGACTTAGACATTTTTGAGGAGTACTGTTCAGGTGTTCCATAGAATGTTCCTCAATTTGGGTTTGTCTAATGTTTTTCTCAAGGTAAAACTGTGATTATGGAATTCAGGGAGAACAATAGAGATTAAGCGTCATTCTCAACATATTTTCTCAAAGGTACGTGTTACCAACACAGTCTGTTGGAGGAAATATAAAATATGTCTACATTTATTTATGTATCTGACCTGTTTAACTCAGTTGTATCTTAGTATTCTGTGTTATTTTCCTGCGCATGTTAAATTCATTCTGGTTCTTTTTTGCCATCTTTTTGTCTCCCTGTCTTTCTCTCTTGCTCTTTTCATTTTATTCTCAATCTCAGTCCTGTGGACTCATTCTCTTGCTTTCTTGCACTCTCTCTTTAAAAAACAAAAAAGGAAAAAAATTTATATTTAGGACGTTTTCTGTATATGAGTGCTTACCATTATATTAAAATACTGTTTAGAATGGCCTTAGTTCCCGCTATCCTTATTTATACTTTTACAACTTGTCTGCTTCAACTTTTATCATTGAGTTTCTACCAGTCACCCGTAAGCAAACAAGAAGCTTATTCTAGTTTCTCCTACCTTGTTTGATTCCCCTTCCATTTAAAAAAATAAATCTTGATTTCTGAAACTAAACTAATGTGAGTTTGCTCCTTGGTGAGTTTTAGGTAGAGATTACACCAGGCAGGATTGTCACACAAAGGAAACTTTATTCACAGCAAATAAGGAGATTATGGGGAATAACTTCCAAATCTGTGTTCTCCTGATGGATGTGAGGGGGCTTCTTTTATTTAGGGTTAGGATGAATATTGAGAAAGTTTAGCTTTGTCATTGCTTGTAAAGTTGGGCATAAGGTCTCTTAGAAAACAAGCCCTATACATGGGTAACATAATGTGTTATGTTGAGGAGGCTTGTGCTCCCTCCAAGGGCAGAAACTTTAACATTATAATGAAGAGAGAGAACTGTTGGACAAGGGGAAAGGGTTGTGGGCATGCTCCCAGAGCAGGTATAAACTGAATAGGGTCCTGGGTTCCCTTATCTCCCTTAAGTAAGGAATGCAGGGCCTTGCTTACTTTTGAAAAAGCACTGGGAGTTTTACCACTGATTGTCTCTGGGATGATTAGGCTATTTCCAGGCCTGGTAGAGGGTTAGCTCTTGCATTCCCTTTGCTCCCTTGGAATCTTTAACTACTGAGGTTTTTGCTTTTCTTTGTAATTCTGACATATTCTAGGAAGTTGGGCAAGAAGTGCACTAGGGCATGTAGAGATGGTGAGACATAGATCAAGAAAAATAGCTAGGGGCCTAATGACCTCACATTCTTTTTCTGGGTGATGGGGTTCTTGAGCAAATGGCTAAGAAAAAAATACTTGAGACATCTTTGGTCCAAAAAGGTGATTTTATTAAAGCACAGGGACAGGACCTGTGGTCAGAAAGAGCTTCGCTGGGTTGTAAGGAGTGACCGATTATATACTTTTAAGTCAGTAGGGGTTAGGGATAGCGTAAGTCTCTAAAGAATTTGAAAGCAAGGCTTTCAGGACCTTGAGGGGCTAGCTACTGTTCAGATAAGATTACTCTTCATCTTTAATAAAACAAAAACATTAAGGAAGTAAGGCATCCATTAGTTCCTTGAGGAAGGTCATACTCTGCATGTTTCAGGTGTCTATCAGTGGACTACAAGCTGTACAGAGATTTAAGCTACATTTCTCTTGACTTTGTTTCCCCCACCATGCGGACTCCTGACTCCTTCTGCTTTTATTTCTACAGTGTGAGAATGTATACTAGCTTTTACTCGTCATCTGTTCTTGTCCCCATTTTTATTTTAATCTTATATCAATCTGACAATCAAATACATTTTGTTGCTTATTACCAATTCTTCTGTAGGATCTAAAGTCCTCTCTTGATTAGGGACACCTGAGTGGCTTAGTAGGTTACGTACCCGACTTCAGCTCAGGTTATGATCCCACAGTTCCTGAGTTCTAGCCTTCATTGGGCTCAGTGCTGACAGTTCAGAGCCTGGAGCCTGCTTAGGATTCTGTGTCCTCCCTCTCTCTCTGCTCCTCCCTCCTTTCTCTGCCCCTTCTCTCTCTATCCCTCTCCCCTTACCTCCCAACTCATGCTTTCTCTCTCTCTCTCTCTCTCTCTCTCTCTCTCTCTCTCTCTCTCTCTCTCTCCCCCCTCTCTCTCTCTTTCAAAGCTAAATAAACATTAAAAAAAAAGTTCTCTCTTGATTGAATGAAGTACACTCTCCATTGCATTCCTAGGGAAGGCTTGTGAGTTCATTCATCTGAGTTCTGCATTTCTGTTGTTTTGATAGTTTGTTGACAGCTTGTCTGGTTTGAAAATCTTAGATTAGCACTTTGTGCTCCTAAAGTTTTGTTTTTGTTTTGTTTTTAATTTTCCTCATTCTCTTCTTTATATGCGGTGGTCTAGAAATTTGATGTCAACTTGATTTTCTCTCCTTTGTAAGACCTATCTAACACTCTAGTAATTTTACTAGGTTATATTTTGGGGTTGAATGTTCTGTCAAAAAATTTTTTTTCAGTAATGGGCCCTTACAGTGTATAGATTTGACTTTTTATTTTTACAGCGTTTACTTGGATTATAATTTTAAATATTAAATTTCATTGTTTTGTTTTTCTTCTCTAAGAAATCCCGTTACATACATAGGACTTTTCTTTGTCTTTGTTCTGTATCTACCACTTTTTATCTGATGCATTTTACCTCTTTTATGATTTTATTTTCATTCTCCTGGCTCTTTTCATGCTACGTCTCAATGTCTCTTAGTATATTTTCCACTAAAACTTGTTTTCCTTAGTCGCCTTGAAATTTATGCTTTTTCTATGGAGTTAATTTTGTTTCCTTTTTCTCCTTTCTCAGTGTGAAAATTTTCATTTCACAACTTCCTGTTTTTCCCCCATTTCCCTTCCCATTAATTAATTTTTATTTATTTATAAAATCTCGAACTTATAGCACTCTTACATATCTGTAAATGATTGTGTTATTTAATTTTTCTCTCTCAAAAATAAATAAATATAAACAAATTTTAATAAAAGGGGGAGCATCTGGGTGGCTCAATCAATCAAGTGTCTGACTGGCTCAGGTCATAATCTCGTGGTTTGTGTATTCGAGCCCCACAGTTGGCTCTGTGCTGATGGCTTAGAAATTGCAGCCTGCTTCAGATACTCTCTCTCTCTTTCTCTCTGTCTCTCTCTAAAAGAAACATAAGTATATTTTTTTAATTATTTAAGTTTTCTTGGGTATTGCTACCAGTTTTTGCTGTTGTTATTTTGTATTTTCTCCATTTATTGTTGCTTTGGAGGATATTTTCTTCAGCTGAACTGTTTTAATTCTCAATTTTTGTGTTCTTCTTAAAGTAGCTTTGTAGGGATGTTACTTTCCAGTTTTGTTCATTTTAAATGTCTTTTTTTATTTTTTAATGTTTCTTTATTTTTGAGAGAGAGAGAGAGTGTCAGAGGGTGAGTGGGGAAGGGACAGAGAGAGAAGGAGGCACAGAATCTGAAGCGGGCTCCAGGCTCTGAGCTGTCAGCACAGAGCCCGACACAGGGGCTTGAACTTATGAACTGGGAGACCATGACCTGAGCTGAAGTCAGATGCTTACTGACTGAGCTGCTCAGGTGCCCCTAAATGTCTTATATTTTTTGAAAGCATCGACTGAGAGTGTCTATGGCAACTGGGTGGAAGACTTGGTAGTGTTACTGCGTTTCTTACATTGAGAGGACCCTTGTCACTAAAGGGAAACAGTTTTCTTCATTGCTTGGCATATTTCTTTGGATTGGGGGATGTTGAATGCATCCTGTTTTTTATAATTTTTTCTTAATTTTCCTTCCTTTCTTTTTTCTTTTATACCCTGCCTCCAGTGGGTATCTTCTGTTTGCAAGTTGTTTCACCACCCCCACCCCCACCCCCACAGGGATGCTTCTCTAGACTGACAGCTTTTGAGTCTTCAGTAGTTAACATTCTGATCAATGGGATAGTAAACAGCAGCATGCTAATATTTAACCAATTTCTACAAACTATATGCCTCATCCAAAGAAGTACATATGCTACATATATACAAAAAATAATGTCCTTTCTGTTATACTAGTCAGATTTCAAGAAGATTGATTTATTTACTCAAACAATACACTGTGACAATCTACCAGCACTAATAAGAGATAACAAGTAGAATCAATCTCCAGACTTACATTCTAAAAGATCCAAATAATAACCCAATGGTTGTAATGTCACAATATTTGTTTTGGAGGCCAGATTTATAGTTATTTGCCTTGGTTCACACATCAATTGTGGAGAAACAAAGATAAGTATTTTGCTATTAAGCTGAGAGGAGCTACAAAGCCACAGCCAAGAACAAACAACTGGTTCAGGCACTCAACAAGATTCAGAGTGAATGCTAGTTTCCTATGTTATTTGTATTAGGTTCTATAATTGCCCTATAAGTGAAATGTTTGGAAGAACAAATTATTTTTCCTTAGCTGGTATTACAAAGAAGGGACTATTTTCAAATGGATCTAGATAATAATTTGAACAGTGTTCTCCATAAAATCCAGTGATGGGCCCATTATTCCATGCCCTGTTGTTCACAGACATTTTTAAATGCTTGTGCTTCAGAACATCCTTGAATTCCTTTAATAATTTTTTTTTGGTACCTTCTTAGAATACCCTACAGATGGAGACATGCTGGGTATATTTACTTTTATAGTTTCTTCATGTTTTGTAAGAAATATGTGTCAATTTGGCTGTATGCTAACTTTAGAAGCTTCAATCTAAGGTAAACAAGCAATCATAAAAACACCAAGTCAGTTATTAAATTAATATCCATAATCTACTAAGCTCCAGTGCATCTAGAGACATACCTTAATATTTTGAGCCTGGATGAGTCACTTATCATATATTAAAACATTTCAAAAGTGTATTAAGGATAATAGCAAACCAAGCAAGTTAAAAACCAAAAATTCTGAGGATGCCTCACTTGCAGCCATCTGTGAAACTCTTCACAACTCTTTGAAGAAATATTAGTATGGGATTATTTTTTTGTCTATACCGAGACAGTATTAATCTTAAAGTATGTCTATACGTATAGGCCTATTCATACTCTGTGAACTTTTAGTAATGATATTTCTGTTTCCTTTACCATTTTTTTCAGAGTGAGCTCTTACTCAGATTCAGTTTCACTTTCTTCTGTATGCAAATGATAGTCCTATTCTTAGTGATTTAGCATCTAACACATTGCTTGGCAAATAATCATTTAATAAATATTGAAGTGAACCTACAACACTGTATTCTCCTTCAAAACACAACCAAAAGGAGATAAAACGTACAGCATGGGAAATATAGTCAATGATGTTGTCATAATGTTGTTGGTGACAGATGGCCACCCTAGGTATGGTGGGGAGTACTGAGTAATGTGGAGAACTGTCAGATCACTGTGCTACATCCTGCAACTAATATAACATTGCATGTCGACTGCACTAAAATAGTTTTATAAAAAATACAAGAATAAGATTATAAAATGGTACATCACCCATGTATCTTCATTCAGAATACATATTAATATCGTGATATTTACTTCCGTTTCTTTTCTTTTTAAAAAGAGTGAGCAGTTGGAATTGAAGCCTCGTGCTCCCACCCACAGGGATAACCTTTGATCTTTCCCTGATGTAACCATTATTGTGAATTTGATGAGGATACTTCCTTCCATATTGTTATGTTCTGTATGTTTTTCATAAACACTATATACCATTATTTACTATTCTGTAGCTTAGCTAAATACTAAATAAGACACATTTAATGATTAATTGTTCTATGACGTATTTTCATGACTCAAATTATTTTAAGATTATATTGAGATTGATTAATCCTGATATCTCTCTATAAAATGTATCTTCCTTATTGCTGTAATGTCTAATAAAATGTTATGTACTCATAGGCTGATTAAATTTTGGTAGATTTTCTGAATGTTTCTTTATTACTAAAAAAATTAGTGATGAGTCCCATTAAATATATCTCCATGTACAAATTTACAACATTTTCTATAGGAAATTTACTTATAATTAGTTAAATCTTTTTTAAATGGATGGCATGACAGAGTACTGGCATTTTCAACACAACATTTTTTTTCTCCACTTTGTATTCTAAACATTTTATAACATTGAACAGTACTAGTACCTGTGTATAAGACATTTTCTTTACCTTTGTAAGTCCTGACAAAAATTATTTTTTTTTGCCAAACTTATATTCTTGATATGGAATCTACTTCCTTAAAATTTTATTTCTCTAGTTATTGTATATTTACTTTATTAATTGCCTCTTTTACAATCACCTGTTTTATTACTTATTCATAGGAATGTATTCCTTTAAGTAAACTTATTCAAGTAACAGATTGAGTGCCTTTTATGTTCAAGGCATCCTTTGGGGTTATAAGATTATAGCAGCAAATAGCGTGAAGCCCTTGTCATCACAGAGTTCATATTCTAATAGAGAAACAGAAAATAATAGAACTTGGAGGGGAAGTCTATAAATTTCTTGAGAAAGAACATTCCAGAGAAAGGATACATCAAGTGTAGGGATTTGAAGTGGAAACATATGTGGCCTCCTCTAGGAATAGTAGGGCTGTGATAAAAGAATAGTCATTGAAGGCAAAGTTGGAAAGACAACTGGGGTTGGATTGTTAGGTCACGTTAGACATGGTAATGACATTAGACTTTAAGTGAATTGACAAATTATTGATGACTCTCAAGGAGTGAGATATCCATTTGCATATTAAAAAAAGATCTAGATCAGTAGTTTTTAAGGCAGTGATTTTTGCCTTCCAGGAGACATTTGGCAGTTTCTGGATACTTTTTTTTCTTAAACATCAGATGGGTGCTAGTATCATCTAGAGGTAGAGGTAAAGGATGCTACTAAATATCCTAAAGTGCACAGAGAAGCCAACCCCTCCCAAAATATAGTTATCTGGCCCAAAATGTTACTAATGCTGAGTTGAGTACTCTGGTCTTATTTATTAATATGAAATCAGTATATTTATGGTAGTACCTATTAGGGTAAAGCAGTTACCTATTTGCTGGTGCTTTCTTTTTGAACTTTTCACTAGCCAATCTCTATTTTTCTTCATATTAAATTACAATGCAACCTATCTGGGAAAAAATTACATGTCAATTTTAGAGTAATTGACAATTTTGTGACATTATATCTTTCCATAAAAATGTGGAGGAGAAGTACCATATTTTTATTTATTCTCATACATATGTGTTTACACATAAATATGTACATATACATATATCTGGGAGTGTGATTTTTATACAAACTCATTAGAATAACATACTATTTTATACATTTCTATTATAGAACTTGACATATTTTATAATACATCTTCAGTTATATATTTGTTTCCCCTTCTATACTGTAAACATAATGAAGTCAGGTGTTGTATTATATACTCTCACTGACAAGAATCCAAGATACACTTACTAAATATTAAGTATTTTGAGATCTTCAAATAATAGCAGTATATGGGATGTGTCCAATTACTTTTTCTGCCATAACAATTATGATTATGTTTCAGAGAATAGAATATCAGATAAGTGTAAGAGAACCAGAACAATAGGATGAATGTCTCAAGGATGACTTATTAAGATGAAGTGCAATGATGATCAAATATAAGTCAATGAGATGACCCATTG
Organism: Suricata suricatta; assembly: GCF_006229205.1. Classification (NCBI taxonomy): domain Eukaryota; kingdom Metazoa; phylum Chordata; class Mammalia; order Carnivora; family Herpestidae; genus Suricata; species Suricata suricatta. The sequence continues at coordinate 148,694,380 of NC_043703.1, forward strand.
CCATATTCCTGACTCAAGGCATCTAGAATTTACTCTCTGCCTTGACAGATCATACTTTAATGGCAGTATATAGTATTAACTTTGGCAACTGGCCTCAGCATCTACTTTAAGGTAATGATCACACTGCCTAAAATGTTCAGTCTTAACCATTGCTCATGGCCTCCTGAGTAAGCAGTGGACAGCAGCACAGTGGCACAGTTCTTTTATAATTACTGCGTTAGCAATTCATTACTCTCCTTTGGTTATTTATGTAAAAAACAACTTTGTAGTCTAGTTAATCTGTCCACAGTACGTCCTTCTTTGTTTTCCTTTACATTTTTCATATTATTTTTATTATTTTTTTCAAAATTATTTATTTTTTTAACATATGCAGTTATTTTCCATCATTTACAATATAGTAGTTACAATGACACTCCAAACAGAAAAGCAAAGTAAAAAATCAAAACCCCAGCTTCTGTTTCATGTAATTAGACTTATACAGAAATTAGAAGGTTATGTAACAACTAGTTAATCAACTAATTTCACAGCTATCTGAAGTGGTGATCGTTATATAGCAACTTATCTATGATACATTCAAGATACATGATACAATTTATTACTTGCCCATAAGCTAAAACACAGCCTGCTTAATACCTTTCCTTAAATTCCACCTCTATACTACAATATACTTGAGGTCCATGCAAAAAAGTAGCTACCTTTTATATAGGAAATGGATGATTAAGTCTTCGGTGTTGTAAAAGCAACTTCATTTAAACATAACCACCCCCACCACCAAACAAAGAAGAGGAAAAAATAAAAAAGTAATGAAAATAATACG